>NC_082687.1:103898528-104262127 GCF_949987515.2 Delphinus delphis | reverse complement strand
CTGACTAAAAGAGATTGTCAGAATGGATCAAAAAACACAATCCAAATATATGTTGTCTTAAAAGAAATCTACTTTACATATAAAGACAAATATAGATGAAAAGTAAATGGATGGAGGAAAATATACCATGCTAATACTAACCAAAAGAAAACAGGAGTAGTTAAATTCATTTCAGACAGAGTAGACTTCAAAGCAAGGAAAGCCATCAGAGATAAAGAAGGGCATTGCATAATGATAAATAGGTCAGTTCTCTAAGAAGACATAATCCTTAACCTAACAAAGTGTCAAACTATGTGAGGCAAAAACAAATATAATTGCAAAGAAAAATAGATAATCCATTATCAGAGTTGGAGACTTCAACACCCCCCTAACAAAAAAAAGGAGAGATCCAGTGGGCAGAAAATCAGTGATGACATAGTTGAACTCCACAACACTAATTAACTGGATACAGTGGACATCTGTAGATTACTTCATCCAAGAATAGCAGAATACATGCTCTTATCAAGCTCATATTGAACTTCACTAAGATAGATCACATTCTGGAACATAAAAAATGCACATTAACAAATTTTTAACAATAGGAATTATACAAAGTCTGCTCTCAGACAACAATGGAATTAAACCAGTAATCAATAACAGAAAGGTAACTGGAAAATTCCCAAATACATGGAGATTAAGCAACACACTTCCAAATAATACATGGATCAAAGAAGAAATCTCAAGAGAAATTTTAAAATATTTTGAACTAAATGAAAATAAAACAGAATTTATCCAAGTTTGTGTGATGCAGTGAAAGCAATGCTTAGAGAAAAATGTATAACAATAAATGAATACATATATTACAGATGAAGAAAGATATGAAATCAATCATCTAAATTTCTATCTAAGGACACCAGAAAAAGAAGAGCAAATTAAATTCAAAGTAAGCAGAAGAAAAGAAATAATAAAAATTAAAGCAGAAATCAATGAAATTAAAAACAAGAAATTAATAGAGAAAATCAATGATATCAAAAGCTGGTTCTTTGAAAAGATTAATAAAATTGATAAGCCTCTAGCTAAGCTAACTAAGAAAAGAGAGGGCACAAATTACCAATATCAGAAATGAAAGAGTATATATTATTACAGGTCCCATGAACATTAAAATGATAATAAAGGCATACTGTGAACAATCTATGCCCACATATTGGATAACCTAGGTGAAATGGACCAATTCCTTAAAAGACACAATCTGCCAAAACTCGTGCAAGAAGAACTAGGCAATCTGAATAGGCCTATATCTATTAACAAACTTGAAGGACTTCCCTGGTTGTCCCGCGGTAAAGAATCCACCTTCCCATGCAGGGGACTCAGGTTCGATCCCTGGTCAGAGAACTAAGATCCCATGTGCCGCGGGGCAACTAAGCCTGTGTGCTGCAACTACTGAGCTTGCACACCTCAACAAGAGAGCCCACATGCCACAAACTACAGAGCCCATGCACCCTGGAGCCCATGTGCCACAACTAGAGAGAGAAAATCTGCACGACAAAACTAGAGAGAAGCCCACGTGCCACAACGAAGAGCCTGCACTGCAATGAAAGATCCCGTATGCCTCAATGAAGATCCCGCATGCCACAACAAGACCCAACACAGTCAAAAAAAATTTTTTTTAATTTTAAAGAAAAGAACAAACTTGAATTAATAATAATAACCTTACAAAACAGAAAGCACCAGGCTCAGATGGGTTCATTGGTGGATACTACCAAACATTTAAGGAAGAATTATAGCAATTCTCTACAATTTCTTTTAGAAGATAGAAGCAGAAGGAACACATTCTAACTCATTCTATGAGGCCAGCATTACCCTAACACCAAAACCAGGCAAAGAAATTACAAGAAAAGAAAACTATAAACCAATATCTTGCATGAATATAAAAATCCTAAGTAAAATATTAGCAAATTTAGCCCAATAATTTATAAAAAGGATTATATACCATGACCAAATGAGATTTACCCAACATATGCAAATCTGGTTAAACATTCAAAAATCAATTAACGTAATCCATCACATAAAAAGGTTAAAAATATAAATCACATAATCTTAACAATAAATGCTGAAAGAGCATTGGACAAAATCCAATACTCATTCATGATAAAAACTCTCAGTAAACTAGGAATAGAGGAGAACTTCCTCAACGTGTTAAAGAGTATCTACAAAAAAACCTACAGCTAACATCATACTAAATGGTGAGAAACTTTCTCACTTAAGATCAGCTATAAGTAAGAATGTCTCCTCACGGATTTTTCTCAACATCGTCCTGGAAGTTCTACCTAATGCAATAAGGCAAGAAAAGGAAATGAAAGAATGTAGATTAGGAGAGAAAACATAAAAGTGTCTTTGTTCACAGATGACATGATCATCTAGGTAGAAAATCTGAAAGAATTGACCAAAAAACCCTCCTGTAGCTAATAAGCAATTATACCAAGGCTAAAGGATACTCTAATATACAAAAGTCAATTACTTTTTTATATACTAGCAATGAACAGGTGGAATTTGAAATTAAAAAGAATTATGCACTCTAGTCTCGCAGGGTTTTTCCTAGTTATCCAATATTCAAAAGTCAGTCAAACCAAAATTGAAATATCAGATGATCATAACCGTTGATGAACAAAAAGTATTTGACAAAATGCAACATATATTTATGATAAAAATGCTCACCCAACTAGAAATAGGGGGAAATAACCTCAGCTTAATTTGTTTAACATGCCCTACAGCTAAGTTCACACTTAATGGTGAAAGACTGAATACATTTCCCTAAGACTGGGAACAAGGCAAGGATGTCCACTCTCACCACTCTTATACAATAGAGTGCCAGAAGTTCTAGCCAGTGCAGTAAGGCAGTAAAAAGATAGAAAAGCGCATAGGTTGAAAAGGAAAACAAAACTGTTGCTATTTGCAGAGGACATGATTGTCTAGAACAGAAATTCCAAGACACCTATATACAAATATCCAAAACTTCTGAAACTGATGAGAGATTTCAGCAATGTCAAAGGATATAAGATCAACTAGTAAAATCAATTATGTATCTAAATACAAACAACGAATATTTGGAAACCAAAATTAAAAGCACCATACCATTTACAATTGCTCCAAAAAAAATGAAGTACTTACATATACATTTAACAAAACATATATAGAAACTTTGTGCTGTAAATTACTAAATGCTGATGAAAGAAAATTTTTAAAAATCTAAATAAACAAACATACTGTGCCACAAATTGGAATACTCCACGTAGTAAAGATGTCAAGTCTTCCCAGCTGATGATATATTTAATGCAATTCCTATCTAAATCACAGTAAGTTTTTTTTTGTAGACTTAGACCAGTTTGTTCTACAGTGGAATGGTGCAGGCTCTAGAATAGCTAAAACAATTCTGCCAAAGAAGAATAAAGTTAGAAGGATCACTTTGTCCAATATTTAGGTGTACAATATAGCTACAAAAATAAAGACTTTGTGGTATTGGCAGAAGGACAGACACATGTATCAATGGAACAGAATAAAGAATCCAAAGATAAGACCACGTAGATATGTTTAACTGATTTTTGACAAAGGTGTAAAAGCAATTCAGTGGTACAGTGGCATGATAAACCTTTCAACAAATGATACTGGAGCAATTGTACATACATAGACAAAATAATAAACCTCGAATATAATCTTACACCTTATACAAAATTAATTCAAAATGAATCATGGACTTAAATGTAAAACTATAAAACACTTAGAAAAACACATAAGAGAAAATATTCACTAGCTAGACAAGGCAGAATTCTTAGATTTGTAAGGATTATCCATAAAATGAAAATTGATAAATTGGACTTAATCAAAATTTAAAATTTTGCTCCTTGAAGGTCCATGTAAAGAGTATGAAAAAACAAGCTTCAGACTTGAAGAAAATATTTGCACACTCTGTGTGGTCGATGAATAACCTCCCTCACAGAGATATCTGCATCCTAATCCCAGGACCTGTGGCTGTCACCTTATATGACAAAAGGGACTGTGCAGTTGTGATGGGGAGATTATCTTGCATTATGGGGAGGGGAGTTATGGGCAGCAATGTAATCAAGGGTTGTTATAAGAGGGATAAAGGAGGACCAGACAGGGGGAAGAAAATATGATAATGGCAGTAGAGACTGGAGTGATGCAGTCACAGTGCAAAAAGTGAAGGTGTCCTCTTGAACCTGTAAGAGGCAAGGAATAGGTTTTCCCCCTGTAAGACTCCAGAAGGAGCCATCCCTGCTGACATCTTGGATAGTCTTGTAACACTCATTTTGGACTTCTGAACTTCCGAAATGTGAGAGATATATTTGAATTGTTTTAAAAGTCAGTAAGTTTGTGGTAATTTGGTATCGCTGCAACAGGAAGGTAATACACCACATACCTGACCACCCCTCCCCCTCAGCCCTGGAAAAAGAGATCTAGATTATATAAAGAAATCTCAGACTTAATAGTAAAAATAACCCAGTTAGAAAAATGTGCAAAAGGTATGAAGAAACATTTCACTGAAGAGAAGAAAAGTGTTAAATAAGCACATGGTCAACTTCATTAGCCTTCAGGAAATGTAAATTAATAGCACAATGATATAGCACTATACACTTATCAAAATGGCTTAAAAGTAAGTTACAGCACTAAATACTAGCAAGCATGAACAAAAAATGGGTCACTCATACATTGTTGATGGGAATGTAAAACTCCCCTCTGGAAAAAAGTTTTGACAGTTTCTTATAGAAATAAACATTGTTGCCAAAAGACCCAGCAGTTGCACCCTTGGGCATTTATCGCAGAGAAATAAAAACTTGTGTACACACAGAAACCTGTACATGAGTGTTTATAGCAGCATTACTTGTAGCAGCCAATGCTGTAATCAGCCCAGATTTCCTTCAACAGATGAAAGGTTAAACAAACTTTAGTGCATGTAGCGTGGGTACTACCTATCAATGAAAAGAAATGAACTATTGATACATGTTGCAATTTGGAGGCTCTGCAGGGAATTTGCTGAGTGAAAAAAAAATTAAAGTTATATGCTGTTTGATTCAGTATATATAACATTTTTGAAATGACTAAATTTTAGAAATCAATGACAGATTAGTGGTTACCAGATGTTAGTAAGAGCTGGGGAAGTGGATGTCGTTATAAAAATGAAATCCAAGGGACCCTTGTGATGATGAAATTGTTCAGTATTTTGACTGCCTTGGCAGTTACACAAACCTAGATGCAATAAAATTGTATAGAACTACACACAACACACACACACACACACACACACACACACACACATACACACACACTCAAGAGCAAGTAAACTGGGAAAATCTGAATGAAATCATTGAATTGCACCAATGTCAATACCCTGGTTGTTATACTATAGTTTTTCAAAATGTTAACACTGGAAGAACTGGATAAGTATACACGCACATGGATATCTCTATAATAGTTCTCACAAGTACTTGTGAATCTCCAATTATTTCAATAAGAATTTCAATTAAAAATCCAGCTGTGAAAGTGACAATGAGCCCAAGTGAACACCTTTGACTTATTTCTCCTTTGGGAACACGAGTCTACAGTGAGAATACAGGATTCTAATTCCAATTTGAGAAACACAATTTCTTCTGTGGTTATAATTCTTAACTTTTTTGTGTTTACATATTTACCTTGTGAAGGAATTTTGTTTGCCAAGACTTTGTTGATAATTATCAGTTTCTTGTTTCCATAGGATAGGAAAAAAACATGCTGCTAAGGAAAAAACTGGTGGGGAATTTTTAAATGGTAATGCCTTAAACTGGGAATCAGTGCCATTTTTGTTTTAAGTCATTTATTTTTCCCATATTAATCATATATCTTTTTTTTTTTTTTTTATAATTTTTTTTTTTTTTTTTTTTTTGCGGTACGCAGGCCTCTCACTGCTGTGGCCTCTCCCATTGCAGACACAGGCTCCGGACACGCAGGCTCAGCGGCCATAGCTCACGGGCCCAGCCGCTCTGCGGCATGTGGGATCTTCCCGGACCGGGGCACGAACCCGTGTCCCCTGCCTTGGCAGGCGGACTCTCAACCGCTGCGCCACCAGGGAAGCCCAATCATATATCTTGAGGACAAATAATGCCTAAGATCATTTCTATATCTCCCAGTGCTTGGCATAATGCCATCCTTGAACATAGGAAATTGTTATACATTTACTGACTCTGTTGCTAATTAACCAATCATATAAACTGTATGCCATAAAAATACAGTGAGAAATGAAAATGTAAATATTTTTATAGAATTTTGTAAAATTTTATAAATTTTACATATAAAAATTGTAAAATTTTATAAAATTTTATAAAATATTTTATAAATAGCTGTCTCAAATTTTCATTCATAAATACAAACTTTATTTAGAATATACATGATATAATAAGGTAGAACAGGACAAAGATATTTTGAAAGCAGTAACATCATTTCAACTATATCAAATAACCCCTCACCACACACATACACACACACACACAAATACAATTTGAAACCCAAAAGTGAAATAAAGTAAGCAACTATGTGCATATTACAATGGGATAAGATATATATAAAGAGCTCCATCTCTTCTTTTCCAGTACAGACTATCATATTCAGATTAATTTCTAACATTCTTATTAAAATTGTTTTGAGTATGGCTTCAAGAAATATTGCACAGTAAGCATACCCCCAGAGAAGCCCCCTCCTAATATGTTGATCTATACATTCGATGACTAAAATAGAAATAAATTTGTTAATTAAATGTATAGTGTATGTTTGTTTTCTGACTTGAATTGTTTGAATAAATAGAACATTGTGAAAATTAATTCCTACAAATATATATTTCTACATTTAAAAAAAAAAAGATGTATGTTGGTTCACAAATTGGCCCCCATGCATGGAGGGGAAGGAGAGACCAAAGAAAGAGGCAGACCACTCCAGATTGGTAGGTGGCAGGCTTAAAAAACAAGGGAACTTACTTATGTCTCAGGCCACCGCAAAATGAGTAGATCTCCGCAACCACCTGCTAGAATCTTACAAGTTTGTATAGCAGCCTTAACTGCGTTCAGTCCCGTACACCCTTCAGATGGTCTCAACAACACATTGCTCTCTCAAGCCTGCATCCTTGAAAAGGCTCCAGCTATGGGAACAACGAGGAGAATGAGAGGATGAGAACGGAGCTCACGAGTCAGCCACACTGGTCACCTCACCTTGATGACATCCTCCAACAATGTATATGATCTGGAATCCTGGAAACAACAGATGAGTAAGTGTTGGGAAGTCATTCTGATTGCCTGTTTAATGTTTATCCTAGTCATGATTTACCTGTCATGATTGTGAACACACTCTTTCCTTTTCTCTCTCTTTCACACATACACAGATGGAAGATGTTTGTTTTTATACTCGGACATTCTATATTGCTCTTGATGTGAAAACAAGTCACCAGACAAAGAAGATGCAGAAGAGAGATCAAACTAAATATGACTAAATGGGAAAGAACTACTAATGCCAACCTGAAGGAGCATATCTTTTATTGTGTGTGTGTGAGCTGAGCTGGAGGTGTTCGTGATCCATATTGTTTTATTTTATTATTATTTATTTATTTATTGGCCACAGCACGCAGCTTGCAGGATCTTAGTTCCCCGACCAGGGATCGAACCTATGCTCCCTGCAGTGGAAGGGCGGAGTCTTTTTTTTTTTTTCTTGGCCACACTGCACAGCATATGGAACTTCCCCGACCAGGGATGGAACCTGTGCCCTCTGCCATGGAAGCGCAGTCTTAACCACTGGACCACCAGGGAAGTCCCTGGAGGAACATATCTTTGCATGCAAATATAGAGATCTCAAGCATTTTCTGCATCTAAAAATAGACTTACTCACCAAGCAAAATTTATCCTCCTTTACATTGTTTGCTTGCAGGCAGCATGATAGGAAAAAAATACCATAAAAGGACTATAGAATTACTTAGGTAATTTATTTTCAAATTCAAGGAATAATTATTAGTGAAATTAGTGAAATCACTCATTTCACAAGAAAAATTTAGAATCAGGGAAATCAACTTCATAATTGGTGTTATATTTATTAGTCCCTTAATTTTTGAAGGCCATTTTATATTGACCCTGAGAACACACAGTCTATGTAATTAAACATGCGAGAGTATCAATTATTTCAACTTGGTTTCATAACTTAAAGCTAAAGGAATTGCAGTTTCAATGGATGCTCCTTGGAAATAGCAAATTCTGAGTAATTGTTGTAATAGAGAATATTATAAAGAAAAATGAAAATGTTGTGTGGTTGTTCAAATAATATGATGAAGAAAGAGTGAATTACTAACTATTGAAAAAACACATTTAACAATTTTTGAACAATAATCTACTATAGCATAGTAATTGAGAGTGTGTCTTCTGGGATCAGGCTGGATTTATGGCCCAACTCATCACTTACTACTGTGTGACCCTGTACAAGTGCACTGCCATTCTGTGTCTCAGTTTATTTCTTATAAGATCAGGATAATTTAGTGCTTAACTCACTGGGTTCTTGTGGGGATTGTGTAAAATAATCTACACTAACAACAACAACAAAAACTTAGTATAGTGTCTGACACAAAGTAGACTCAGTAAGTGATAGCTGCTATGACAATGCCATTGTTTGCTAACAGAGTAAAAGGCAACAGGAAAAAATAAAAGCTAAAACTTTTAAGAGGATGCACGAAATATTGGAGATGCAGGCATATAAATAGCCCTGCTAAAAATAAAGCAGTAATTTCTAGGAAATGATCTGGAAGGAGCTAATTACAGTGGAAATAGTAAGGGCGATTTCAGAAAAGAACATAATTTGAGCTGAGAATTGAAATTCAAATAGAATTTCTGTGGTTTATGGAAGTAGTGGAGGAGCGCAGGATGACAAAAATTTCCCAAGACAAAGTAGCCCTAGAGACATAGGGACATCTCAGTAAATGGTACTCTGAGGGGAAAAAAAAAAAAGTAATGTGGTGAATGGAATTTAAGGGCTGTGAACAGACCAGGTGGAAGTTGAAACTGAAATGTGAGATTGAGAAGACCTTCCTTCAGGTAGTCTACTGTGGAATTTTGTTAGTTGTGGTAAAAAGTGTACACCCGCTGTTCACCAAAGATTTGCAGTCCCGTTCTGTATTATAGATATAATTTGGAATAGCTGATTTGGGGAAGCTGTTGCCAAGGCAGGGACCCTGCATTTCTGCCCAGTTTGCATCTAAGTGGGACCACATGACTAAATCTTAACAACAGAATTTGAGTAGAAGTGATGTGAGTCACTTCCAGTCCATCACGGCTCAGCACAGATGTGCTTCCTCCACCATCTCTTTCCCAGTTCTTAGCCTGAAAGGGAAGAACCCTGAAGTCCTAGAGATGAGAATGCCAAAAGATGACGATTGAAGAAGCTTATCTTCCTACTGGCCCCTGAAACCTGCACGTGTGTGTGTGTGTGTGTGTGTGTGTGTGTGTGTGTGTGTGTCATAATAGCTACTGTTACCTTACCTAACGATAAAAGTAATTTTGACTTTATTCTCATAGTCTCCTGAATTTTCTAGGAGAAGAACTCAAACAGTATTGTAGAAGTAAGCTGGTTCTGATGTTAGTGAAAAACTGTAGAGCCAATAAGCTAAAAGTAGGAAGGCCACTCAAGAATCTATTCCACTAATTCTGACAGAGTTGGGAAGTGTACAGTTAGGGAAGTGGCATAAGAACAAAAGAGAATATGTACAAAGCCAGTCATTGGAGATTGGACTGATCGTGGTAGAACTGGGTGACTGAACCTGAGGAACACGTGAGAAGGAAGAGAGGGAAGAAAAATGGAGGTTTCGTGTCTCTGTGACCAGAAAATAAAAGTCACAAGACAGCAAATTTTGGCTTAATTTATGACGTTGGCTAATTATACGTGTTATCAAAAAAATGACGGGTAGCCTCAAGAGGGAGTGAGATCGCCACTACTCAAATATATGCAAATAATATAATAATAAATGACTATTTAGCAAGGGCTTGTAAAGGGGCTTTCCATGAGGAGTGGATTCTTATAAGAATATAACTTCTTAAATTTATTACAATTCAAAGATTTTATAAGTTAGCAGTGATGCTGGGCAATATTCAAAATACAGTAATTCAATAATTTGTAAGAAAAAATAAGGCAAATTTTAAAGAACAGACATTTATAGAGTACAAATACATTTCATGTATCATTTTTTAAATAAAGATTTTGTTTAGATCAGAATGATGCAGCAATTACAAAGGTATTTCAAATAGCATTTATTGAAATAATCTAATTAATAGAACTTTCTTAAAATGATGAACAATTATAAATCTTAAATGTAGCAATACATATTTTTATTTTTTTCCTGAAATAATTACCAAAAGTGTGTTTTTGTGATTTCCATCCAGTGTACAGGTAGTATTTTAGAAGACAATCTAGCACTTACCATTTCTCTTTTTAAGCCCTTCCTCAGTCTTCACAGGGTCTTTGATTTATCCACCTGTGATATTTCATCTGAGGCAGAGCAGCATTTTCTCTGCATTAAATGGTGTCAGGAACTACACTGTACGTTATTATTTCTGCAACTGCATGTTCTGTATCCACTGCTGATTTGCATAGTATCTGCTGTCACTTTGTGCTTTCTCTGTAGTTTTTTTGCATTCTTGACAGCTGCTTCAGGAGCACTTTGCCATTGGATTGGCTGTGATGAGGAGAAGATGTGACATGTTCAGATTCTGATGACACAGCAAACTGCAAATTACCCATTGGCAAAATGAAGTCTATTGCTGGCAAATAGTCTCTGGAATTCCATAATAGGCAATCTGGGCACTGCGGTACTACAGCACAGCAGATGCTGTTGTGTATAACAGTTCCATTTTCTAGTAGTCAGAGTGGTAATCAGCCATAGCAAGGTATTCATGACTGCCCACTGTAAACAAACACATCCTTTCCTTACTTCAAGAGACTCTGGTGATTTCCCGAACATAGCAGGGTAACGTTGGTTGTTGGCTAGAAGTATTGTCAGTATCTTTATAAATTCCACATTTATAAGTCTCAGAAACCTACTTAATTGGTTATCATGGAGTTTCTCCAGCGTTGGCTGACAAACACTTCTGAGCTAATAAAAGTATCAATTTTAATAAAATAAACTATATTTTAAATTATGCAATTGCACTATTAAGGTGTAACATAACTGCAGTTTGTTTCAGACTAGAGAAACTTTATAGCAGTCAAGATGGGATGTGAGAAACCTGTTCTTCTCATACCTGGTTGGAAAGCTTTAAAGTCCTGATGGAAATAAATTTAAAGATGTTTTAAACCAAAATGGATATATTTTATTATGTCTTTTAAAACATCTGCTGTAAGTTTCTTGAAGGCAAGGGAATTGTCCCACCATACCACATCAGAAAATGTATAACACAAAACGTAAATAGAATACTGATTTTACATAAAAAATAAATTATACCAAAAAAGTTCTCTTTTATACTATGATGCATTCCAAACCTAGACAATATTCCATTACTGTCAGAGAAAAAGCTTTTAAATACATATATTGAATACCAGTTATAGGTTTCTTCTATGCTAAATCCCTTTGAAATTAATAGATTAGAATAATATCCACAAAATCTGAAAGGGCGAGATTCACAAAATTAACAGAATTTTTGTGTTGAGATACCACAGCAGAGTTTAAAATTTAAAGGACAAGGTTGATTCAGTGGCAGTAATGAGTGGTCCATGTTGGGGGCAGTGTAGAATACAATGCTCTCAACAAATAGCATGGATGACATTTTTCTACCATAAGTAGTTAATTTAACAGATTCTGTTATTGTGAAAATTGACTAGGTTTATATTGACCTACAAGTCAAAAATCTGTTTTATGGGATACAGCGTGATGTACTCCCTTTTTAGAAGCCCTGGCACCCAAAAGGCCAATTAGTTCAGCAATTCAAATTTTGACCACAATTGTGCAAACATTCATTAAATTCAACAACATAAATTTGAAAAGGCAAACTTTTTTGTTGTGACTGATGTGTGCAAAATTGTGCATTTGAGTTGTGGGGTACTTATCAGTAAATTGGTTGGACAGGAATAAATATATAATTAAGAAAAATTAGTTTAACAGGATAATCATTAAAATCAATTTCAAAAATATAAGATCCAAATAAAGTGGATATGTCCAGAGGAAAGAATAAATTGCATTTCTCTTTTGCAAAACAGGTAGCCATTAGTCCAAAGATTACAAAAATATTAGGACAATGATTTTGTCTTCTTTGCACTTTTTAAATTTTTTTTCCTTACTTATTAGATTTTAGGTCGTGTTTGGGATAGTGAATTTAGTGAATAAATGACTCAAAGTGATGTGTTAGGTCGATGATAATTACTTCAGAAACACCAGATGAGTACTGATGAATCCATCTTAGATAAAGAGTATTTCAGTTAACTCTCTGGGGTCCTTAGAAGCACTCAGGACAGAACCCTAGAACCATAAAAAAAGAGGAAGAAGGGAAAGGAAGGAGATGGTCCCTGGTATTTGTAGTCAATGTGCATAGCTGCAGGGTTATGGTGGGTTAGGGAAAATTGTGTATTAGGGAAAACTTGGAGATAATGAAACGTTATACATTTTAGCTTCAAGGTAGATTAATAGGATAAAAGCTTTAATGATGAATTTACTTTAGTCAGATATCTATTTTTACTCAGAATTGCATGCTGTTTTTAGTTTCATTGGACTTGAGAAATTGGATCAGAGAAATTTCTTGCTTTGGTGGAACACTAGAATCTAAATATAAAGAACTGATGAATCATAACATATAGAATAATATAAAATATTTATTCAAATTTTATACAATCATAGGGACCTTAAAACCATTATTCTTAAAACTGGAATAATTTATTCTTAAAAACATATGTTAGAAGTGCTGTCATGTATGATACTGTATCTCCCAGGCTCAGTGAGAGTGCAGCTGGTTAACTGCTTCAGATAAAATAAAAACAAATGAAAGTGAACAACAACAAAAAGCCAGCAGAATGAGGGTCTCTTAATCTTCTTTAAAAAATGCAAACTAGTCGCCACTTTTGGCATTCAAAAATTGGAAGTGCTATGTGACTCCCCACCTCTACCCCTCTGGCTTTGAAAGTGAAGGCAATGTTTCTAAATGTGCTAAAATATTTCAGAAATAAATTGTGAAATGAGAGAAGATATAAACATGCTTCTTCAAATTATCGCACCCCAAATTCCAGCTGAAAAAAGTTAAAGATGCTTATAATAGAATGTTGCCTTTAATATCAGAGGTGTACACTAACCTATATGGTTCTGTATGTTAATTGTGAATTCAATTGCATTTTTCTTTATTTTTTTGGCCTTGGCAGTGCCCCGCAGCTTGCAGGATCTTAGTTCTCCGACCAGGGACTGAGCCCTGGCCCTCCGCAGTGAAAGTGACCACAAGGGAATTTCCTCAGTTGCATTTAAAATTGAAGTTAGGAAACATAAAGACAGAGGCTAAAAACTCTACAACATATTACCTGTGCGAGTTTGGATGAGTAAATTAGACTTTTAAATCACAGCTTTCTCAATGCTAAAGTAGGAAAAATTATAGAACTTACATTTTAGGGTTATTGAGTAAATTAACTCATATAATGTATATAAAATATCTAGCACAGTACTTATATATAAAGATATTAAAAAAACATAGGCTATTATTATTAATAGCTTCTGAAATGAATTAATTCTAGTTTAAAATGTGCACCTGTATAATATTGCTTTCTTATATTGAATTTCCAGGCAAAAAATAGGTATTTTTCATATTTTGTTTATATAACTAATGTTCATAACTAAATTTAATCCTTAGCATTTCAACCTTAAAATTCAATTATAGTTCTCAAATTATAACATTTTAAATCTCCTGAAATCATTGTTAACCTGAACGTATTTGATAGATTAACCATTCCACTCTCATTAGAGATTTGCTTAACTGATAAAAAGCATTCAATAAAACAGAGCTAATGAAGGAAACTCTGTGACTTGTCACCGAAGGGCTCACCTTAGATTGTCATGACTCCATTTATTTCTCCTTTCTGCAAAGATTTTTAAAAACTTGTTATAAATTCAGGTAATTGCACAATTCCCAGTATTTCTATACCTTTAACATAAGTATAGATAATTAGATACTTTGCCTTATAAACTGCTGAAATCATTCTTCACATTCCACTCACCATGTATCCCTGAAAAATGGGAAGTAAGTTACTTCTGCATGGCTTGCTCTCATATTGGTTCCTAGTAATGATGGTTCTGTTTTCTTATATATGTTTTCATATTCCTTTGTTTAACAAATCTTTATTGAATAACTCCTATGTTTTATTTATGTTAATAAGTGATATGATGGGAAAACTTTTGTGGACAAGGAAAACATAGGTACTAGAGGTGTGAGTCTAGTAGGGGGTTACGGGCAAGAAGACAATTATAATACAATGTGATAAATTCAATTATAGACCAAATTTATGATGACATATAATTCAGATTATGTGTGAGAAGAAGGACCAGTTAGTGAATATTTCCTAGGAAAAGTAAAAATTGAATATTTAAGCCAAGAACAGAAAGAGAAATACAATTTAGCCTCATTGAGGAAAAAAGAGTATTTAGCACAGAGGAAATACATTTACAAAAATAGAAGCAAAAGAAAATATGGACTATAATCATAATGAATAGGTTAGCTGTGGCTGGAGTGAAGAGAGGGTCAACGTAGAGAAAGGAAGAGGCTGGAATTGTGAATCAGCTGGAACATAAGGCACTGTGCAAACTATTGTACCTCTTCTGTCTATAGCTGTTGCAATCAACTTTCCTTGCCCCACCTTTGAGTACTAGAGCAAGATTTGTACATTTCCATGTCACAAGCATATTTTCAAATTCCCATTTATTTTCGTTTTTATTAAGGATTAACTTGTGGTAACAGTCACAAGTTCAGTACATTGTCATATAATGCATTAATTTATTCTTTCATTTGTTTATTCATTTATACTATATATATATATATATATGGCTGAATCCTGTCCCCAAAATTCATATATTGAAGGCACTAATCACTCAAAAAAAAGTAATTGAGTTAAAAAGAGGCCTTTAGGTTGGAACTTAATCCAATCTGACCCGTGTCCTCATAACAAGAGGACATTACAACACACAGAGACACCGGGGATGTGTGCACACACACAGAAAAGCCTATGTGAGGTCACAGTGAGGAAGCGACCATCTGTGAGGCAAGGAGAGAGGCCTCAGGAGAAACTAAACCAGTCAACACTTTGATATTGGGGATTTCTAACCTCCAAAACTGTAAGAAAATAATATTCTGTTGCATAAGCCACAAAGTCTATGGTATTTTTGTTACAGCAGCCCTAGGAAACTAATACAAGATATGTGTGTGTGTGTGTGTGTGTGTGTGTGTGTGTGTGTGTGTGTGTGTGTGGTGTGTGCGCATTTATATATATTTAACTATGTTCTGTTCCCTGCACTGGAGTGTTGGTTAAGAATATAAAGAAAAGAGCTTCCCTGGTGGCGCAGTGGTTGAGAGTCCGCCTGCCGATGCAGAGGACACGGGTTCGTGCCCCGGTCCGGGGAGATCCCACATGCCGCGGAGCAGCTGCGCCTGTGAGCCATGGACGCTGAGCCTGCGCGTCCGGAGCCTGTGCTCTGCAACGGGAGAGGCCACAACAGTGAGAGGCCCGCGTACCGAAAGAAAAAAAAAAAGAATATAAAGAAAAGAAATATTATTTCTTAAATTCTTGAAATTTAAGAATTGAGGGAGAATGTATTAATGAAACAAAAATTACAAAATATTCCTATACAATAATATAGGAATACACATAAAGGAACTGCCAAGGAATTAGCTCAACACGATACGTGGATGTTTCTTAGAGATGGAGATGCTCGGGCAAAATTTTGAAGGAAACTCTGTGTTCAGCAAATGAAAGGGCTGGTTCTATGTAGGAAGATGGCCTTGGCTTTCTGGCTGGTCGCAGAAATGTGAGGGCGCATGGCGGATTTTATAACCTGCAGTACACGGTGCTGTCAGCACAGGTGTGTGCCTATTAAGGCGTAATAGGCACTTCTTCGGTGATCTTGAAGTGAACTCTAATTACCTTTTGTCCTTTCTGAGGCTTCAGTTCCAGGATGCCACTTTTTTAATCATTTTTAGTATGCTGATGTTTTCCTTTGTGAAAGAAAGGAAACAAGTTAGCAATGAACGAATCTTGTCCATATCTGTTGCCAGTTTCCTTTATATGACCTTTCCCGTGGAGTGGTTCTGGCACTTCTGGGTCCATACTTTTTACTCTAAAGGAATACTTTAAAATATGGCAATTCTTTTTCAGGCTTCAGCCCTTTTCCTGTCCATCAGTTGATGCTGAGGTTCTGCCTCTCAGCTTTTAACTTATTTTAACCTGCTTTAAGTTAATGATTAATACCTACACCAGCTGTTATAGGCTATCAGTACACACGGTAGCACAAAAACACTTACCCACACTTAGTCATAACACTGTGGGATATTTACTTGCCTTTCTTCCCTTTCCCCACATTTGTTTGTCTTTTGGATCAGTTCCTTTATGCTAGGTTTTAGCTTTTTCCCCTTGGATCTATTGTTCTTAAACTTTAGTATGTATCAAAATCACCTTGCAGTTATTGTTAAAAATGCAGATTCTCCCCAAATGTGCTACTTCAAAATCCTTGAAGGAGTAGCACATGAAATGGGAAATCATGTCTTAGTTATTAACTGATATGCAGGGCCTTTATTAATAGTACTCAGCAGTAGGTACTTACAACCTTTAATGTGAACACTGTAGCACCATGTTTTTTCCCTGTGTTCTTGAGTCCACCTCTCATGATCACAGAATAAATAGCAGGGTTTCATTTGTAGACCGATGCCATGAAGAATATTTAACAGAAAGCGCTTGGATCCCTGCTTTTGTAAACCATGTATGCACAAACACTGACTTCTTGTTTTTACACCCTGTGTACTACAATTCATGCTTTTCAGTCAGGACAACTTTTGATGACAAACATTGAAGCAGCCTATCAATTTCTTACATTAGGCTTAGTTTTAAATCTATTGAAAGAGTTAAGGGTCCTATATTAGGACCCTTGGTTTATTTCAAGGTTCTCCCTAGAAATAAACCAATAGGAGATAAACATGGGAAAAGTTTTATGATAAGGAATTGGATCACATAATTATGAGGCTGGTCAAGTCCAAATTTGCAGAATTGATGTCCCAGCTCAAGTCTGAAGGCTGGCAGGCTGTTACAGAACCAGGAAAAGCTGAGGTCCCTGTTTCAAGCAGGAAAATTCTCTTTTGTTTGGGGGATGGTCAGCCTTTTGTTCTATTCAGTCCTTCAACTGATTGGATGAGGCCCACCCACCTGGCTACCTTGCCTGCTTGTCTTTCACCTTCATTGGCTCCTTCCTTCCTTCTATATTTCCCTTTCATTTGAGGGGAAGAGGAGAGTTCTTCTTTCTTTTCTTCTTTCTACCCTTACTGGCTCTCCTCCATTTCAATCATCTCTGACTTTATGATTTTCTTCTCTCTTCCCATCTCCTTTTTTTGCTTCCTTCTTTCCTACATAGCCTCTTTCTGTTTCTTTTCATTACGTTCATAAAAAAAGGGAAAGATGATTTACTTCTGGCAAGTTAATTTCTAATACCATTTTAAAGAAAAATATTCATCACATATACATAAGTTGACATTTCAGTTAGTAGTCATACAAATTTATACTATTATCTTCATGTTTCTCACACATTATAAATTAGATTGGTTCTTCCCTTGGATGTGATTTGACTGTAAAACCTCAAATGTTCCAGCAGGGGCTGAGGTTGGGGGTGGGAATAGCTTCTTGCCAAAGTGCCACCCCCTTGTGAATTCCAGGATAAAGCTGTCGTGTGAAGACTCTTCCATTCCTTGAGTGATCTGCTAGGTCAGATTCCCTCATCAAATTTGTCAGTGTAAGTAGGTCTTTACTACTGTTATCAGCTTAAATTCCAGCCCTCTCATCACCATTTAACATTTCTCTGGCATGATTTAAATGGATTTTGACGGTATTCCAATATCAGAGAGCATATTCTGCCAGTATAAAACATGTTCAGTAGCTACAATCACAAAACATCTAAATTTATCCAATTTCATTTCTTGGATGCTTTTTCCCCTCACCCCACATGCCAAACTAAGGCATTTTTCCTGCTTAGTGGTACAAACAGGCCCCAAAGTATCCAATCTGAAAACATTAAGATCGATTTAATGCTTTCAACTTTCTTTCCATTACTCTTGTAACTCTGCATCCTCAAATACTCAAGGTAATAGTTTACTAAAATTTGAATACTGGTTATACTATAAAAGATTTTTTAAATGTTAGGGCTCATGTATCTGTCTTCCAATCACCCAATCATACAGACGAAGAAATGTGATGCAGAGAAGATAAAAGATTTGCCCCAAATCATACTTCTAGAGAGTGGCCAAATTGGTTATAGGCATAGATAGGTTCCAGGCTCTATTAGTCAACATCAGTATACATTTGAGGGCAGTCCAGATGCTGTTCTAAGTGTTTTGGGGTAGGGATGTTGACCATCTGCTGGATAATATTCATGCTTGTAGATTACTTATCAGCTCAAAAAGAAAGCATCTCTTCTATAAATACATATTCTCGATACTGCAAAATCTCTTTGCCATTCATTTTAGGAAGTTATGGGACATACTGCAGTCAGTCCTCAGAGACACACCATTTCTTGGTGTGTCTAATAGTAAGTTGAACCTTATGAAACCACTGAACTATTTTTTGAACTAAAAGTTATAAGTTAATATTATCTAATCTAATACTTTGATGACATAGTAAACAGCCTTTGGGAATAAAATAATGCCAAAACCTGTGTCATTTCATTTCCGAAGTGTTAAAGTGGAGGTGGGTGGGAGTGGGTGGAGGAAAATAAGAATTTTGACCAATTGGAAAAGGGAAATAATCCAAA
This sequence comes from Delphinus delphis, assembly GCF_949987515.2. NCBI lineage: Eukaryota > Metazoa > Chordata > Mammalia > Artiodactyla > Delphinidae > Delphinus > Delphinus delphis. The sequence continues at coordinate 104,243,112 of NC_082687.1, read as the reverse complement.
GGGAAACATTTCTTTTGTAAATCTTTCAAAAGAGCATTGCACCCAATGGAGAATAGATAAGAATTAAAATCTAAGCATTACAGATACCTGACAATATCTCTTTAACATCTTCAGATTGATTCATTTTTCCCTGAGTATCCTGGCTTACTCTATCATATATCTGTAGCTTGACTGACTCCCAATTTTTGTTGATGAAGCATGTGGGAATGAGTTCCATTATCTTTAGTTTCCAGGACTATAAAATATCTAATAAACTTAGCAACCAGAATGCCAAGTACATGCAATGCAGCCAGCTGGTGAAGTCTTGTTGCGTATTAAAGTGAAACTGTGCTTTCATTTTGAAAGGAGGTTTTGGAATCTTTTCTTTCATATGTAATGTCTCTTAGAGTTTTGGATGCATTAATTTAAAACTTCTCATCGTAACAATGGCTTTTCTGTCTGCTGCCACAAAGAGGGAATACAAGTCATTATTGAGGCAACTCTTTTGTTACTAACTAGAAAAAAAAATGAAATTTATTATGAGATGAGCAAATTTATAAATTGTGAGGAATTATCTATACAATTAGGAAACAAGTATCTGACAGAGGATATTAAGGGTATTTGAGATGCATAACCAAATGCATAGTATGTTCTCAGATCTATCCCAGTATTTCCAGTTCTCTATTTTTGATATGGGTGCATAAATGTTCAAAGTTATCATTTGTGAATGTATAGTTTATGTCACTGCTAATTAACTCATTGTTTTCTTTATTTACCAATTAGTATCCTGATTTATTATAAAAATTTTTTTGAGATGACTCTAACTCAGATAGAAGACCAAAGTGGAATAAAATAATTTGTTAACAGGGCTGAGACAATCTGAATTCATAAATTGAGACACATGAGGAGACATTTAAAAGCTGTGACCATATGGATTAAATATAAGATATTCAGAATCATACCTTTGTGAGAGAGAAAATGAAGAATAGATTCATAGACAAGAAAGATGCATAATCCAACTTCTCCCTTCAATTTTTTGGAAATATAAAGGACTTTTTTTTAAACTTCTAAAGTTACTTTGTGATAATCAAGGATTTCCAATCCAGTATTCTTCTCCTATGCGATAGAGACATAAAATTATCAAGGTAAAATTCCTTCGGATTCACTGAAAGCACAGGAGATACAAGTGCTATTTTTCTTCATAAAAAAAAAGATTAAGGCTGGGAGAACTGATTTTTGCAGATGGAAAATTAGAATATTTTCTTGTTGTCCTAGAATTTCCCCCACTGAAGGTGCCCAAGAGGGAATACAACTGCAAAAATTGCAGTAAGTGACAGTGTGTAAATGATAGGCCTGATGCTAGGACATATGGTCCAAAGAAATTAGGGCAATATAGTTTTCTGTTGTGTGTTTGATCATTTGAAGAGAGAAATAGCAAAGAACATGTGATAGTTCTCTGCAGCAGCTGGAGGGTGAAGGGACACACAAACATCTTGCTCACTGGTATCATAAAAAATATGATTTTTAAGGAAGTGTTTAGGATGTCTCTGTTTATGTCATGACTGTGAGAACTTGGCTTAATAAGCAAACATTTTTCTCAACCATCATAGGCATGATTTTTGCTGGGTAAGATAACTGTCTAAAATTGATTTTCCTTAAAAAAATGAAAACAGATCATTGCAAATCTAGGAACAATGTTTACATTTAACTTGGAAAGAGAGAGATTGGTGGTAAGGAGTAATCCAGGTATGCAACTCTCAAGAAAGGAAAAAATCCAGTGAGGTGAAACTTAACGATTTTTTAAAAGAAGGAAGAGACACTCCTGAAAGTTGGGAAACAGGACGTGTGTACTGTGTGGAAGTGACAGCGAGAAATGAGTTGAGCTGAAGCCATCCAGATTAAATCCCCTAAAGGAAGAAAAGAAAGACTGAATAAAGATGGAACATTATTATTTAAAACTAAGTCATTATTTATGTGTGGACACATGATGACTATATAGGGATTTGAAATGCAACCGATGGCATGGATCTGAGAGCTGATTTCCAAACGATATCGAAATGTTTAATGTTCATTGAGTGTATGATCTTTAAGAATGAAACCTTAGTTCAGGTTGACCAAAACCCTAAAGGACCTGCCAGATTACCATTCTATATAATGATGCCACAGAGAACTGAAGGTTCTGGTAGCTTCTATGAATACACATGCATCCTGTCACAGAGAGTAGTTTTCTCCAAAGAATAAAATATTGGGGATTAATGTTTGTCCAAGAGGTAAATTAGTGGCTATTCCTTAATGTACATCTTCAAATATGCAACAGAATTAATAGAGCAAAAGTGGTAATTAACTTCCAGGAAATTCACCTTTTTCACAAATGTTAACTTTGGCTTGTTTCTTTATCTTCATGAAATAGAAAAAAGATTTCATATTAAGAAGTATTGGGGGGGTGGAATGAATTGGGAGATTGGGCTTGACATATAGGCACTAATATGTATAAAATATAGATAACTAATAAGAACCTGCTGTACAAAAAATAAATAAAATAACATTTTTTAAAAAGAAGTATTAAAAATGGATGTTAGCAATTACTATTAGAGTTGCCAACAGGAACTTTGCTTTTCCCCTCAAGCCTAAAGCCTCTTGGAAAGAATTTTTTTATTTTAAAGTTGTATTTAAATCAATAGAAATGGGTAGGAAAGACACGCACTATTTAGAGATTCCAAGAAACAACATTCTCTCCAATGTTTTATATATCGCTTTTACATCTTAAACAGACCTCACAGACCCTGAAGATTATACCAACTGAACACTACCAGTCCATGACCTTAGATGAAGCATACCATCAAAGACATGTAGTCATTTCTTCACAAGAAACTGTAATTTGTATGTTTTCACATAGGTATCTGTGCACCAGTAAATCTTCACATCTCCAGCCCTATCCCCAATCCTTTCATGATGTGATTTGCACTTTTTTTTCTACCAGCATTTCTCAAGAAATGAATTACACAGTTGCGCTAGTCTCTCAAACTCTGAAATCACATGATTCTGAGATTAACTTCACCTTTCCGCGACTGTGTAACAATTTTACGACATGACCAGAATGCTTGCTGGAATTCTTACTGTCACGTTTGAGGTATAGAAAAAGCACAGAGATTTAAACCATTAGGAGAGAAGGAAGGCTGTGGTATTCATAGCAAGACAGGGTGGTACCGGTAACATTAACAGAGTTAAGTTATAGCATCGATTTAGTTGGAAATGGCTCTTCCAATTTCTGTCCTTGTGTAATTTTTTGTCTAGTTTTATTAGGGTTATTCTGGATTTTCTAGGTATTATGAATTGAAGCACTTTCCAACAGAGATCTTGTAATCATGAGCTAGAATCTTTTTGCGATTATCCTAGATATTTTTCCCATCTCCTTACCATTGCTATACACCACAATTGTTGGTTTTCTCCCCCACTCCTCCTTTTTTGTCAATATGGTGACAGAATTGCTGTGTAATTTTGTAGAGCTTTATGATTCTAGCTACATATTTTGGAAAAGAACACTCTTTAGTATGGGAGGTAGAATTTCCAGCAATTTTATTTATGTTCATCTTTCATTTTAATAACTTTTTGGTCATTCTTGAGAGAAAAGCATCCCCTTTAACATATATTTCATTGTCAGGGGTTTTAGGATGAATATTTTCAGGGTAATTTTCACCTGGTAGCATTTGGAAAATTTTTACCTCCAAAGCAACTTATAAATTCTGAATTAGCTCATTGATCTTGACCACTTTGTGTTTGACAGCTACGTTCAGGCTTGCTACCTAGGTATTATCTCTAAGTAATTAAACCACTAGGCTTGCATTGTTAGATTTTTTTTTTTTTTTTTTGGATATATAGAGAGTAGATTATAAAAGAGCTCCGATAGCTAAAATTGTTCATACTCTTGAACTGGCATTACCCAAAGTGTGCTCCTTATCTTGGGTAATAGTTACTTGCAGGGGAAAAATGCTGGCAAGAGGGCAGCAGAAGAGGCATTTAGTGGATCAAGAAGGCCGAGAAACACAATGCAAAACCGATGTCTTCTCAAAGTCTCAAAAGTGCTAAAATTCATTCTGGTCATCTCAAGGGGTTTATGGTATGACATTATTCCCAAAGAAAATCACAGTATCATCCTCTTAAATTTAATGGAAGCTTTCATTATGCTAATATTCACAGGAATATATTTTGGAAAGCACAGTTTTGGTCAATTTCCTTACTTAGGCTAGAAATCATCTCTTGCTTTCTACGTTTTCTCACTGTACTTATTTGTTTACCATGCAAAGGATATTTCTCTTTCGGATCCATCTAAAGCTGTCTGTAGGCGAGACTACGAGTATACCGGCTTCTTCTCTGGATTGCCTTCTTTCGATATCTGCCCATTTGGTGCTTGCCCCTCCGGGCCTCTTCTTAAGTCAGTTAAGACTGTGACGCCAGCCTGTACTCTGGGCTTATTCTTGCCACAGTCCCTTGCCTCTGTCTACATCTGCTGAGCTATCAGCTCCCTTTGCTTCAGAGCACAACGCCATGCTGCCAGCTCTTATGGACCCAGAAGATGTTTATGGAGATGTTTATGGATATATGGAGGGTTATGCAGAACCCTCTCTCTTCTTCTGTGTCAGAAGACAAGGGCACTTACTTTTCTTGTTGGACTCAAAGCGGAGTTTCTAGTTGGACTTTTAAGTTACAGGCTATGCCAGAATGACTGCTAAAATGGGAAGTCTGAGGCATCAGTCTAGCTAGTAAATATATGTATATATATTTGACTGTGCAAATCAATGAATCTCTTTAAATCTATCTTTATTCAAAGAATATATTTGAGCACCTTTTTTGTGTTATTCCTAAGATAGGTTTTGTGGGTAGAATGACTGTGATGTTCACTCTGGCATCTTGAATTAGTAAATTCCTGAGGAACGGGGATGTACCATACCTCGGTAGAACAATAAGAAGATGATTTGGGGGAAAGTATGATCTTAAGATATTCATTTCGAAAATGATTTTTGTGGGGAAAGAGTTAAGCTATATCTTCTTGGGAATTACCATACATGATTATATTTACCTAATAGACTGAATGCAAGCTTAGAAAATTAGTAAAGAAATGGCATTTTAAAAGTATTTGGAAAGTATTTGATGCTTCTAAAGGAACATGATAATAGTTCTTATGATGAGAATCAGAATTTCGTTGAATTTTCACATATTTTATTGTGCACCACAGTGTTGTCTCATTTTAAATTACCTGTGTATTTGTTTTATTGGGCTGCTGTGAGAAAGTATCACAACCTGAGTGGCTTAAAACTACAGAACTGTCTTTTCTCACAGTGCTGGAGGCTAGAAATCTGAAATCACAGTGTTGACAGGACTGTGCCCTCGCTGAGGTTATTGGGAAGAGTCTGTTCCATGCCTCCCTCTTAGCTTCTGGTGACTTCTGACAATACTTAGAGTCCCTTGGCTTCAGCTTTATCACTCCAGTTTCTGCTTTCATCTTCATATGGCCTCCCGTGTGTGTGTGTGTGTGTGTGTGTGTGTGTGTGTGTGTGTCCATGTCCAAATTTCCCTCTTCTTTGAAGGACACTAAGTATATTGGATTTAAGCCCATCTTTCTTCAGGATGACCTCATTTTAACTTGATTACATCTGTAAAGACTTTATTTCTAAATAAGGTCATATTCACAGGTTTCAAATAGACAAGTATTTGGAGCGAAGGGCACTATCCAACCTAGAACAGTAAGTGTGGCATGTTTTAATCAAAGAGCAAAAGTGCCAGAGAAATAAAGAGTTAGTGTAGAAAGTTAGCAGGAATATTTTAAGTCAATACAATGATTTTCTTTCATAGTTTTGCTTTTGATCCCAATATGAGGATATTCTTTTTAATAAATTATTCATATAACTTACTTATATTTAACCTTCCACTCTCTCTCTAGAATTAAAGCCCCAAGATTGTAGGATTTTTTTTCTCTTTTTTAAAAGCAAAAACCCCTAAAGTGTTTTACTTATTACAGTGATTGAAAAACTATTAGTTGAATTAATTAATTATCAAAAATTCCCAAAATGATTTTGTAAGTATTACCTCTATTTCTATTTTATTCTTTTTACTCTTATGTTTCTTTAATGTTGCCTTTCATTTGTATTTTGTCATGTGAGTCATGTTTTATTTGCTTATTTTCTCTTGTATTTTGGAAAGTGACTTTAACCTTTCCTTAAAAAGATTCTAACTAAATTTTCCAGATGATCAAAATGCAGAAATAAATAATAATTTTACTTTCCACTATGAAAGAGGGAGAATTAAAGCTCCCACTTTCTCCAAATTCTCATGTTTTCTTAATTTATTCTAGAAAAATAAATCTAAACTATGGTTGTGATTATATATTATATAATTATATGTTAATATAATATGATTATATTAGTATAATCTAAAAGATATAACTGTATTAAGTAATTACTACAGGCTCTGGCATTTAACTTTATAGCCAGAGTTGCAGCAATTATTTGAATTTATATCTAAGTAGGTAATTGGTATTAGCACTCTCCAACAGCTCTTATTCTACAGAGTTCCTGTTCTCTTGGCTTCTTAAATTTTATTGCTCACTTGATCACTGGTAGGCCAGAAGGTATCCTCTAAATATTTTATTCAGAAAAATGAACACAGGAATACATATTCTTTACCATATTTGTAAACACCTTTCAGTAAATTTTGCATAGGTATGAATGACAACTTGGCTGGGTATAGAATTTTATGTTCACAGCCCTTCCTTTGTGCCTTTGTAAAAATGATTTTATATGAAATCCACTTTTATATGTAAAGTCTAAGAGAAGTCTTTTTTTGAAGTAACTTGTTTTCAGTTTTGGATATTTGGTTGTTTTTCTATATCTGTCAAATTGAAAATTATGACTAGGATCTGTGTAATTTTATGCCTTTTAATATTGTTTTCTCTTTTTTCAGGAATGTAGTAGGCTTTTTCAAAAAAATCCTTACTAAGGGAAAATTTTTAAATTATCTTTCTATGTAATAGTTCTTATATAGTTCTGACTTTTAAGTTACCTGTTTATGTAATAGTTCTTATATAATTTCTTATAACATAATTTAATTATTTATTCTCTGTATTTATATCTATGGCATCCCTTTAATATGTGTGGGCTTGATTTTTTTGTACATTCTGAAACATCTTCTCTCTCTTTTTAAGAACTTAGTTTTTTGGGTTTTTCTGAAATTATTTATTCACTAACAAATTAGTTTCAACATAGTGCTCAACGATAAATAGTGCTCTTCAAAAATTATACAAATAAAATTCTTTTTAAAAATAGAAAAGAACATTGTTCATGTGTGTAAAGCAAAATCTTTAGATAAACAATTTTATATGGATTAAGAAAATACAAGCAAAATACAATACATGCATACCTCGTTTTATGGCACTGTACTTTATTGTGCTTCCCAGATATTGCACGTTTTTTTTTACAAAATGAAGGTTTGTGGCAACCCTGTGGCAAACAAGTCTGTTGGGCACAATTTTTCCAACAGCGTTTGCTCACTTCATGTCTCTGTGTCACATTTTGGTAACTCTGGCAATATTTTAAACTCTTTCATTTTTATTATATTTATTATGATGATCTGTGATCAGTGATCTTTGATGTTATTATTGTAATTGTTTGGGGCGCCATGGACGGTGCCCATGTAGGACCTTGAACTCGATGAATACTGTGTGTTTTCTGACTGCTTTACTGATCAGCCATTTCCCCTTCTCTCTCCAACTCTTTGGGCCTCCCTATTCCCAGAGATACAGCACATTTGAAATTAGGCCAATTAATAACCCCTAGGTATTCAAGTGAAAGGAAGAGTCACATGTCTCTCACTCTAAATCAAAACCTGGAAATGAGGGAATTTCCCTGGCAGTCCAGTGGTTAGACTCTTTGGCCCTTTCACTACCGAAGGCGTGGGTTGGATCCCTGATCAGGGAAATAAGATCCCACAAGCCACACGGCACGCCCAAAAAAAAAAAAAAAGTAGAAAAACAAAACCCTGGAAAAGATTAAGCTTAACGAGGAAGACATATCAAAAGCTGAGACAGGCTGAAAGCTAGGCCTCCATGCACCAGTTAGCCAAGTTGTGAATGTAAAACTCTTGAAGGAAACTAAAAGTGCTACTCCAGTGAACACACAAATGATAAGAAAGTGAAACAGCATTATTGCTGATATGGAGAAGGTTTTAGTGGTGTGGATAGAAGATCAAACCAGCCACAGCATTCCCTTAAGCCAAAGCCTAATCCAGAACGAGGCCCTAACTCATCAATTCTTTGAAGGCAGAGAGACGTGAAGAAGCTACAGAAGAAAAGTTTGAAGCTAGCAGAGATTGGAAGAACTTAGTTTTAATGTCACTACCAAAAGAATTCTTTCCTGATTGTCCTAGTCAACAATAATATATCTTCATGGAGGAAGGTGAGTAGGTGTAACGAGCAATAGAATTATTTTTATAGCATAGTGAAACATTTTTTCTCACTATTAATTATATATGGAAAGTCTTCTATACATATGCATGCAGTCACAGGCTTGACCAGGAATGTTTGAACAGCTTGGGCCTACTCTAATGTCAGCTGGACACATGCACAGCTTCAGCCAGTAACATGCTTGGCCCAGTCATATCCACAATCTCAGGCTAGCAGAACCAAGCAGTTGGCTCTTACCTGTTTGCTTGCCTTTAAGAAGTCACTTCCGCTAATAATGCAAACGGGTGTGGGTATCACCCAACATTCCAAATAGAAAGGTTGTTGATTCTCACAGCTTTTCAGTCCTGATAGAAACACCACACTGAGCTGAGAGAATGGCACAGACCCCTGCTGCTCTTCTCCATGGTTCAGCAGTTGTTCAAGAATAAGCACTTCTCTGTTTCTATTCCTTTGTCTAATTTCCAGAGCACTGAAATAATAGCTTCTGTCAATTTTGTGACAACATATAGTTGCTTTTTGGAGAAAGAACTTGCCGATCTCCTCAATTAAAGTAAGAAGTCTTGACTTTTTAAATTTGTCTATATTTTGCACCAAAATGAACAAAAACAAATCCAAATATATCTTCATGGAGGAAGTTGAGTAGTTGTGAAGAGCAATAGAATTATTTTTATAGTGTAGTGAGTTTTTGTTGTTGTCCCAAAATATCAACCATTTAAAATAAATTTTAAATTCTAGATGCCCACCTTATAAAAATAGTACAAATGTAAACTTTGCTGAAAATTCATGACAACATGGAAAGGGGCAAATTGGTATATAAAAGGAATACTGTGAAAATATGGAGGAGTTGAGGATTAAAGCTAAAAATTAAAAGATTGAATCTAGGTAACGTGCAAGAAAATGTTGAAGATTGTCTATACTCATAAAAATAGAATTTTATACATTAGAACACAAGGGTGTTATACAGATCACTGAGACATTACAGGAAATGGGAACTAAAGCACAAAGAAAGATGAAATGTGAAAATTATACTCAATAAGCCACTAGTAATAGTGAGTATACATGTTTTGAAAGGCAATGACAGCATCTTTCCAAGAAAAAAATATTGTTAAAAGCATACACGGTCATATTTGAATCTGTGCCATGAAGAAAACTTTTAGAGAGAGTTGACAACCACTGGGAAATGATAAAAAGAAAGGATTTAGGAATCAATGTTAAATCTAATGCTATCTAAGAAGAATAAATGGCATTGACCCCAAAGACTCTAAGATAGCAGCAATGTTGAAACAAATAAATATATAAAGTGTTTGGAAGAGGACTTGAATTAATGAGAAAAGACGGGAGAGCTTTGTGTTTTCTGTATTTTTAAGGAACTGGCTGAAATAAACTAATGTATAACTTTTTAAAATTTCTCAACGAGAATAAATGTAAATATGCATAAAAATTAAAGAAGTGTTATAACAGAATATCTGGAATTGTACCTAGAAGTCTTGAAATGACACATACCAAAGTGAAAGAAAGTTCATGTTTAATTATACTTGAACATGCATACAGGGAAATAAAACAGTATGGCTTTGGGGTTTTTCTCCACTATTATGTTCTGTAAAATACAAAGAGATGATTAGAAAACTTAAGTGTTATATTACCATTTGAAGCAACAAAACAAATGTTTGTAAAGTATATTCTATATTCTTTGAAACACGCTAACTACTCACTAAAGACAGTGGATACGAGGGATTGACAGCCTTACAAAGGATTATTGTGAAATCTGAAAAAAAATAATGCTTAGGTCTGTAATTACATCGGGACTGATTTGTAGGTAATATCAGCTAAGAATAATTTTCTAGTGTAACATGAATAAAGAATAATTTTCTAGTGTAACATGAATATTACATAAATATCTTTAAAACTCGTGTATTAGCTAAACAAATAGCAAATGTGGAAAGTAGGTTTTCCTAAACTGTGCATATAGTCATTAGTACTCTTATTACCTCTTGAAATGGCACAGGCTATTATGAAATGCTCTCTTTCCAGTCCAAACTAAAAGACTATTCACTGGACATGGAATTCCAGAAGAGCTGCTAAGTGATAATGGAGCCCAATTTACGTCACTGAAGCTCCAAACCTTTCTTAGCTCAAATGGAGTGAAATACATTCATTTTGCACTACACAGCCTAGCTGCTAATGGCCTCATCCAGCACTTTGGACCGTTGTTCATGTAACTACTTTTTGCTTGAAAGTGAGGGGGCTGTACAGTGCAACAGCAGCTGCCTAATGCTCAGTTGTCCTTCTACTGTGTCGAGGGTTTTCACTTACCATTAGATGAACTTCCCACTCTGTTACTTCTGGTCAAAGACAAGCACTGCCTTTTTTAATTTCAGAGAACCAGAAAGATGAATAAGATCTTTCAGAGCAAGATGATTCGGAGGAGAAGGCATTAAAAAATGGGCCATGGGAACACATTTTCAAACTGCTCCTTTAATACTTGTTGTTCTCGGTGCCTGAGGAAAAATAAGACTATGCTTCCTAATAATAAAACGTGAAGGCATAAATGAAGAGATGCAAACGAGAGAAACAAACAAAGGAGAAAACATATTTTCATAATAATGGATACCCATTTTCTTATCTGGTACTTTCAGATATCGGTATATTGTATGTGTAATTTAGAAGTCAAATGTCTTAATTCAGCAAGAGGTCATGGATAGGACTCCAAATGAGATTAGTGGAGTTTACCTAGAGGGAAGAGTTAATGATCCACTAGGATATGTAAACAAATCCTGAAAGTTTTATTTTCTTCCATTTGTATTATTTTTTGCATTTCTTTTGTATTTTAAGTGAAATGTACATGCTGAATTAATGTAGTTAACACCTGCATGTAATTTACAAATAAATCAGTACACATACTGGGGGTAAATACTGAATTCGATTTTTACTTATAAAGACATGAAACGTTGGAGATTATCAATCTAGTGGAATGATCTATGAGATCATAATCAGAAGACCTAAGCCCTAATACCATCATGGCCTTGATTTATTCAGTAATCTTGGTCCCATTGTTGAATTTTTTGTGCCCCAAATGCTTTATCTCTAAAGCAGGGATAATAAATATCTTCTTTGTACGTTTTCTTATGTTGCTATTGTTGTGAGAATAATGATATAAATCATGAAAACCTTTTTAAAAGTTATAAAAAATATAAAATACATATACATTAATTTTGAATGGATTTTCTACTTGAAAAATACTGCTTTGTTGGTGTGTATGTGAGTTAATCATTTATTCATTTTATTTATTTAAAAAGAATTATAAATCTTTCAGTCAACTATAAAAGATATAATATTAGCTGAGGTACACTGACACACAATTCCAGCTATAAGAGGACCCCGAAAAGTCAAAGTAAGACAAATGGGAGATTTGTTCTAACTTAAAATGGAAGATTAGTTACTTAAGGTTACCAGACAGAAGAATCTAGCCGCAAAATGAAGCTCAAAGAAGGCAGATTGACAAGGGAAATAATAAAAAGAAGGTTTTGGGCTTCCAGGTGGCGCAGTCGTTGAGAGTCCACCTGCCGATGCAGGGGATGCGGGTTCGTGCCCCGGTCTGGGAGGATCCCACGTGCCGCGGAGTGGCTGGGCCCAAAAGCCATGGCCGCTGAGCCTGCGCCTCCGGAGCCTGTGCTCCGCAATGGGGGAGGCCACAGCAGTGAGAGGCCCGCATACCGCAAAAAAAAAAAAAAGGTTTCATTTCAGAAGAATGGCCTATCCTGATGGTTTTTGATGACGTGGAAATAGTATTCTGGTAATCAAGACAGGATAAACCAGGCCTTTCACAATCTCATGGCTCTTAACAGAGTAGTGGTAGGATTGAACATGGATGTCTAAGCAGAACTTTGAATGTGTAAGAAACTAAACACAAATTTTACAAGAAGAAACAGTCCACATGTACTTTATGTTTTCTTTTGTGCTTTGGTTTAATATGTTAATTAACCATAAGTTTGTGATCCATAAAGTTATAAACATCTTTATCCTCTTGGAAGTAATATTTTGATTGTATAACATTTGTATGGTAATTTTTGGACTGTAAGAAGTTGTCTAATTCTAAATCACTAAGTTGGATTGGTTTCTCTGTGATTAGGAGAGTCATAACGTAAGTTATAACCTAAACAAAGCAACTAACAAGCCCTGATAGAATATGTCCCCACTATTGACAAAGAAAAATGTATGGCTATCATAATCCTTAATAAATAGAAATCATACCTCTTTGGATTTTGAAATTAACTTAAAAATTAGGAAAAAATTATTCATATGGTCAATGACTTTCAGATTGTTAAAGTTTTATTGAGTGTCCAACATGCTTAAGGCAACGTCTTCAGATAGGAGTGTATGAAAGGGAACAGGACTTGTATGAGGAGCTTCTAAAATGAACCTAGCATCATTTGGAATTTTCCTTCTTTTTCTCTGCTTTGTAATAGTTTATATAGCATCAGTATTATTTACCTTAAAAACTTTAAAGAACTAATTCAAAAAAATGTCTGGTCTTAGAAATATATTTGATGATGTATATCTATTTCTCTATTATTATCATTGGGCAACAGTTGGTGATAATGAATTATCCATTGTTTGGTCATTAAAGTGGTTTCACATTTTCAATATTATAAAAAATGGAGTTGCTACCATTGACTGAAAACAAATTAGAAATAAAAAACATAAATCCACAAAATGAAATTAGAAAGATTCAAAGATATAAAGAGAAATCTTTATAGATGCACGAAGGTGGCTACAAACTCTCCAATGACCATGCTCCACTTGGATTTGAAATCCAGAAAACATTACAGTCATTTCTCTAACAGGAGAAGCTATTAGTTATATAAAGCTTGAGCCTATATAAAATCCTATGAGGGATTTTGAATTTTTAAAATAAAGGCAACTATGTCTATCTGATTCATATTTCTGTACCTTCAATCTGTGAACACTGTTGTTTCAGAGATTGCCAATTTCCTTGGCCAATATTCATTCCCTTTTCATCGATATAAATAAGCATTGTGATCAAGTACACGGGTCACCCAGCTATGCATTTTCAGTCTCCTTTCTTGCCAGCTAGGGTCAAATGACCAATTCTGGCCAATGGTATATGAGCAGAATTGAAGTGTGCAACCTCTGAATCACGCCTTTAAAATAGTGCTTCTTTCACCACTCCTATGGGTTATAAACTGGACATTGTGACTAATTTCAAGCAGGCTGATGAGGTAATAGCCTAGGGATGTCAGAGCCAAAGAAATGGAAGAGTTTTGTGTCCCTGACACCTCTGAGTATCTTGCCAACCCTAAATCACCTGCCTGGAGAGTTTCATCACAGAGAAATTCCTGTTTATCTTGTTTAAGCCACTGTACTTTAGGATACCTTGTCACCATGGCATAGCCTTTATCCTAATACAACTTTTGCTGAAGGTACACTGAAGGACACATAAGAACTCAGGGTTTTTTTGTTTTTTTTTTTTTTGTTTTTTTTTTGCGGTGCGCGGGCCTCTCACTGCTGTGACCTCTCCCGTTGCAGAGCACAGGCTCCGGACGTGCAGGCTTAGCGGCCATGGCTCACGGGCCCAGCCGCTCTGCGGCATGTGGGATCTTCCCGGACCGGGGCACAAACCCGTGTCCCCTGCATCGGCAGGCAGACTCTCAACCACTGCGCCACCAGGGAAGCCCAAGAACTCAGTTTTAATAAGATGGAAAATGTGGTTTCTAACTAATTTGCTAAGATTTTTGAGCATGTTTTTCCATAGTAGCCAATTACGGGTCAACAGCACTTCAGAATTAGGAATATCAACTGTGAGTTCCAGGCAACATTTCTGTTAACTTAGATATATGTTAACTGCAATTATTATTTAGCACAATAGAACAGAAATTACATGGTGACAGTAAGTTTTTTTTATGCTTGTCCAGACATGGTTGCCATCTGTTGATTACATTAGACAGTGCTATTTAAATTTTTGTTAATTTGAAGAAAGTCACAGGCATTCTTTCACCCCATCCCCTTCTAGATCCCTCTTGACAGCTTGCTGGGAGTTTTTACCATGCATTTATACATTTAGAAAAGAAAAACTTTTGATAGCACAGGTGTTGTAGACGACTAATACTGTATTGTAAAGGCCTTCTCAGGATGCACAAGCTTCTTAAGCAAGTTTTGTCCATTGTTGTTCTACATCAGATGAGGACACATCTTCAGGATGGTACATTGTAAAGTGGTTTATTACCATAAAATAAACCACAGTGTAAGTATCGGATGTATTATTAACACACTTCTCTTTGCTTCTGCTTTGACCTCCTGATTTCTTATAATGGTGTGGTCTTACAATTCTTTTCACTACTCTCTTTCACTTTCAATGTATTATCCCAGTAAATTCTATTAAATGTTAGCCACTGTTGAACGAGATTTCATGCCATCAGAACAGTCACTGCTCTCTTTTTGATCATCTTCACTTCAAAAGTCCCCTATTCCAGGTTTTCTTTATTTGAATTGTAACTTTCTTTCCTTTGAAGCTCTTCACTTGCAGGATGATTTTGGCTCCTTTCAGGAAATAATAATAATAATAAACATTATCCAGCAAAAGAGGTTCTATGCTTTTATGTAATAGCCTAGCATTTCTGTGGCTTTTAAGAACAGTCTTCTAGTTTCTTGATACTAAAATTCCTCTAAGATCCACATTTACTTTCCTTTTAGTGCCTCCACTGGTACATGTGATCCTGCATAATACAAGAATTTCAGGCAGGATTTCTGATGGGTGAGACTGAAGTGTGACACGGACAGGTGTAGTCTCTGGGAATGCTGCCGACAGGCTGCAGGCTCTGAAGCAAATATTGTGAACATATCACAGGGGAGCTGCCCCCTGGTGGAGTTCACCAGAGAATTTCTGATTATATGCATTATTTCAAAAATAGACCTCCTCCACTCCCTTCTCTCAGACAAATTTGAATTCTTATGTGTTCTGGAGCTGATAATATTAATTGCAGTCTATAGCATTGGGTCTGGTCCAAACAACTAGGAATTAAT
This sequence comes from Delphinus delphis, assembly GCF_949987515.2. Lineage (NCBI taxonomy): Eukaryota > Metazoa > Chordata > Mammalia > Artiodactyla > Delphinidae > Delphinus > Delphinus delphis. The sequence goes on along the minus strand of NC_082687.1, from coordinate 104,227,637 downwards.
TTAGAAGTCTCTGCCCAAACAGGAGAGAGGATTTGGCTAGAAAAAGCATTTTCCTTCAGTCAGGCAGAAAAAATACAGGGAAAACCAACACAATGTAGCCAAAGCTACCTCTGCCTAGACATAGGTGTGTCTCAGACAAGAAAGCACGTGGCCTCATAAAAGGTTTCCAGGTTTCCGAGAGGAAGTGCTGTGAATCGCCTCATACGTAAGCGAGCCAGCTCATTCCCCATGGCTCAAGACATCCTCCCATGGATTTATGATGATCCTGTGGCATAGCCCAATAAATTGCTGAGGGTGTGCAGTGAACTCAGAGCTTAAAGAAACCTGCCTCGTGGACAAATCATATTTTTGTAATAAAATGTTTTTCATGCTCAAGATTCTACATTTTTCTTCCCACCTGATATTAAAAATGTGCACCTGGGCTTCCCTGGTGGCGCAGTGGTTGAGAGTCCGCCTGCCGATGCAGGGAACACGGGTTCGTGCCCCAGTCCGGGAAGATTCCAGATGCCGAGGAGCGGCTGGGCCCGTGAGCCATGGCCGCTGTGCCTGTGCGTCCGGAGCCTGTGCTCCGCAACGGAAGAGGCCACAACAGTGAGAGGCCACGTACCGCAAAAAAAAAAAAAAAAAAAAAAAAAAGTGCACCTGAGAGTTTCAGGTGTCCTTTGAATCATTTATTATGCACTTTCATTTTCATGAACATCACTATTAAGAGGAATTAGTAATCTCCAGGATGATTTCTTGGAAAAGAGTTATTTTCCCCTTCATCCATGACTTTTTTCTCTTCTACCCATCCTCCAACATTCCTCTTTTCTCACTTCAATTTTTTTCCCCTTAGGGAGCTAGCCAGATCACCCTCTAGTTCTGTGCTAAAGCTCCTTGCTCTTGCCTGACCTGGCCTGGTTTTCTGCATGACCATGAAAATGAATAGACCTGCTATACCAAGTCTGTGACTGATGTTATAGCATTCATGCCCCATACCTGATCCCCAAATCCATAGCACATATACCATTTAAAACAAAATCTGGGGGTTTCCCTGGTGGCACAGTGGTTGAAAGTCTGCCTGCCGATGCAGGGGACACGGGTTTGTGGCCCAGTCCAGGAAGATCCCACATTCTGCAGAGCGGCTGGGCCCGTGAGCCACGGCCGCTGATCCTGCGTGTCCGGAGCCTGTGCTCCACAACGGGAGAGGCCACAACAGTGAGAGGCCTGCATACAGCAAAAAAAACAAAAACAAAATCTGCCAAATTCGTTTTGCTATTGTCATATGTTTTTATACATATAGGTCCTGGGAAACCTTGCAACTAACTTAAAGAAATAGTATATACCACCAAAGCCACATCAAAATTTGCAAGTTGGATAGAGCATTTCAAAAATCTGACTAAATGAAATGAAAGCGTGGACCGAAGGAGAGAAAGTTTGCTGATGAAAAAAAATTTTTTTAATTCACTAAATTGATACGAATTGATAATATTGTAACTTTATAATAATATTACCATTTTAACATTTTTCTTCTGTATCAGCTATTATGTTGTAAGTATAAAAATCATATTTATCTTTTTTATTTTTCTAGGTGGTGTATTTTATTAGTTTGAATGACTATTAACTCAGTAATGAAAATGCAAATTTCAGCTTATTTACCATCTTTCAGCCTAGGATCTAACAGTTGTGGCTGCTAATTTTTTTTCTACTTAGCACTGAGCTTTGAATGACATCTATGTGGATTTGAAAGCATTATTTTTGCCTTTACAAAAGCCTGGAGTTCTCCCTTGCAATCACAGGATGGATGTACTCTCTAAATAATTCCCTGTTTTCTAAAGGAGATATTGCTTCAGGCTGTAGGATCTTCACAATGAACAAGGCACAAAGAGAAATGGACCCTATGTCTAGGCCATTCTATTCAATCATTCATTTTCAAGAAGGACAGAGAAGACAGGCAGACGGGAGGAAAAACATAAACAAGCAGAGTACATTTGCTTTATTTTCTGTTTAGGAATGTACATAAGGGATTACTTTCTTAACAGTGCCCCTTTATCTGTGACATAACGTTTAAAATCTTGATAATAAAGAATTAGATAAATAGTGCAGCTTTTATTTTGTCAATATATCACAATTAACTTAACCTCTAGAAATATAAGCATATATAAGCTAACAGGAATATGATCATTTTTTAGCTCTTGGTATTATTTGTGTAAGATTTGTGTTATGAAATTTCAAGTGTCATTTATACACTAAAATAAGACATCAAAACTTTTCATAATATTTTTTAAAAATGTGATATTTTTAAAAAAGTACACCAAAGACTTCCATTGTAGTCTCTTAATTGAGTAGAACACACTAAAATTAATGGTGAAAGGAAGTTGAAGCATTGTTGCTAAGTGTGTAAAGTCAAAGAATATTCACTTTAATCACTCAAACATTGACATATATCAAAGTTATCCTATCTACTAATATAATAAACATTAAAAGTATCAAGTAAATATCAAATATATTATTTTTATCAACATCTATCAATTGTATAGTATTAAATATTTATATAGGAATTCAATCTTGCCTTTAGTGTCTATGAGTGAGGAAACAAAAAAAACCCTCAAAATAAAGTGTTTTTCCTAGATTTCAGGTATCTGAGCTATCAAATCAGCACCTCTCTGTTTACATGATTCACGTGTAAAGTGTCAGAAATTACAACTATGTGATTGAACAAGATATAGTTTTCATTCAATATAACTCCACTTAAGTGAAAAACAAAATAAGGCCCTGTCTCCAATTTTAATTATAATTCAAAAAATACCTCCCATTTGAAGATTTCTAGATTATATCAAATAATGAGGTAGGTATACAGTTTTTGTAGATGTGTCTAAGCTTTATCATAAAAATTACTAATAAAAAATATAGTAGACATACTGATTCGAGGGCAGGTCTACATGGAGACCAGAAATATTAGAATACAAAATGCTACCTAGTCAGCCTTCTGTATCTGCACGTTCTTCATCCACAGACTAAATCAACAACAAACTGAAAATGTTCCAAAAAAAATTTCCAGAAAGTTTCAAAAAGCAAAATTTGAATTTGCCACCGCTTAGCAACTATTCACAAAGCTTTTACCTTGTTTTTACAACTATTTACATAGCACTTACATGGTATTAAGTATTATAAGTAATCTCGAGATGATTTAAATTATATGGGAGAATGTGTATAGATTATATGCAAATACTATGCTATTTTATGTAAGGAACATGAGCATCTGGGGATCTTGGATCCACAGGGGTCCTGGAACCAACCCTGATGGATACTGAGAGACTAGTGTGTTTCCTCAAAGTAATAACTCAGATAAAATCACTGTTTAAAATCAAACTTTGAAATTATATTTTAAAAACCAAGATCCCATAATACATTTAAAATATCATTTAATTTTTAAAAGATGATTACACATCTTTCTTGAGCACTATGTCCATGGAGTCCATTCTTCTAGTATATTAACAAAACGCTCCCCAAGTTTCTATGGTCACTCTTAATTAGGATCATATTCACAAATGGGCTTCTAGCAGATATGGAAGGGATATTGAAATTCATTTCAGCACGTTAGCAACAGGAAGGTGATAATATGAAATTATCATACAATGGCAGCTAAAATAATATCGGATGCCCTACCCATTTCGAGAGGTGTTCTCACTACAAGGAAAAGAAAGAAGATGAGGATGGCATGGATATCAGGCCAACCTGTGATCAGATAGGGAAGAAAAGGAAGAGAAAAGGAAGGAAAGAAGGGTTCCTCCTTGAAAAACTAGTTCTAGATCAGAGTGAAATTCCCAGTGCCCGAGAAGAGGTCTTGCTGTTCAGCAACAGCAATAATGAAGCAGCCGTCTACTCCATCCTGTTCCTTCTGGGAGAAGAGACTGTTAAGTCTATCTCACCTAACTTGCTCCACCCTCTGCCACACTAACACTTATTTATCTTGTTGATTTGCTTTACATATGTTTTAATTTTAGGACTCTACCGCCCACTTTACTCTTCTACATGACATCATAAAATTTATATGGAAAGCAGTAGTTTAAAACTAAAATACCTAGTTTGATGTTTGCTTCAGATCAAGATCAAATAAAAGGGGTCAAATTTACTTCTCCATCTGAAATAGACAAAATCCACACAAAATATTTAAACAACAGTTTGCGAGACAGTGGACATCAGAAAATGAAGGAAGATGACTCCTGAGAAATTAGAAACAAATGAAGTGACATCTACAGGTGTCCCAGCTTAGTGTCTTGGAGAGTTTCCAGGCCATGACACAAGAAGGAGGAGCTAAGGTGGAGCCCAGAGCATACCCTGAGGTGAGAAGATTAACCTGAGAATCTAAGTAGAGCAAAGTACCTAGAGTTTTCAGGACAGATGCTGAAGAGAAGAGATCTACACTGGGAGAGAAATCCATTGTTCTGCAGATGGGCCCCTTGAGTAGTCGGCGGTGCGCTGATCATTACATGCACTTCAGGAAACTACCCGAGGCCAGGGAATCACTGGAAAGGATTAGAGGTAATGAGGCCCAGCTCATACCCAGGGAGAACAGTGCCTGTTGCCATGAGCCAGACTGGAAAATCTCAAAATTGGGGCAGAGTATAAAGTGCAGAGAGGCTCTTGCCTCAGAAATGGGGAATAATTTGGCCTAGTCTGAGCCCTGCTCCTCTCTCATCTGACAAATTCTAAAAGCAAGATGCAAAAAAGGATCAAACCATTTCTAAGTAATTTGACTGCACCCCTGAGTAAAGGTCAAGAATATTTATAAAACTACATCCAGAACACTACAAGGTAATACCTGCGATGTCTGGTATCTAGTCAAAGATTACCAGGCACACAAAGAAGCAGGAAAATATGAGCCATGATAAAGAGACAAATCAATCACTTGAAACTGACCCACAACTGACAGACATGAGAATGACAAGCCAAGGACATAAAAAAAGTTATTATGACTCTATTCCATATGTCCAAAATTGAGTCAGAGACATTGATGATAATAATGAAAAAAAAAAACACAAATTGAAATTTTAGAGATGAAACTACAATGTCTGAGATTCAAAATACACCGGATGTGATGCCAGATTTTGAAGATTTTAAGTTTTCCTGTGCTATTATTCATAAGCTGTAATAACTTTTTTAACCTTAATCCACTACTCTGTAAAACAAAACTAATAACACCTGGTTAAAGGTATTGATGCAAAGATTAAAATGAGATGATAGTAAAGTGAGTTGATAAGGTAAAACACTTAGCATGGTGTCTGGCACCATGTAAACATGCAAAAGCTTTGTGTCTATTATGTTACTCCCCTGCTCAGATTCATTTCTGGTTCCCTAATGCTCGAGGAATCAAGTCCAAACTTTCTAGGTTGATATTCAGTCATATAATCTGGCTTCAGTCTTTTGTCCAGCCTCATTTCTATATTAGTTTATGCAATTATATTTTAGTCAAGCTAAAATTTACCGTTTTCTTTATATATCCCACAATTCTTTCCCTCACTGCCTGTTATAGGCTGAATTATGTTTTCCCCAAAATTCATATGTTGAAATACTAACCCCACTACCTAAAAATGTGGCCATATTTAGAAAGAGGATCATTAGATAGATAATTAAGTTAAAATGGGGTCATAAGGGTATGCCCTAATCCAATATGACTGTGATCTTATAAAGACGAGAACATTTGGACACTGACATGTACAGAGGGAAGACCATTTGAAGACACGGGAAGAACACAAACATCAACAAGCCAAGGAGAGAGCCCTGAAACAGATCCTTCCCTCATGGCTCTCAGAAGGAACCAACCCTGCAGTCACCTTTACCTAAGAATTCTAGCCTTCAGAACTGTGAGAAAATAAATTGCTATTGTTTAAGCTCCTCAGTCTGTGGTACTTTGTTACAGAAGCCCTAGCAAACTAATACACTGCCATATTCACACTTCCCTCTCGGCCTGCCCCTGTGCACATAGCCAAACTATGAACTTTATTCAAGATTTAGATAGTTTGTCAATTTCACCATCAGAATGTATTTTTTCTCCCACTAAAATGTAATCTCTTTCTCCTCAGGAATCCTATAGTACAATCTATATTCTTATGGTACTTACCTTTTCTACATTTTGAATTATCATTAGTTATATGCCCTATTGCTCCAATTGAACTGACATTTCCTACAGAGTGGAGTCTATTTCTGATTCATTCTTTTATTCCCCATAGAATCTAGCAGTTCCAGCATGAAGTAGGATCTCCATTAAGATATTCTGGATGAGTTAAAGCATAAGTCATATGTCAAAAGACAACTCATATAGGTATGTATCTGTGTGAGTGTGTATTGTATAATTTTAAATTGTGTTTCTCTTACCAGAGAATAAACTCCATGCACACAGGGGATTTTATCTGTCTAATGAAAGTGTTCATTCAGCTTTCAAAAAAGCCCATACTATTCTCAAGCAGTAATGGGTTGTTTTTTATATGTATTAGTCAAAATAATACATTTTTTAACAACTTCAAAAGGAAGTATAATTAGCAATTTTGTAATTTTTGCTACCAATTGTACTTCTCTTTTCAGGACTAATAACTTTAGGCATAATTTATCTGCTTTTAGGCAGTAATCCTGCCATTTCGGTGAAGGGGATCATTCTGAAGCATTCTCTAATGTACGATATTTTCTCTCTTTTCTCAAAGCCTCTATATTTTGGTTCATCACCTCAAACATCACCACCACCTCCATACTGACCCAGCACCATACCTTACCTTTTGTTTTCTTCACCTCTAGAGCTAACTTATTTATATTTCTTCTCTCCCAAATCAACAGAGAAAGGTAATAGTAATAATTCTTAATTAATTTACATAATCAAAAACTGAAAGGACAGGGAGACAGAGGTTTTACAAGATTTACCTTGAATTGCTTACTCTATGAAAACTTTCTTTACCTGAAAGTACAGTTCTTGTACAGTTCTTGTCTATAAGACAGAGTATAATTCTTGTCTTCATACTTCTTGTAGAGTTTTTGTCTTCATACTTCTTGTCTTGTTCCTCTGTGGGGACATAATATATCAAATGTAATGTTTTATAACAGGCAATTTTTACCATGTTTCACCTCTTACTAAACTCTAAGCCCAATAATTACAAGAAAAACGTCTCAAGAATTTTTTGTATGTATCTACATTATACAGCACATGTCTGACACATGAAAAGTTCTTCCCATGTAGAAGTCACTAGCAACTCAGGCAAAAAGAGTTCAATAGAGAAGTCAGGATGCTGTGGGATTTATCGTTTATTATTTCTCCTTCTTACTATTATTATTGCTACAATTACTACTACTATTCATTGTTGTTGTTGCCCTCATTTTTTGCTCTTCATTTTTTGGTCAAGTATTCCAAGGGAAAACTCACAGCTGGTGGAGGTGACAGCAACAGCTGCTGTTGCTTCTTTTTCTTCTTCTTCTTTTATTATTATTGTTATATTTTGCTGCCATTATTATTAGTGTTACTCTTCTCTATCAGGAAATCCAAATTCAGTTTACAAATGATTTTTTTAAATATAAGTAACACCAATGTACTCAGTGTAGGATGTTAGAAAGTAAGAGATTTGTTTTTATGAAATCCATGGTCCCCTAGCTCTTAATAAATAATGCTCACCAGAGTTCCTTGCCCTTTTACCATGAGGATTTGGCTTTCAGGTAAAGGCACTTCATTGTGGTTCACCCAGAACTTAGCTGTCTTAAGAGGTGGCTTCTCACTTTCTAATTGGAAGATTGTGGTCTTATTGACATTTATGGGGGTTGCAATGGGCAAGTAAAGAGTCCCCAAGGGGTTTAAAATTGTAGGAACCCTACAAGGTTTAAAACCCTTCTCTGTATAATTAAATGCTCTGTATTTCAGAATCTTTTTTTTTTAACATCTTTATTGGGGTATAATTGCTTTACAATGGTGTGTTAGTTTCTGCTTTATAACAAAGTGAATCAGTTATACATATACATATGTTCCCATATGTCTTCCCTCTTGCGTCTCCCTCCCCAGAATCTTTTATGGCTGTTTGCAGCCATAAAATTAGTGCCCTCTCACAAGGAAGCCACCATAATTGGGCTTCTGAAAACAAAGATACTGCCATCACTGGGAGCTACTGGTTCTAGGACCTGGGGGGCATGGGCCTAGAGTCCAGCAGATCCAAAGGACTGGTTAATGTCTCTGAGACTAAATATTTTACTTAATTGCACACAGGGAAATTTGAACTCTTAACAGAGGAAATAGACCTAAAAAGATGTAAGCACAAGTAGGTAAGTTCTAGGGAGAATCCAAAAAGGCAGGATAAACAGTCAGTGAAGATCCAAACAGCAAGATATGAGTGGATGTTCATAGCAAAATGGATTGGAGGCACAACAAGTACAGAACATGGTATAATTCTGGATATTGGTTATCAGAAAATAATAGTGGAAAGGCATAAGCCCAGAGACTGGTGACTGTGACATCAAGTTAAATTAGGACCAACCATAAAATATTCCTGTTGATGATAAAGTGGCTACTGATACAAAGCTTCCTTAATTTCTCCTTGTTTCCTTTATTAGATTCACCATTCCTCCAAATGAAAATCTGATACAGGTTGAGCTTAGGCTGATACAGCCTCAGGAAATGTGGATATAAGCTGCTGGAGTAAAATAAATGAATAGGAGACAGCAGGAAAAAATCAAGATTTGACTCTGGCTTATCAACTCCCTTTTGAGAGAGGCTGCTGGTGCTTTGCTCAGGTTCCCTTTACTGGGCCAGTGCATTTATCACCTATCAGCTGTGAGTGTGGACCATTATGAGGTACAACTGCACCCTTCTCCAGATGATTGTCTTTGGCTGGCAGGAGCTATCTCACTAGAAGATGCCTGAGAACTTCAGCACACTCTAAAGAGGAAGACAGAAAACAGCCAATGACTAGCTGATATGGGGATGCAAAACTGGAGCCCCCAAGACACTTACTTCAAGGCATAACAACTCCATGGTGCCATTCACATTCCAGAGCTCCCCGTGGGATCAGACTCTGTCTAGACTTCAGTGAAAACCACAGTTTTGCTTAGCTTCTTGCCCTGCCATATCCTGCTTATGTTTATTTCCTAATAGGTTTCTTCTGAGAGCACTCCAGGAGTGCTTGCACCAAAACACTTGTCTCAGGCTCTGTCTCTCAGAAAGATGATATAAGGCATTCCTTTACTGATGTTTAATTACAAAATTAAAAAAAAAAACAACTTAGATATGGTGTGGGTTCTGAACTTAGAGAGGAATAAGTCTACCAGGTTTTGCTGCATGCCTCTCTGAGCCTCAGTTTCCTTATCACTAACATGGAAATAATAACATTAACCTTCTTACAAGGTTTTGGAGAGGACAGTTAATAATCTTTATATTAATTATAATAGCCTGCATTTACATATTAAAAACCACATTAATTATATTTCATTTATCCATTCATTTATAACCCCTAAGTTCCTTCTATATGCTAGGCACAGTCCCATACTATATATATATATATATATACTCTAGTATACTATACATATAGTATAGTATATATATGCTATATACCATATGCTATATATATCTATATACTATAGATTTTGTAGTAAGGTGATGAACAAACTGTTCTTATGAAAAATTAAGTGAGGACAGCAAATGCTCAAAACAAGAAAAACATACATTGATTTAGATAAATACTATGGGAAAAATGCAGAAAATAGGTGTACTATTTTTTTTTTTTTTTTTCTGTATGCGGTCCTCTCACTGTTGTGGCCTCTCCCGTTGTGGAGCACAGGCTCCAGACACACAGGCTCAGCGGTCATGGCTCACAGGCCTAGCTGCTCCACAGCATGTGGGATCTTCCCGGACCAGGGCACGAACTCGTGTCCCCTGCATCGGCAGGCGGACTCTCAACCACTGTGCCACCAGGGAAGCCCCAGTGTGTACTAATTTTTTAATCCTCACAACATCCCTATGTGTTTTACAGATGAGAAAAATGAGGATTAGAAAGGTTAAATACATTATTCAATATCATACAATCAATCAGGAATAAAGGACAATACAAATCCAGACATATCTAACTTAATGGCTAAGCTATGGTACCTCACAACATATGATAAATGCTATCTATAGTAACAACAACATTGAATAAATGAAAAACTAACTATCCCACCTACTGTCATGGAGATTTTCCCCTATGTTTCATTCTAGGAATTTTATAGTTTCAGGTCTTACATTTAAGTCTTTAATCCATTTTTAGTTGATTTTGTGTATAGTGTAAGATAAGGGTCCAATTTCATTCTTTTGCATGTGGATGTCCAGTGTTCCCAATATTGTTTATTGAAAATACCATTATTCCCTCATTCTGTATTCTTGACACCCTTGTTGAAGATCAGTTGGCTGCATACGTGTCGGTTTACTTCTGGGTGTCTATTCTATTTCACTCATCTATGTCTGTCTTAATGTCAGTACCATATGGTTTTGATTACTATAGCTTTGTAGTACATTTTGAAACCAGGAAGCTTGACACCTCCAGCTTCGTTCTTCTATCTCAGGAATGATTTGGCTATTTGTGGTCTTTTGTGGTCCCATATGATTTATAGAGTTGTTTATTTTCTGTAAAAAAAAAAAAATCCCATTGGGATTTTGATGGGGATTGAATCTGTAGATTGCTTTGGAAATTTAACAATATTAAGTTTTCCAATCCATGAATGTGAATGCTTTTTTTTTTTTTTTTTTTTGAGATATGTGGGCCTCTCACCATTGTGGTCTCTCCCATTGCGGAGCACAGGCTCCGGACGCGCAGGCTCAGCGGCCATGGCTCAGCAGCCATGGCTCACGGGCCCAGCCACTCCGCGGCATCTTCCCGGACTGGGGCATGAACCTGTGTCCCCTGCATCGGTGGGCGGACTCTCAACCACTGCGCCACCAGGGAAGCCCATGAATGCTTTCTTATTTATTTGTTTCTTCTTATATTTTTCATCGACATTTTGTAATGTTCAGTATACAAGCCTTTTACCTCCTTAGTTAAGTTTATTCCTAAGTATTTTATTATTTTTTGATGTTATTGTAAATGGGATTGCTTTCTGTAACTTCCTTTTCGGATAATTTGTTATTAGTGTATAGGAACACAAGTGAATTTTGTATGTTGATTTTGTACCCTGCAGTTTTACTGAATTTATTTATTAGTTCTAGTATTTTTTTAAATGGACTCTTTAAGATTTTCTATATATAAGATTGTGTCATCTGCAAAGAGGGACAATTTTAATTCTTCCTTTCTTATTTGCATGTCTTTTATTTATTTTTCTTGCCTAATTGCTCTGGCTAGGATTTCCAGTACTGTGTGGAACAAAAGTGTCAAGAGTGGCCATCCTTGCCTTGGTCCTTATGTTAGAGGAAAAACTTTTACTTTTCACCATTGAGAATTATGTTAGCTGTGGGCTTAACATATATGGCTTTTATTATGTTGATGCACTTTTCTTCTCTTTCTAGTTTGTTCAGAGATTTTATCATGAGGGGGTGAAGAATTTTATCAAACACTTTTTCTGCATTTATTGAGAAGATCAAGTGATTTTCATTCTTTATTCTGTTAATTTGGGATATAATATTAATTGATTTTCATGTGTTGAACCACCCTTGCATTCCAGGGACAAATCTCACTTGGTATTGATACATGGTCCTTTTTATATACTGTTGAATTAGGTTTGCTAGTATTTTGTTGAGAATTTTTACACCTATATTAATCAGGCTACTTCCTACTGTGCCTCTGTCTGTCTTTCCTCTCAGGGTAATGCTGGCCTTATAAATGCGTTTGGAAGTGTTCCCTCCTCTTCAACTTTTTGGAAGCATCTGAGAAAGATTGGTGTTAATTCTTCTTTAAACGTTTGGTAAAATTCACTAGTGAAACCATCTGGTCCTGAACTCTTCTTTGTTAAGAGATTTTCAATTACTAAATCAATCTCCTTACTTGTAATTGGTCTCTTCAGATTTTCTACGTTTTTCATAATTCAGTCTTGGTATGTTGTGTGTTTCTAGGAATGTATCCATTTCTTCTAGGTTATCCAGTTTGTTGGCATATAATTGTTTATAGTAGTGTCTTATGATTCTTTTTACTTCTGTGGCATCAGTTGTAATGTTTCTTCTTTCATTTTTTACTTTATTTATTTTAGTGTTTTCCCTTTTAATCTAGCTAAAGGTTTGTCAGTTAAAATTAATAATGAGGAGCCATCCAACCATTATGCAATTGGATGCCACATTCTAATGTAGTATGCCTCCCCCTGCCCTCAGAGTGTCCTGTGGTCAAAGGATTATGTCACAAGCTAGTTTGTCTACTGATAAAATACTTTCTTTTCTGCAAAAATTATATTGCCACTGTAATGAATAATGATTCTCTTCCATTGGGAAGATTTTACATCTACATAATTGGGAAGATTTTACATCTACATAGTTGGGAAGAAGTTAGAAAATTATTCTTATTTCTTATCACTCTAATAATGATTTTCAGTCACCAGGGTATTCATCTTAAGTAGCTAAGAAATGTCTCTTTTTAAGACAAATTATAATAACACAAATAGGAATAAATAATAGCATAGGTAAGGAAAAATAAAGAAGGAAGAACTATATTTATTGAGGCTAATTCTAGTTAAGGATATTCTGATATCTTTACTTGAAATCATTCTATCCCATTTCATATTATGTTGCCTTTAATGGAAAAATGTGTTCATCATAAACTCCCAGTGTTAATAAAGAAGACAGATGAATAGATTTCAACTCCTCTTAAAAAACAAATATATGTTAATTGACCGTAATTCAGTGACTTCTCTATGAGGGATTGAATGGATGTAGAGGGAAGAAAATGGGACCCAGAATTCAGAAACAAATTATTATTTTCCCAGAGGTCTTAAACAGATTTTTTTTTTTTTTTTTTTTTTGGTACGTGGGCCTCTCACTGCTGTGGCCTCTCCCGTTGCAGAGCACAGGCTCCAGACGCGCAGGCTCAGCGGCCATGGCTCACGGGTCCAGCTTCTCCGCAGCATGTGGGATCTTCCCAGACCGGGGCACAAACCCGTGTCCCCTGCATCGGCAGGGGACTCTCAACCACTGCACCACCAGGGAAGCCCTAAACAGATATTTTTAAAAATTAGTACCTAAGAAATGAATGAGCTACTCTATATTGTAGGCAATATTTCAGTATCTTAATTTTATTAGAAAATAATTATCTGAAATAATTTTGCTTTAATCAAGGTAGATCTCATATTTTATCACGTAAAGGTAGGATGGAAAACTAAGTGAAGAATCTGAAAGATGCTGTATTAGTTATCTATTGCTGGTTATAGATTACCCCAAAATTTACCCCAAATTATCCCAAAACTTAACAAATTTAGAAAACATTTATTATCTCTATGAGTCCAGAATCCTGCTGTGGCTCAGTTGGGTGTTTATGGCTTAGTCTCTCAGGAGTCTACAATCAAGATGTTTTCTGGGGCTGCAGTACTCAACTGGAGGGGAATACACTTTGAAGTCCACTCAGGTGGCTATTCACAGGTCTCCGCTCTTTGCTAGCTGAAGGCTGGAAATATCAGCTCCTTGCCACGTGGCCTTCTCCATGAGGCTTCTCACATCATGGCAGCCAATTTCCCCCAGAGTACAGATTCGGAGAAAGAGCCCAAGAAGGAAGCTACAATTATTTTTAAAACTTGATCTTTGAATTGACATCCCATTGCTTCTCTTATATTCAATTCATTAGAAGCAAGTAACAAAACCCACCCTAACTTAAGGCAAAGGATTACATAAGGATGTGAGAATGAGGAGTCAGGGATCATTAGGGGCCTTCTTAGAGTCTGCCGTTCACAGCCAGTATCTACTTATGACCCTCAGTACTAATAGACATATTTTCTTTTTCTCTTGAACATCCGAAAACAGTTCACTTTCTTCTCTGATGTTTGGGCATCATGAATGAATGAAAAGCAGTGGGACCCAAGGGTAAGGGATGAGTAACTCTAATACTACAGTTGGGTTTCAAACCTTAAGGTGGACTAAATGGGGCATAGCCATGTCATCTCAGAATGGCATTAATTCCCTAATGTATAATAACAAGATTCCTGTCTTTAATTTTTCCAGGTATCTACAAGACTCTGTGTTTTTTCTTTCTTTGTTTTTTCCTTTGTTTTCCCTCAATTATATCTTGATTTTGATTCTCTACTCTTTGATCTTCATTGGAGGTCGTTTACCATACATCATCACTATAAAAGCAAATTGAACAGATGGAAAGCCTTACAAAATGTCTTGGTCTCTGCCAGATATGGCTTCTAAGGAGAGGAATTAAGGAGGAAACATTCCTTTGTCTAATTTTTTAATCTAGCTAAATATAGCCATTTTTGTCAGAGGTCACTAAAACTTTCTGTAGATTGAATTTCTTTAGGCACACTCTGAGTATACATACTTGAGAAATAAATTTAACCACAACAGAACATGCTGTTATTAAAAGACTAAAATATGCACTTTGTATTTTATTCAGGAGGCTTGGCTGTTCCCACGAGCTAACAGTAGGTTAACACTAGGGCCTGGTTCTTGTCTATTCTGCTGCATTTAACTCCCTATTATAATGACTAAAGACTATAAACATATAAGCATAAGTTTTTAGTGGTCTGGAAAAGGTTGAATACAGAAGTTCTGCAGTTAAGTTCTGTAGTTAAATACAATTATTTTACAGGGCTCAGTCTCCTTAATGTATCTTACTTGTCACACGCAATTCATAATTATGCTGGGAGAAAGGAATTAAAAGTGTAGAATTTTAATAGCATAGTATGCTTTCTCAATTTTCCTATTTTTTACTCTAAAACCTCAAGTTCCATTTTGCTGCCATTTTCCTTCCTTTAATGACCTTCATTAAATTCTAAAATTCTCACCCCACCCCCACTTGTGAAAATGTAACGATAAAATGAACCAGTAGCAAAGTTGAATGGAATCCAGTTCTAAAATCCCTTGCCTCACTCAGCGGCTTCTTAGATACCTGAAATGTGCTTCTTAATTTAGAAAGGAGAATAGCAGTGAGGCTGCAATCCTGCATTTCAGAGACAAGGGAGCAGGAAATGATTTGCGGTTGATTGAAAGCTGGTGTTTGCACTTAGGATTTCCTGAGCTTTCCAATTTTAACCTTGGAGCTTACCTACCTTTGATTTTAAGAATTAGATCCAACCCATATTCTGGTTATCGCCTCACTTTCAAGGTGTATCTTGGCTGTGGATAAGAAAAAATGAAGGCTACATGCTGAAAAAGCAAAACAGAATGTGATAGAAATAAATGGAGGCTACATTTAGCTTTTCTCTGAGCCAAGGACAAGGAGCTAAAGTCTCCTTTAATTTAACCCTTGGATTGTCACAGAGAAATAAGGAGCTCTGGAGAAGATTATTGAATTTGCCATTTTCAAGCAGAAAAATAAAGTTAGAGAATGAGAAAACGTTTTTTAAAAATGTTCTTTGCAAGATGTTGTGAGTAAATATGGTAGAACTGAATGCAAAATATTTATGCATATATACATATTTTTGTATGGGTAAATGTAAATAAAGTGTGAAGCAAGGTATAAATCTCATTCTTTACCTAAAATGTAGGATAATGAGTTATGCCTTGAAAATAAACTTTATCATTCTTTGTTTAAAAGGATAGTCTGGGAAAATTGACTCTTGTCCAAGAGACTCCTATTAACTTCTTATTCAAGGCCTCCTGTATCTGAGTTCTGAATTAACTAGCATAGCACACCTAGCAAGCTCTCAGTTTATATTGGTTAAGTATCTGAATAAAACAATGAAAGAAATAAGGAAGAATAAAGGAGAGAGATTGAGAGATAGAGATAGGGATAGAGATGGGGAGAAGGGAAGAAGGATATAAATGACACAAAACATTTTATCAACTGGATATCACAACTAGAAAAGCTTTCTTCACCTGACTTCCAGGAACACTACTTTTCTGTTTTTCCTCCTGCTTCACAAGTGCCTTTATCAGTCTCCTATGATGGTTTATTTTCCTCTCCATAATTTCTAATATTAAAGTGCATTAGGGCTTAGTCCTCAGTTATTGACTTTTCTCTCTATATGGCCAGTTCCTAAGATGTCTCTTCAAATGTCATGACTTTATTACACCAGTAATCCAACCCACCTACCAGTATATCTCTAAACTGAAGTTCTTTCCTAAACCCTGGATTAATATTCTTAACTTTCAAATTGAACCCCCATATAGATATCAAATGGCCACATCAAGGTCAAGTTTTACCAAACAGAACTCTTTTTTTTTTTTTTTTTTTTTTTTGCGGTACGCGGGCCTCTCACTGTTGTGGCCTCTCCCGTTGCGGAGCACAGGCTCCGGACGCGCAGGCTCAGCGGCCATGGCTCACGGGCCCAGCTGCTCCGCGGCATGTGGGATCTTCCCGGACTGGGGCACGAACCCGTGTCCCCTCATCGGCAGGCGGACTCTCAACCACTGCGCCACCAGGGAAGCCCCAAACAGAACTCTTGATGGACATATCCTCCCTTCTAATCTCCTCCTTCCTCAGTCTTCCCCATATCTACCAATGATATTGCCTTTACCCAGTTTTTCAAACTAAAGCTTGAAGACTTAAAATTTCTTTTCCTTTACTGCACCAGTTATCCAGTCCTTTCACATGCCCTGTTAGTTCTGCATTCAAAGGAGATCCCAAATCTCATCATTTTTACCTTGTCTATGGCTGTTATAGAAACTTGTTCAACTTGTTCTTCTCTCGTTCTGATGACTGGAAAAGTCTGACAATAATCCTGCTTCACCTTTTGCCTCTTGTTTCAGTCAATGTTTGACAAGACAAACAAATCACTCTAGTGAATTTCCCATCCATAGGTTTATGTTCAAACGGAGGAGGCATAACCAGAACCCAAAATGATGTTCACTGCTGATGCAGAACTGTAATTCACTCAGATGGTACTCAGTGATGAAGCAGACAGAAGGAAGATTTAAAAAATAACCTGGCTTCTCTCTTTCTTCCACCTGCTAGTGTCTCACCCAGCAATTTCAAAAGGAGGCCTAGAAAATAAAGTACCAAGGGCCCATACCATTCCTCCAAAGATATAGAAAGGAACTCAAGAAAGGACAGCATGAATCTGAAAGCAATTGGGCCAAGGAACAATGAGCTCTGCCCCCCTCTCCACCCCAAGCATAGCTTATTCGTCCTTAAAAAACAAGAGTGAACTGTATGAAACAGAATACATATCACGCCAAGTGCCTAGTCTCAACTTTCCAATGGCTTTACATCATGCTCTAAATAAAACGCAAAGTTCTTACCATGACCTACAATGCCTCATGTGACCTAGCCTCTGTCTATTACTCTAATTTCTTCCTAATACTTTCCTTTTCTTACCTCATTTTGGCACATACGCTTTCTTGCATTTCTTTGAATATGCCTAGCAAAATTTCTTCCCCAAGAGCTTTCCCATTTGTTTGATAAGTGGTTTCCCTTGTTTACTAGGTTTGTTTCCTAGCTCTGGTCAGGCCTGTGCTCAAATGTCCCCTCCCCAGAGGGAACTCTGAACACTCATTTGCAAGAGTGACTCCCCCATTAATTTATGTCTCCTTGCCCTGACTTATTATTTTTCTCAGCATTATCACTACCTCACACTATATAGAATTCATACTTTTTATTGTTTTTCTTCCTTCTAGATGATAAACTTCCTGAGGGTAAACTTCACTTGTTTACTAACATATCCCCAATGCTTAGATCAGTGTCAAGCAAATAATAGGAAATCAATAGATATTTGTTGAATAAAGGAATAGAAATAAATTTCTCTTATTATCTTTATGTGAATTTTTTGTCTTAGGTTTCAAAATTGGTTGTTACCCAATAGTTTATTTTGAAGTAAATTCTTTGGAACCCAGAACACTTTTTTGGTTTTTCTTGTTTTTTTTTTTTTTTTTTTTTTTGCGGTACACGGGCCTCTCACTGTTGTGGCCTCTCCCATTGCGGAGCACAGGCTCCGGACGCACAGGCCCAGCGCCCACGGCCCACGGGCCCAGCCGCTCCGCGGCACACGGGACCCTCCCGGACCAGGGCACGAACTCGTGTCCCCTGCATCGGCAGGTGGACTCCCAACCACTGCGTCACCAGGGAAGCCCCCAGAACACGTTTTAACAAACAGCTCTATTGATGGTAAGGTGGTGAAAAGCTTTTCAGATTATTCTGCTCAGAGTGTGGTTACGTCATCAATTAAAATCAAAATGAATGGGAAACCGAACAAGTAGATTATTGGTATTTAAATAATATAAAATTTTGAATACCAATCATTATAAAAAGTATATTTAATTAAGGAAAACATAAAAATCTCACCATACATACATTTTTGCCATTAAAACTAATCTTATATGTCACCTAGTCAAAACTCCAAGCCAAAGAGGAAATTGCATTTTGAAACAAACGTGTGAAATGGTCATCCACTCTGTGTGAACATATCTAATGAGAAAAACTAACTGCATTGTGAGGCACCATCGCTACCAGAAAAATCTGAGCTAGTTCTACAATTTATTTATTCTATTACAATGTCTCTCATCACCTAATATCTGCCAATGTTTACCATTTTGTCTTCTGAATTTAAACTGGGTAAATACAATCCCCTTTTACATAACAGTTCATCAATTAAATTCTAAAATTCTTCCTCTCTATGCTAAATATCCTAATTCTTCCAATCCATTCTCATACAACTTGATTTTCAGACCTCTTCATAGGTTAATCACCCTCCTCTATATACACTCCAGCTTTATAATTTCCAGTGCTGGATTTCTTTATCAGTCAGCTGTTGAGGTATAACCTCTTTAATACCCAGCGGCCTAAAACAAAAATCAATTTTTGTTGCTCATGAGTCTATGTATGATATTATTTTTCTGGTCTCGGTTAGGTATATTCTTACATCCTGGCCAGCTGTGGGTCAGGTAGGCAGTTCTGATGATGTTGGCTGAGCTCCCTCACATGTTTTCTGTCCGCTAGTGCTAAACAGGTTTTGGAAGCTTCAGCTGGGGCAACTGGCCTCTCTTCCACATGGTCTTTATCTCCAAGCAGGCTAGCTCAGGTTTGCACAGACCACTGAGAGAGAGAAGCAGCACAAGGACAATAGAGACCCAAGCTCAAGACAGGCACCATGCCATTCTACTGTAATCTATTGGCCAAAGCTTGTTAAGAGTGCAGCCTAGAATCAAGGAATGGGAAGAAGACGCCACCTCTTCATGGAAGGAGCTGCATTGTCATATTGTAAATGTGGTAGATAAATGGAGAGAAAAAATGAGAACTATTTTTGTAATCAATCTGCTACAATTTCCAACAGTTAGACTAAGCATGTACAGAAACATCAAAAGGAGAGAGACAGGATAGAGACAATTTGAAAGAGTTTTGTATTTAATATATTGCTTTCATTTATTGAAATAATTATCTTAGAAATAATTAAAATTTAGTTTGGGTTATTTACATTTACTTTACAAATTAGTATTGATATTTATTTTGAGTTACTTATGGGAAAGAAGGCCACCATAAGCCTTTCAGTGCTTCTGGCTAAAAAATTTCTTAATTCAAGCTTTTAGTTGATGCCCTTTGCCACCAAATTGCACCATCACCTGGCCCCAAATTGAGGAAATTTTTGGTAGCTCAAAGGACTGCAGGTTCCACTCCAACAAGACCTCACTAACCACATGCAAAACCCACCTCACTGCACTGCCTGGTGCCCAACTTTGACCTTCAGAGAGGATTGACTGTTTTATGCTCCTACTTTCCAAATCTTACAGAAATTTCTTTTGCAGCCAACCCGCTGTGAATTTAAGTTAATGTTTGTTAGCATACAGTATTTGTTTTTCTCTTTCTGACTTACTTCACTCCGTATGACAGACTCTAGGTCCATCCACCTCACTACAAATATCTCAATTTCGTTTCTCTTTATGGCTGAGTAATATTCCATTGTATATATGTGCCACATCTTCTTTATCCATTCATCCGATGATGGACACTTGGGTTGCTTCCATGTCCTGGCTATTTTAAATAGAGCTGCAATGAACATTTTGGTACATGACTCTTTTTGAATTATGGTTTTCTCAGGGTATATGCCCAATAGTGGGATTGCTGGGTCGTACGGTAGTTCTATTTTTAGTTTTTTAAGGAACCTCCATACTGTTCTCCATAGTGACTGTATCAATTTACATTCCCACCAACAGTGCAGGAGGGTTCCCTTTTCTCCACACCCTCTCCAGCATTTATTGTTTGTAGATTTTTTGATGATGGCTATTCTGACCGGTGTGAGATATATGGAATCTAAGAAAAAGAAGAAAAAAAAAAAAAAAGGTCATGAAGAACCTAGGGGTAAGATGGGAATAAAGACACAGACATACTAGAGAATGGACTTGAGGATATGGGGAGGGGGAAGGGTAAGTTGTGACAAAGTGTGAGAGTGGCATGGATATATATACACTACCAAACGTAAAATAGATAGCTAGTGGGAAGCAGCCACATAGCACAGGGAGATCAGCTCGGTGGTTTGTGACCACCTAGAGGGGTGGGGTAGGGAGGGTGGGAGGGAGGGAGACACAAGGGGGAAGAGATATGGGAACATATGTAGTTGTATAACTGATTCACTTTGTTATAAAGCAGGAACTAACACAACATTGTAAAGCAATTATACTCCAATAAAGCTGTGAAAAAAAAAAGTTAACGTTTGTTAAGTAGTGCCCCAGGGTGTTGATGGTAAACCAGAGTTCAACAAAAGACCATAAGGGAATAGAAATAGGGAAGTTTGTAATTCACAGGTCCTGGAGGAAGTATGTGGTGTGCCTTCCGGGGTCAGGCAGGGATGTCAAGGCAGTGGGCAGACAGAGGGAGTGCAGCAGGACTTGCCACACGTGCCTTTACCTGGGTCCACAGGTGGAGTGCTTTGGTGTTCCCAGCCTAAGCCTGGATTGATCAAGTCAAACCAAAAAAAGGTGGAGTTCTGGTAAACTTCCTGGGGCGTCTTTTCTAATTGGGCAC
The DNA here is from genome assembly GCF_949987515.2 of Delphinus delphis. Classification (NCBI taxonomy): domain Eukaryota; kingdom Metazoa; phylum Chordata; class Mammalia; order Artiodactyla; family Delphinidae; genus Delphinus; species Delphinus delphis. The sequence goes on along the minus strand of NC_082687.1, from coordinate 104,206,629 downwards.
AAGAGGAAGGCCCTAGGAGGCAGGGGAGAGGGCTTTTTAAAAGGGCAGTTGGGGAGTCATATCAGGATATCTGGAGTCACGCCACATTTACTTGTGACTCTGTTTTCTAGGCCCTGTGCTAAGGGGTGGGAGGTGGCCCTACCGTCAGTTCAAGGCCTTCCGCAGTCCACTTGGCTACACAAAATGGATGCCATGGCAGCAATATTATGGAGTAGTTTAGCTAAACTCTCAACACAACTCTAAACAGAAACCATAAGGGAAATAAATTCTAGGAAATATTGTTGAGTCTAGCTAAGTTGACAAAATTGGAAAACAACCCAATTCACCTTTTTCCACTTGAGATATATGCATCTCTTAACCATAGCTATCCCCCAAAGAAAGATAAAAACAAAGTCATGCTTCCAACTAACATGAGGCCAGTGAACGTCATACGACCAAAAAAACACTAAACTTCTCTCCAAAAAACGATAAAAGTCCTCATGTCACTTTATCTCTTTTTCTTCTCATTGAACTGAGGCACATTTTAAATGCTGAATAAAGTTAAGTAGTATTAACACATTTTATATTAAATTATAGTGGTAATGGAATTTAAAAAAAGGAACTGATGAGTTCATGCACGCATATTCATATAAAAGTAAGGAAGAAACACTCATAAGTATTTAGTGTGTAGCTGATAGTTATAATTTGACACTTCTGTATTTCCTTTGCCCTCAGTGAGTCCCTTTGCAGGCCATGATTCCTTGCCTACAAGGATGACACAAACCTGCATTTCTGAAAGGTCTGGGCTTTAGCAGTCCTGCTTGTACTGAATACTTTGTAGTTTTCCATTTCCTTTATGACAAAACATGGGGCACTAAGAGGGTACCCAAGGCATCTACTTCATTCCAGGCACATGTCTTCTTACCCCATAGTAGCAAATTGATTTCCCCTGAAGAGTCAGGATCACTATATTACTGAATTACTATATTCAGAGAATATAGTAATTCCCTTCTTTGCCAGTGGATTCATTATCATGAGAATTCTAAAGTGGCCATGTGGCAGTCTCTACCTCTAGTTTAATAAAGCAATTGTGTCCCCTGGTGGGAGCATTCATTCCTTAGGAACTAAGACATATCAAGCAGCAAAGCCCAAAGACTCGAGGGTAGGAAGTAAAACTTTCACTAATAGTTCATTTACTAGGAGTAAGAGTAAGAGAATTACCCCCAAATTTTATCCCTTGTTTCCTGAGTTATGAATGTTTGCTGTGGGACAAATAGAACTAAATATTGGTCACAACATATACCACATCCTGGGGGTTATTCTAACCCCAGAAGCTGATGTGCCCATCTAGCCCAGTAACAGAATCTCCTAAAAGCTTTTTCGCTATTTTATTATGCTAGTTGCTTCAGAATGATGAGGACCATGGGAGTGAATAAATTCCATAAGCATGAACCGGTTTCCAGATACATCAATTTCTCCTTCACCCTGAAAGTCTTATCTTAACATGTTCCAGATATGTGGACTCTAGAAATTTCACTAAAGCAGCAAACTGTTGAATTTTTTATGGCATTTATCTCCTTTCCTCTGGTACACATGGATATTATCAATGTGTCTAGAGAAGCTACTTCCCCCTCCTCACCATGTCCAAGGAGAACTCTATCATTAATTGAATGACTTAGTGATGTTCTGCAATGGAAATGCCATCAAAGAATCTATGGATGAGATTATGATATTGGACTAGGAAGCTGATATTGCCTTAGTATAGGGCAGTGAAGCTGTTTTCCTGGCTCTGCAAGGTGAAAGCAAACAGTTCCCAATAAAGAGATAGCATATATAAATCAAAGTAGCATTTGTTACATTAACTGATGCATTCCAGGTACTGGAGATTATGTCTGTTTGCTCCAGCGTCCAAATCACATCTGAAATGGTGGCTACAACCATACTCATAAATGACCATAATTGCCTCTGGAAATTAAATGCCACAACTTGGTCCCTGCCATCATAGGACACATCATCCTTATTGAATCAAGGATCTTGATTCAATGGTAGTAGTTTCCACTGTCATTCCTGGCCTACAGAGAATAACCAGCACAGGGATCTTCAAGAATACTAGAATTCCCTTCTGGATATATTTCTCATAGCTTTTGTGAAGGAAATCATCTCTGGACGTTACAAAAAATATAATAAATTGAGTGGGTGAGACTTTCATGATAAGTTCACTCTAGAATTCTGATTCCCTTTAGCCTTTGGATGCCTTCCTCTACACTGCACCAAGGAAGTTATGGCATTTCAACTTCATTTAGTGTAGGCCATATTTGAGTTCAAAGTTTAGTTGCTATTCCAAGAAAACTGTTACTCCCAGTCACCAGAGCTAACCTATTGAATCCAGAATCTATGCTTAATGCAAACATATCAACAAATTCAACCTGACCCAACACTGTATTTCCTCCATCCTGCCCTGGTAGCTTTAGGATCTATTCCCATATCTGGAGTGGTAAATCTCTGATGATTTTCATCTGCCTTCTACCTCCTGGGTCCTGCCAGAACTTGAATCTGGTTATAGGTCTACAAGCAATGCGAACTGGTTACCCCTTCCCATGTTCAGGGTAAACTCCTCCCCAGTCATTGCCCTACATTTAACACATGCAACCTTGTGATTTTACAAATTAATTTTGTACCGTAATGTAGCACTCTCATGATTAGACTTGAGGTTTGGTTTTCAGAAATCTTGGCCCCGTGCCTGGCTAAGGGCCTTTATTTTAGGGCAAAGTCCTAAAACTCTGCTTTCTTTTCCACAGTTTAAGGTGGAAAATTAAAGCCCCATGGTCCTCATTTTCTTCCTTCAAGTTCTCCTGTGTACTCTCAAGTAACCAACAAACTCCTTTACGGTCTTTATTTTCACAAAAATGTTCTAAACCAGCACCACTCGACCTAAAGTATAGCCTTTCATAATCACTTGATTTTAGGTGTCCTCATAAGCACTTGACTAACTGCTTTGCCATTGTATGGCACGGACAACCACTGTCACTTTTACCATTTGCAACAAGGTTATTAAGGCAGTTAAATTTAATAAGATCAGGGAATCAATTCCAGATATTCCAGAAAATATTTGGATAATATATCCTTAAGTTTTTATTTCCCTAGAACCACTTTAGTACCAATTTCAGTGTCAGGGTTTTAGCAGGGAGCAAAACCACAATGTGGAGTATGTGGTTAGCAATACGGAATAAGATTTGTTATAAAGATTCCACAGATGTAATTCTTGGTAAAGTTTACAGGAAGTTGTTGCCTCTCAGCTAGTGGTGGATTAGAAGTCACCATAGGTTAGCAGAGACAGTAGTCAGGAAGAAAAGTTGCACGTGAAGCAGGGGGAGATAGGGCAAACTGGAATCATTGCAGACGAGCTAGAAACTGTCTCTCGCCACCTCCAACCTGGGTAATGTGGGAGTTCTGAAGAAGCTGACATCTTTTACCTCCAATCTGCACATACCCGGCCCAAAGGTAAAATAAGCTGAAGGAGGAGATCCAATGGAATCTGTGTGAGCTGTAGTGCTGACTGTTGCAGAGGCCATCAGTTCAGTCCCAAATGCATGAGCTTCAGGAATGTCTGGTGACCTGCACCAACTATCCAAACACAGCAGATGCTGCCTCCCTTCCACTTTCCAAATCTTATATAAATTTTTCTTGTTGCCGACAACCTTACAGGGAAAAGAATTCTGGAAAATCTACTTCTAGAATAGCTGATCACCACAGTAAAAATGTGAGAAATATTTTTCCATCTTTTTTTTTTTAAGGAACTTCAAAGCTAAAGTTGAATACTCTGGAGCTTGCAGTCCATATACTGTCAATCATACTGGGAAATCACTTTCTACATTTTGAGGAGAATCCCTGTCAACAATCATTAGGCAATACTGGTTACTACTGATTTTAACATTTTCCCACATATTAATTTATTCCATGTATGGAACAAAGAAATGTTAGAAAAAATGCAGCAACCCTGATGGCAAGGCTTCAGGCTCCCTAGGTAATTCTGCAGCCATCTTACTATGACAACCCTAATATTTATGTGTGTGTGTTTTACATATTTTTGTCTCTTCATGTTTCAGTTTGGATATTTTTCTCTGCTCTTATTTTAGTTTAGTAATTCTGTCTTCACTTATACTTACTTTCTGTAAAGTCTTCCACTGAATTTTGCATTTTAATTTTTAAAATTATATTTATGTATATAATTTTAAATTTTCTATTGGTTATTTTTCATGCATCTAGCTCTCTGCAAAAATTCTCAATATTGTCTTATATTTCATTTAATATATGCAGTATATTTATTTTAGTCAGATTTTGACTGTATTTATTACCTGAATACCCTGTGGATCTGTTCCTACTGTATGTTTTATTTATTTGTTTTAAATTGTGATTATGTTATCTTGAGTTTCTGTATGTCTGGTTATTTTTGGTTAGGTATCTTCCATTGAATATTTTTAAATGTACAAATAATTTGATTCTTTAAGTTATTTTTTTTCCTCCATACAGTATTTGAGTTTCCTTCTGGTAAGTGGCTAAGGTAGTAAGGATTGATCAATATCAAATATATAAAGTTCTAAGAACTTACAATAATAAGAAAAATACTTTCTCTGGTCAGCGTTGAAGGTTCCTAGAGCACAAAAACATCATTTTAAAATTAATAAGAAAAAGAATATATATTTAATCATGATTTTTCTACATAAACTGTAATAAAAGCTAACCAAACAGTTGATTAAATGTTTTTCTAAGGAGAATTATAGACAAAAAGTAGAAGGAAAATATGAGAATTGAAAAACACCATTTGAAGACTCTAATGAAACAATTTTTTGAAAAACTATTTTGCTAAAATTATTAGGGTGAAATGCTGATGGAGGAATTTACAATGGAAGAAAAGATAAAAATTAATTTATAAGTTTGAAAACCAGGGGTATGTATCTCATGAGCCCTTGTTATAGGGGAATCCACAAAAGCACTGTTACAGATAGATATACTGCCACTCCAAATTGATCGAAATATGATAAAACCTCTAGATATAATTAACAGTTTAAAGACACTAGTGACTAACTTAACAATCAGATAAACCTAAAATAGGGGGTATTACATATATATTTAAAAGATCAGGGCAAAAAGAAAACTGCAAGGAATAATAAAATAAAACCATTTTATTATGGAATAAAAAATATTAAAGACATAAGAAAAGAGAAAGTGTGGTAATTTTATTTTAGTAGAGAAGCTGTACTTATCTGATAAGTGGTTTTTATCCAGGAGTTATAGATGTGAGTTATTTACTTGTATTATTTGGTTAGTGATATCGTTTTACAAGAAGTAGAATATTTTTGTAAATTCAGTCACATATCTAACATTAATTTATTTTATGCACAAAGTTTTAGGAATATATCTGATTGATTTGAAACCTTTAGTTACTCCTAAAATTTTAGTTTCCAATTTTTTGTCCCTTCTTTACCAATCCTAATACCTTTATAAAAATGTAAATTGTTTGTAAATACTGATTGCATGCAGGAATTTCTGATATTAAAAGACGAATGAGTTATATTTCTTAACTCAAAAGCTCCCTATAAGTAAATATAAATGTGTTATATTTCTTCTTGTGAGTTTATATTAGGATGTAAACTCCAAAGCAAGTCATACTGCAATTTTTAAAGTTCTTTTTATCCTCAGTGGAAATACACTGATGTTAACATACTTCAAAAGCAGAAAAGTTCAATGGAGAGAATTTTATATTGATATATAGAGAATAAAGGGCAAAAAGAATATCCTACAGCATCTCTGAAATCACCTGAGATTTCCTTGAAATTTTATTTCACTGAGATGAAATTCAGGGAAATGTGTAGGTGCCACTGTGAGGTTGACACATGCATTCACTTCATTTCTGCCAGCAATCCTTTAAACACCCTTGGTTATTTCTGCACATAACCATCCATTGTGAGAAATGGGTATTTTTAGATGCCCATTCCAGGGCAAGAGAATACACTATTCATGACAGGATATACTAGTTTTTATGGCCTGAGGCCTAAAAGGAATTAGTGTATTCTAAATTTAGCAAATCAGATAAGGCTAAAATAAATATTACACATCACTTGTCTGTTTGTGTATTCATTTTAAAATGAAAGTTGTCTTGGTAAAATATTTGTGAAGTAACTGTGTTATCTGGGTACAGAATTTTTATTTATGTACTTATTTAATCATTTCCCTAAATATAATAGAAATGGGAGAAATAGGGATGGGTGGAAAAAAAGGAGGGAAGAGTTGGCCTCTTCAGTTTTGCACCAATCTTTAAGTAACATCTTACCATTTCTTTCTCAAAGCAATCAAGGGAGGAGAAAACAATAGTACTTATTCTCTAGGGAAAGAATAAAAGACTCATAAATTATTGAAGATAAAATTGGAAAGGTGGAGTAAATTTTTTGACCCACCTTCTAGAGTAATGGAAATAAAAACAAAAATAAACAAATGGGACCTAATGAAACTTAAAACCTTTTGCACAGCAAATGAAATCATAAACAAGACGAAAAGACAACCCTCAGAATGGGAGAAAATATTTGCAAATGAATCAACGGACAAAGGATTAATTTCCAAAATATACAAACAGCTTATGCAGAGCAATATCAAAAAAACAAATAATCCAATACAAAAATGGGTGGAAGACCTAAACAGACATTTCTCCAAAGAAGACATACAAATTGCCGACAAACACATGAAAGGATGCTCACCATCACTAATCATTAGAGAAATGCAAATCAAAACTACAATGAGGTATCACCTCACACTGGTCAGAATGGCCATCATCAAAAACTCTACAAACAATAAATGCTGGAGAGGGTGTGGAGAAAAGGGAACCCTCTTGCACTATTGGTGGGAATGTAAATTGATACAGCTATTATGGAGAACAGTATGGAGGTTCCTTAAAAAACTAAAAATAGAATTACCATATGACACAGCAATCTCAATACCGGGCATATACCCTGAGAAAACCATAACTCAAAAAGAGACATGCACTCCAGTGTTCATTGCAGCACTATTTACAATAGCCAGGTCATGGAAGCAACCTAAATGCCCATCAACAGATGAAAAGATAAAGAAGATGTGGCACATATATACAATGGAATATTATTCAGCCATAAAAAGGAACAAACTTGGGTCATTTGTAGAGATGTGGATGGACCTAGAGACTGTCATACAGAGTGAAGTAAGTCAGAAAGAGAAAAACAAATATCATATATTAACATATATATGAGGAATCTAGAAAAATGGTACAAAGGAACCTGTTTGCAAGGCAGAAATAGAGACACAGAAGTAGAGAACAAACATATGGACACCAAGGGGGAAAAGAGGAGGTAGGATGAATTGGGAGATTGGAACTGACATATATACACTAATATGTATAAAATAGATACCTAATGAGAACATGCTGTATAGCACAGGGAACTCCACTTCACTGTACAGTAGAAACTAACACAACATTGTAAAACAACTATACCCCAATTTTTCAAGAAAAGATAATCTTCAATAGCTTAAACATGAGAAACAGCCTACAGAGCTTGTACATGGCAACCTCCTGCATTCAGGTGAACTCAACATGTAAGACATACAAAATGGTAGGTGCACACCCATCAATGGTCCGAGTGCATGGGGACTGAACATGGCCTTCACACCTTCATGGGACTGACAGTGTCAGGACACACAGTTGCTGTCCTCAGATCCTCTGCACTGTGAGCTGCAATGCAAAGGAATCTCTGAATATTGTTCACTGTTACTTAGAACCTTTTGATTTGCATCTTAATTTAGAGGGTGCTTTTTGCCACAGGCACTGCCCCATGATTACAGAGGTTATACCAGAAAAATGATTTTGAACACGACAAGGTTTTGGCACTTAACTGGTGGGTGCTGGGGAAAAAATTAAAATCCTGTTATTTTCACTCTTGAGTCTTTATTCTGAGGTTCCAGGAAAATAATGCATGGTATTTCTGGAAAATGAATGCAACATTCTGTCTTCCTCTCTTTCAAAATAGACTTAATCAGTCAGCCAGTATTTATGAAATTGATATTCGTAATAGAGGACCATTGTATTTTGGTTCAAAGGCTAGAAAGTGTGTTCATGTTTCTTTGTTACCTTTCTCTCAGTTCTAAAGTGTAGATATAGGATAAGTGTTTATGATCCTCATTTTTTACAAAGGAGCTATTTCAGATTGAGGGAAGTTATTGACTTAACTGGTCAAACAGCTGGTCTGGCTTTCCTTGTAGCTGTCATCCCAAAATAGTTCACAGTCTAGAGCATTCAGGTGGAGCATAGTGAGATAGAATGACTTTCTGCCTCTTAACAAATTTTTTATTTCACCACTTTTAGTCCACGTATTAGATGCTGCTTGAAAGGAATATAATAACACTAACAAAATAATAACTGATTTTATTGAGCTTTTATTATGTACCAGGCACTATGCTAACCACTTTGCATGTCTCATTTCACTCAAGAATTGCAACAACCCCATGAAAGAGGAGCTATTATTGTTGTTATTTTAGAGGTAAGAAAAGTTCCCAACTCCAAAATGTGTGTAGCTAAATACAGATAGTGATAGCTCAGTCAAAAGGTGATTCAAAAAAGTCAATCTCTTAATGTAAACAAATTGGAAATACCTTAGCCAAATTATTTTGTTTACATTCTCCTATTATGTATTTCCAGGACTGTTAATTGTGTAAAAATGTTTAATTCTAAAACAACTCTTGCAATAAATATAAAATACAAGTTCTAAGTGAGAAGAACACACTGTGTTGCAGATTAATGACACTGCCTTTTCTTTTCTAAAGGTATATGAAAATACTGGTGCACCTTATAATCTATGAGTTTTATATCAGACAAAATGTGGTACTTTTAATCTACTGAAGTCTTAGTATTTTAACATCAGCAAAGAGAATAAAGGATTCAAAAAAATATAAACCTTTATTTGATATTCCACTGCTTATTATCTCTGAGTATAATTGGGAGGTAAGCCAATTGAATTCTATAATTCTATAAATTCTGTTTAGTCCTCATGGAACTTCAGTCTATAAACAAAGTCATTGCTAGAAGAGAGAAGAAATGTGTGTCTTGTTGACACAGGTAATCATCTGGCTATGACCTCCAGCAAGAGAACATGAACACCACAAATGCCCAGGGTAAACCCAGTTCACCTTGGAGCACTGGAACCCCATGGTCAGTGCACATGTTTCGACTAAATGAACATGAAATCCCAAAGGGTCACCAGAGATTCACACCATTCTGCCCTAATATTTTTCCTTTGTATATTGTAAATATTTATATTTTCACATGTAAAATATTATTTAATTTATGAGTTTATGGTATCTGATACTCCTCTCAAGTAAGCAAAGTCTACCTGCAAGCAGAACATTTTTATCTCTACATTCTCAAGACCTAGAATATGCTGAACCTATAGTAATGACTTAACAGATACTTGTGGAACTGAACTAGATACTACTTCTATTTTTCTTATTTACCTGGTTATTGACCATCAGCCAAAGATATAGATTTGCTGCTCCTAAACCACAAGCACAGTCTCAGAAGTCTCACATTTTAGGCAGCACTGCAGAGTGGTTAAAAGCAAGGGCTCCAGACTTGAACAGATTAGGTTTAGAGTCTTGGTGCTCCCTAATGAGCAGGGGAGACCTTGGGCAATAATGCACTTTCCAAATCTCAGTTTAATCTCTATAAATGCATATAATAAGTATTACTTATCTTCTGGGATAAGTGATACATATCCCAGAAGAATAGTTAAATGATTCGATTAAATAGAACATTTAAAACATTTAGAATAATGTCCATGCATGCAGAAAGTTCTAGATATTAGTATTAATATTATTGTTATTATCATCAGTCAAGGCTCCAACAGAAAACAAATCCAAAATAAGTGGTTCAAAGAAAGAGACAATCATGAGGGACAATTTACAGAGATTTGGGCAGGATTCAGGAAGCCAACTGAATCTGCTGGAGCAAGCAGAGATTAGAAACAATGGAGAAAGGCTGCCTCTAGTACTGATGGGGCAATGGGAGAAAGTGCATTCCTAGAACACAGAGGGCTTGAGTCTGGGCCGGAAGGATCTATAGTCACGAAAGCATGCAGGTACTGCTAGAAGTGAGGCTCTAAAGTTGGAAAGGTGCAGGGAGGAAAACCCCATACCTTTCTCCTTCCACCCTCCAATCTCTCGCCAGTCCCAGTCATTAGTTGAAACCAACAGGGTGACACAATTCAAAAGGTAGCCCTCTGGAAAATTAAGTGGGGCAGAAAAAAAAAGATTAATTTGAAAGGGTAGAGGTGGCAAATTAGTACACTCTCTACACCCACATTGAGACATAATAAAAAATTCTTTAATCTACAAACCTTTCTCCCCCATGGTCCACCAGTTCCCATATAAATTTGCATGGTGTCCCTGAGAATAAATTAATAATTTTTCTCACTACTACAAAGAAGAAGCAATTTGACTGAATCTGAAATACTTGAATATATTATGAGAATGCATTTTAAAAATGGAATTGGGAAATAAAGCTATCGACAACCAGTCTCCGATACGGTCTCCCTTATGTTTTAACAGCAGCGTCTGAGTGGTCTTCTAAGGAAAAATTAAATGAAAAATTCATTGAAGTCAGACTCGAAGAGCTCAGTTTATGCTCAGAAATCGTGTAACACTTCAAACCATGGTGAAGCAGCCCACGCTGAGCTGATAATGAAAGGTATTTAAGATACTCTGGCCTTGGTTAATAGCAGATATAAGAGAAAAGATATTAAGAACAGGATTTAGGGAGGTGTAAAGACAATTTCTTCTTGATCTGTTTCTCTTTATTGTTTTCTGGGTTGTTTCTTTCTCTGACTCTCTACTTCCTTCACTTTCTCTACCAAATCCCCCCCACCCCCGTAGCTAGAGTTCTTAGAATACTGTCTCCAAGATAGGAGAGAATCCCTGATTTGGGGAACATTATCTAGAGATCAGTAGTTATACAAATTTTGCAGAGAAATCAGATTTACTAGTACACAAGTTTAGTTTGAAGCTGCAAATGCTGTAACTTAAAAAGCCTTTTTATACATATTTCAGCCCAAAGAACCATTGGACTTCCTCTAAAAAGTGTTTCTTTTTTCAAAGAGAAACGAACCACCAGCCAAATAGGTATCTGTACATGGAGAAAACTGCACAAAGACCCTAATAACTTTTCCCCTGGAGGCTTTGCATTATAAAACCATCAGAGGTTCTGCACATAACAACAAAGCTCCAGGAAAGCATGATTGGCAGTGTTCGTTGGTAAGAAGCTGTCATTTAAAAATCAGGCAAAGTAATCTGCAGGGCCTGAGACTGGGCAGGTACCTAGATATCTTGTTAAGATATTAAAATTGTCAGAGCTCTAAAAAAAAAAAAGAAGGGAAACATAGAATGTATAAATATTTTAATATTTAAATTATTGTTACACGTGTCCTCAGAAATGCATATAATTTTGGATTTTGCCTGGAAGAGGGGGATAAAATAAAGTAGCTCTATTTTTTTCTCTCCACTCGTATTATTTTTGCATCACCAATGCATTTATCCTAACAGTTGTCAATCTGATCTCCTTCTAGACCATGATATAATATACTTCTTGCTTAAAATTCCATTAATAAGAACAAAACAGATAATTAATTAAAAAATCACCGACAGCATTCTATGAGACAAAGGATGTGGTGATCAACTAACTGGACATATCCATATCAATACTTTAATCAGCAAATTAGCATTTCATTGTATACTATTTTCTATTGTTCTTCATTTGTGACTTTCTCCAACATATGCTGTTTCATCTTTTCACTTTCGAAAGACAAAGCATAAAATAATACCAAGCTGTTAGGAAGTTAAAAAGTAATCACAGGTGAATGGATAAGAAAATGTAGTATACACATGCAGTGGAATATTATTCAGCCTTATGAAAGAAGGAGATCCTGCCATATGTGACAATATGGATGAACCTGGAGGACATTGTGCTAAGTGAAATAAGCCAGTCACAGAAGGACAAATACTACATGATGCCAATTATATATAGAGTATCTAAAATAGTTAAATTTATAGATGCAGAGACTAGAATGGTGGTTGCCGGGGACTTAGGGAAGGAGAGAGAAATAAGAAGTTGCTGTTCAATGGATGTAACATTCCAGTTATACAAGATGAATAAGTTCTAGAGATCTGCTGTGCAACATTGTACCTATAGTTAACAGCCAAAGGAACACAAGGAAACTCTTAAAGGAGATGTACATGTCAATTACCTAGATCATGGTGATGATTTTATGGTGTTTGCATAAGTCCAAATTCATCACATTATGTACATTAAAGATGTGAAGGGTTTTTTTGTATACCATTTATATCTGAATAATGCTGTTTTAAAAAAACATATTTTTAAAATTTACTTTTTAAAAATATTTACTCATTTTATTTTATTATTTATTTTATTTATTTGTTTGGCTGTGTTGGGCCTTAGTTGCAGCACGCATGATCTTTTTTGAGGCATGAGAGATCTTTTTCATTGTGGTACGTGGGCCCTTCGTTGCAGCATGCGGGCTCAGTAGTTGTGTCATGCGGGCTTAGTTGCCCCGCGGAATGTGGGATCTTAGTTCCCTGACCCAGGGTCAAACCCACGTCCCCTGCTTTGGAAGGCAGATTCTTTACCACTGGACCACCAGGGAAGTCACAAAAAAGACATATTTTTTAAAAGGATTAATCAAAATGCTAACAGTCAAATAACTCACCTGGTAATTTCTTCTTTCTGTAACTGTGTATCATATACTGTACCATATAGTGGTCAGCCAAGATTGTGTCCAACAATGGATATAATTGATAGAGTAGTGAACTGTTATCCTGAGGTTCTGAGTAATAATCTATGTGTAATATATTCATAGGCAGGGAAAGGAACTCTTGATTAATATTTCTTATAATAAGAGATTGTATATTGAATGTTTCAAATTCACATTAATGTAAAAGCTTAACTTCCTTCCAGGTTTCTATATGGAGCAGAAGAGAACTCTTGAGGCTCCATCTACCTAAATCACTAATAGTTCCAATACCTCATATTAATATTAATGAGTGATCTCAAATAATTTTCCTACAGCAGTAATGTATTTCAGTTTCAATAATTTTATACTTTATAACCCCCAAATATAAGTAATAAAGAAAACTAACATCTATTGCTTGCAATCTTACTGTAGATCCAGACCTGGTGTAAGTGTTTTTATCTAGTTTACCAAACTGATTTAGGCCCTACAGCTGCATTGGAAGCTGTGTGGGATTGGATTTCTTACTACTTTATGAAGTCTCCTCAATCAATAAGGAAATAATAAAACAAATAAATATATGAATGTTTCCAAGCCACATGTAAAAGAAAGTTGATGGATACAAGACTCATTTTAGCAAGTGTCTCTTGGACCCATGGATTGCTGTATCCACTGATGATACATCAAACAAATGAATAAACATCTACACAGCCCTATCTAATGTGTTCTTTTTACCTGCTGATTGGTTTTCTACCAAAGGTGACTTTCCATCTTTCTTCATACAGTTAAGCCAAAAGTTTTGCAACACTCCAGTGACAACTGTGGTCAAGAGGGAAAAATCAGAAAGCCAGAAAGACATGTGTGCATACACATGCAAACACACACAGACAGAATGCAGATGGCAAGGCCAGGAATTGTTACTGCACACCTAAATTAGTATGATGCCGCTCCATTACCATCCCATTCGTCTGGGTATGTTACCATTATATTTACCCGCCATTTTTACAAGCAGTCAGCTGAGAAGATAACTGGATAAAACCTCAAGACTGGAAGTAGTATTTTCTGAACAAGTTTCTCAAGGCAAAGATTGTAATGGTTTTTTAAAAGAAATAACCACTAAAGAAATACATATTGAGATTTAACTTTATGTGGTTGCTATAATCCTAAAAGTCTTCATATATTTTCTAAATATTTATTACTGAACCATAAAACACTAGTAAGATACTCATGAAGTTTAGTTATTGAAAAAAGAGCATACTATGCATTTGGGGGCGGGTACTGAGGGAGTCTATTTGTTGCTGTAATAATTGCTTTTGGAAAATGACCACAATGAGTAAATAGTAATTGCTTTCCTGAGCTTATTAGTTTTAATCGTGAATTATTTTGAATTCAAGTGTTTCTTTCTGACTGCCCTCCTGCTCACTACTACTGAAACCACACAGGAGTCTTTCCTTTAATTAATTACGGTGTAATTAAACAGCAGGTACCTACACAGAAGCGGAAGAGTCAGTTCCATCTGTTCTGCAGGGTCTCAGGGCGGTGACAAGAGAGTTCCCTCACGAATTTTACCTTAAGCAGTTGTTGTATTTTAATTTCCAGCTATCCCTTTTATAAATTGCTCTTATGATTATACTTGATAATTCAACACTTCAAAATTGGAGCCCCTCCAGCATTTACCCTGAAAACATATAAAAAAGGATTATGAAGGGGAGGAGAGAAGTTCTTTTATAAAATTCACATTGGCAAATGCAATTAAAAGAATATATCATTCATTTATTAATGTAAAACAGTGGGCAGACACCATTTCATGAGAGCAATCAATTTTAATTTGAAGATATAGGGCATTCATAGACACAGAGAAGATTGACAATATTCCAGAATGTAGAATGTAGAGGGTGGGACGAGTTTAAGGGGAGGCATATATTAGTATCTTATTTTTAGCCTGGAAGAGTCCCCAAACTTCTGAAACCGGAAATGTAATTTTTGCTAAAAGAAAATTTTCAGAAAGGAGAAGTAAAAACATTAACATCTGGTTCTCAGATAACAGGACATGTATATCACTTGTTAATGTATATTCTAATTTTTATGAATCTCTTATTTCTTCTGCAGAGCTGTAAGTTTTGTGAAGAGAAGATATCTATTTTGATTCATTTCTTTATCCTCACAGAAGATACTGCAGTGCTCGCTCAGTGGCTAGTTGCTGAATGGCAATAATTCAATCATCTATTTATTTCTGGCCCATTATAAAAACCCTACCTTTCTCCTTGATCACAGTATGTTCAGGTCTGGAGAGGGGTGGCTAGTGCTTTGAATGATTGTCAAGGTCACAGCTTGGTCTTCTTTGAAGACAAAACTGATGTATTCCAGTTATGTTTTCAGGACACTTACCTCTTAAATAGAAAGGTTTTAATGAATATCATGTAGTGTAGGATATTAAGGGGATGACAAAAATAAAGGAGATCTATAAGGTCTGAGTTTGTAATAGATGCTTATTTTGTCTGGATATTAGAAAAAAAATTAAATTTATTTGCCTACAATAGTAAGTTAAAACAATGCCGCACTTTAACTAAGATTAAGAACCAAGACACATATTATCAATTATAATGTAATTATTAAACTAAACTATCAATCATCGATTCAATGAATATATATTAACTTTATGTGGTGAGTAAACACAAACTAATCCCTGCACACGTGGAGTATACAGACCTTTGTTAAAATTGACAAAATGTTCTTAGGACAAGGAAATTGCAAAATAGTAAACAGCAAGAGATCATGTAGTAGAGGTGTTTTACCAAGGCAAGGAGAACAGGAGATGACCCCTGAGTTGAGATGAGAACAGTAAGTCAGACCTGACCAGGTGGAAAAGGAAAGGAAGTGTTTCTGAGCACAGGGAACAGCACACGCAGAAACTGTCTGTAGGTTTTCATAAAACAGCGAGAAAGCTGTTGTGGTAGTCCAATGAGGAGCAATGGCAGATTTGACTAGGATGGTGGTGGCAGTAGTGATGGAATGATGCAATGAAATTATGGACATACATACCAGTATTTTTATGTGACATTGCAATGGTTGTACACCACTCTGAGTTTCATCATCTTTATTGTTTTTTTATTATTTTTTAACATCTTTATTGGAGTATAATTGCTTTACAATGGTGTGTTAGTTTCCTCTTTAAAACAAAGTGAATCAGCTATACATATACATATATCCCCATATCTCCTCCCTCTTGAGTCTCCCTCCCACCCTCCCTATCCCACTCCTCTAGGTGGTCACAAAGCACCCAGCTGATCTCCCTGTGCTCTGCAGCTGCTTCCCACTAGCTATCTATTTTACATTTGGTAGTGTATGTATGTCCATGCCACTCTCTCACTTCGTCCCAGCTTACCCTTCCTTGTCTGCGCCTTTATTCCTGTCCTGTCTCTAGGTTCTTCAACCATTTTTTTTTTTTTAAGATTCCATATACATGTGTTAGCATACAGTATTTGTTTTTCTCTTTCTTACTTACTACACTCTGTATGACAGACTCTAGGTCCATCCACCTCACTACAAATACTCAATTTCATTTCTTTTTAGGGCTGAGTAATATTCCATTGTATATATGTACCACATGTTCTTTATCCATTTATCTGTCAATGGACACTTAGGTTGCTTCCATTTCCTGGCTATTGTAAGTAGTGCAGCAATGAATATTGTGGTACATGACTCTTTTTGAATTATGGTTTTCTCAGGGTATATGCCCAGTAGCAGGGTTGCTGGGTCATATGGTAGTTCTACTTTTAGTTTTTTAAGGAACCTCCATACTGTTCTCCATAGTGGCCGTATCAATTTACACTCCCACCAACAGTGCAAGAGGGTTCCCTTTTCTCCACACCCTCTCCAGCATTTATTGTTTGTAGAGTTTTTGATGATGGCCATTCTGACTGGTGTGAGGTGATACCTCATTGTAGTTTTGATTTGCATTTCTCTAATGATTAGTGATGTTGAGCATCCTTTCAGGTGTTTATTGGCAATCTGTATATCTTCTTTGGAGAAATGCCTATTTAGGTCTTCTGCCCATTTTTGGATTGTGTTGTTTGTTTTTTTGGTATTGAGCTGCATGAGCTGCTTGTAAATTTTGTAGATTAATACTTTGTCAGTTGCTTCATTTACAAATATTTTCTCCCATTCTGAGGGCTGTCTTTTCATCTTGTTTATGGTTTCCTTTGCTGTGCAAAAGCTTTTAAGTTTCATTAGGTCCCATTTGTTTACTTTTGCTTCTATTTCCATTTCTGTAGGAGGTAGGTCAAAAAGGATCTTGCTGTGATTTATGTCATAGAGTGTTCTGCCTATGTTTTCCTCTAAAAGTTTGATAGTATCTGGCCTTACATTTAGGTCTTTAATACATTTTGAGTTTATTTTTGTGTGTTGTGTCAGGGAGTGTTCTAATTTCATTCTTTGACATGAAGCTATCCAGTTTTCCCAGCACCACTTGTTGAAGAGGCTGTCTTTTCTCCATTGTATATTCTTGCCTCCTTTATCAAAAATAAGGTGACTATACGTACATGGGTTTATCTCTGGGCTTTCTACCCTGTTCAGTTGATCTATATTACTGTTTTTTTGCCAGCACCAAACTGTCTGGATTACTGTATCTTTGTAGTATAGTCTGAAGTCCGGGAGCCTGATTCCTCCAGCTCTGTTCTTCTCTCTCAAGATTGCTTTGGCTATTCAGAGTCTTTTGTGTTTCCATACAAATTGTGCAATTTTTTGTTCTAGTTCTGTGAAAAATGCCATTGGTAGTTTGATAGGGATTGTATTGAATCTGTAGATTGCTTTGGGTAGTATACTCATTTTCACAATGTTGATTCTTCCAATCCAAGAACATGGTATATCTCTCCATCTGTTGGTATTATCTTTAATTTCTTTCATCAGTGTCTTATAGTTTTCAGCATACAGGTCTTTTGTCTCCTTGGGTAGGTTTATTCCTAGGTATTTTATCTTTTTGTTGCAGTGTTAAATGGGAGTGTTTCCTTAATTTATCTTTCAGATTATTCATCATTCGTGTATAGTAATGCAAGAGATTTCTGTGCATTAATTTGTATCCTGCTACTTTACCAAATTCATTGATTAGCTCTAGTATTTTCTGGCAGCGTCTTTAGGATTCTCTATGTATAGTATCATGTCATTTGCAAACAGTGACAGCTTTACTTCTTCTTTTCCAATTTGTATTCCTTTTATTTCTTTTTCTTCTCTGATTGCCGAGGCTAGCAGTTCCAAAACTGTGTTGAATAATAGTGGTGAGAGTGGACAACCTTGTCTCATTCCTGATCTTAGTGGAAATGGTTTCAGTTTTTCAACATTGCAAACGATGTTGGCTGTGGGTTTGTCAGGTATGGCCTTTAGTATGCTGAGGTAAGTTCCCTCATGCCTACTTTATGGAGGGTTTTTACCATAAATGGTGTTGAAGTTTGTTAAAAGCTTTTCCTGCATCTATTGAGATGCTCATAAGGTTTTTACCCTTCAGTTTGTTAATATGGTGTATCACACTGATTGATTTGCATATATTGAAGAATCCTTGCATTCCTGGGATAAACCCCACTTGATCATGGTGTATGATCCTTTTAATGTGCTGTTGAATTCTGTTTGCTAGTATTTTGTTGAGAATTTTTGCACCTATGTTCATCAGTGATATTAGCCTGTAGTTTTCTTTCTTTGTGACATCTTTGTTGGGTTTTGGTATCAGGGTGATGGTGGCCTTGTAGAATGAGTTTGGGAGTGTTCCTCCCTCTGCTATATTTTGGAAGAGTTTGAGAAGGATAGGTGCTAGCTCTTCTCTAAATGTTTGATAGAATTCGCCTGTGAAGCCATCTGGTCCTGGGCTTTTGTTTGTTGGAAGATTTTTAAGCACAGTTTCAATTTCAGTGCTTGTGATTGGTCTGTTCATATTTTCTATTTCTTCCTGATTCAGTGTTGGCAGGTTGTGCATTTCTAAGAATTTGTTCGTCAGTGATATTGGCCTGTAGTTTTCTTTCTTTGTGACATCTTTGTCTGGTCTTGGTATCAGAATGATGGTGGCCTCATAGAATAAGTTGGGGTGTGTTCCTCCCTCTTCTCATCATCTTTAAATACATACACAAAACATGACTCATGAGGGGCAAATCAAGTTTGATATGAATAAGATTTTACATGGTACACATGGAAGAATGATTTCTGGCAGGTAAGGTTTCCTTGCCATTATAAGTCAAAATGCTATAGATTTAATGCAAAGGAAAGATTAGAAATCTCTATGCTGTCAGCAGGATATGCTTTATAACAATTACAGAGAAGCCGAAGAAGTTATTGAGGCCAATAGAGTTAATATGTGTGTGTGAGCAGTGATAATATAAGACTTTGATTAAATGAATGCATTTAATTTGGGCGACCTTAACACAAAACTTACAGCAACAACCATTCACATGCACCTAAAATTGCAAATGAAATATAAACTGTCCAAATTAAAGTGTAATGGAAATGACCGATAATTTGATCTATTCCAAAGAACATGACATTTTACATTACAGACACGGGTCATTAAAAGTCATTAACACTATTCACTTTGAGATAGAAATATAACAGAAAAATTTATCAGGAAATTTGAAAGCAATATAATACAAAATTCAGACTAAAAAAATGATTTCAATGATTCTTAACCATATCTTATGCATTATGTAGGATAAAATGACATTCTATTTCTGAAATCAAGCATCCATGATAGCAAGTGACACTATAAATTGTGTGTGTGTGTGTATGTGTGTGTGTGTAGGGGGGGTTACCATGGTACTATAAAGTCTATATGGTACTGAATGATGCAGTTATACTACTAAAATGTTACAGAAAATGTTAAGCCTCAAATATTATCTAACTAGTTAGCAAGCTACCTATTATTAAGACCATAATACACATTGGATGGCAAAATTATTGAAATTCATCTGCTAGAATAAATTTTGGAACAAAGACTTTATAAAAGATGAGCACTTTGGCCAATTCTCCAGTTGTTATATGGTGTGTAATTTAAATACAACAATAGAGGATGTTGATAGTTTTAGTACCACCCATCTCTATCCCTATTTCTGTTTTTCAAAGGCCAATACTTGCAACTCCTGCTTTTCACTCTTTATCCCTTTTTAGACTAGTACATTT
Source organism: Delphinus delphis (assembly GCF_949987515.2). Classification (NCBI taxonomy): domain Eukaryota; kingdom Metazoa; phylum Chordata; class Mammalia; order Artiodactyla; family Delphinidae; genus Delphinus; species Delphinus delphis. The sequence continues at coordinate 104,186,680 of NC_082687.1, read as the reverse complement.
GTACTACTATTTATTGATTCACCAATTGTCTTCCTGTTAAGCTAGAGAAGGATTAAGCTCTTTTGCACCATTAACTCCCTTCACTTTCCTCTATACTGTCACCTATTTGTAATATTTAATTCAGACAGATTTTATACTGTTACGATTATGCAAATGTCGTTCACCATTAAATCCAGTAGTTTTGTGTTACATTTCATTTGTGAACATATACAGTGAACATAATATCCAGAAGCTACAAGTTGCTTGTGTTTCATCTACTTGTTTGTATATATTGTGATTGATATTCTTTCTCCATCTATTCCAGTAGATTTTTTTTTTTTTTGCGGTACGCGGGCCTCTCACTGTTGTGGCCTCTCCCGTTGCGGAGCACAGGCTCCGGACGCGCAAGCTCAGCGGCCATGGCTCACGAGCCCAGCCGCTCCGCGGCATGTGGGATCCTCCCGGAACGGGGCACGAACCCGTGTCCCCTGCATCGGCAGGCGGACTCTCAACCACTGCGCCACCAGGGAAGCCCTATTCCAGTAGATTTTTAATATCTGTTTTCAAATATGAAATATTTCCAAATGCCTCGACTGCTTTATCAGTTCTCTAGGCTTTTTCACTTATCTGTCAGAAACAACTTCCTTACACATCAGATTTTTAATGAGAACTTTACTCTTTTGCATGAATCAGCTCCATTTCCCCCACTAAATATCTTTTTTTCTGGAAAATTTCTTATTTCTTTTTCAATCTGAATTCTATGCTGTCCTGAAGCCATCAACCTAGGAACTTCCCTCAACACTTTCATGGCTTGGATATCTGTTTCCTCGGTTCCTAATTTTGAGTCTGTTCCCTTGCCTGAATGGAGTACTTTTTGAAGTATACATTTTAACCTTCTTTTGTTCTACTTCACCATTAGTAATGACTTTGGGTGTAGAATTCAAGATTTAAAAAATTTTTATTGCAGAATATATAGGTATTGCTCTACCATCTTCTAGTGAAGTTAAAGATTCTTACTTGTTTTTGATACTCGAGGCTTTGCCTGAGACAAATATTGCTTTTATTTGGGGGTCTTTTATTTTATGCCTAATGTTAAAAAATTCACAGTGATGTGATTTAATATTTGACAGTTTACCTTTTGTACTACGAGACACTTTCTATGTGAAAACTCATGTTTTAAGTTCTGGAAATGTTCTTTTATTATTTCTTTGATAATTTCCTTTAAGTTTCTTAAAAAATATGTGAGACTCCCCACCATGAATTGATATTCTAATAGCCCTATATATATAATTGTTGCAAGGATCAAATGAAATAATGTGCTAGTATTTAATAAAAGTCAGAGACCATAATCAATGCCTTTTCCAAACAATACTCTGAGTGCCACATGTACTTACACCAAAGTCAATGAATCAATTGGTGAAGACTCCAAGGCTTTGTATTGATACATTTGGAGGTCAGGTATCATGAGAGAACAAAGATTATTTTCTAGATTTTTACCTGCTATTGCTTTTACTAATAATATCCTGGTCTCATATATTTGTACAGCTTTAACTAATCAAATTTTATTTATTTTTTATGAAGTATGTATGACTGCTTTTTAAAAAAGTCTCCTGCCATTTTTCAGCCATATTTTTTCTATATCTGTGTAGTATTATCTTGCACTTGTGTCACTTGTAGTTTCTATATTTACGAGAAACCATTTTCCTAATATTAGGGTAAATTGATTCGTCAATCCACTGTTTTCTCAGAAATAATTTGTGTTCAGATAGGGCAAAGATTATAATAATGCTATGACTACAATGTACACCTAATAAAAGGAAAGTGTTGTTGAAGGATAACTTCTGAATCCCCAAGATACACAAATGTGGAATAATTTTTAAGATAATTGATAGCAAAAGTTAAGCAGGTGATACACATCTGATTCAGCTAGATATGGTAATAAATTTCCAAAAATATGATGCAGAATTGAAAAATTAAGCCATGGAATATGTCATTTGGTATGTAGCTTAATTGAATCACTAAGACTGATTATATTTGGCCAAGAAACATATGGTTTTTGCCCCGACATCTTATTCAAGTCATTACAAATTGATATCTTCTGCATAAATTGATGTTAAAAACATGCAGAAATATGATTATGTAGACTCTAGGATTTTGTTTCTCTTGCCACTTTTATAATATTGTTTAGAGTTTATGATATGGGTATTTCCTATATGGCAATATTCGTAAACACTAAATTGCATATTTTTGGTCTCCTATTAGCGAAAAAGAACCAGTGCACACACTTCAAACATACTGTGATAATTGTCACACCTCCTTCCTGGTTGGTACAAACATTTTCAAGTAAGAACAGAAAGACCCTGAAAGTTAAATTTCCTATTCTCTCTAAGAATACCACCAGTATCAAAAGGGTAAAATTAGAATAAAGTTTGAAACAGAGCATCATGTTAGGAAACTCAAGTTAGACTGAGTGTTTCATTGTATGTCTTTTATATAAAAGCTTCCTGTGGGGACAAAGAGGAGCCTGAACAAAGATGGCAGAGTAGAAGGACGTGCTCTCACTCCCTCTTGTGAGAACACCAGAATCACAACTAGCTGCTGGACAATCATCGACAGAAAGACACTGGAACTCACCAAAAACGATACCCCACATCCAAAGACAAAGGAGAAGCCACAATGAGAGTGTAGGAGGGGCGCAATCACAGTAAAATCAAAACCCGTAACTGGTGGGTGAGTGACTCACAGACTGGAGAACACTTATACCACAGAAGTCCACCTACTGGAGTGAAGGTTCTGAGCCCCACGTCAGGCTTACCAAACTGGGGGTCCAGCAACGGGAGAAGGAATTCGTAGAGAATCAGACTTTGAAGGCTAGCGGAATTTCATTGCAGGACTTTGACAGGACTGGGGGAAACACAGACTCCACTCTTGGAGGGCACACACAAAGTACTGTGCACATTGGGACCCAGGGGAAGGAGCAGTAACCCCAGGGGAGACTGAACCAGACCTACCTGCTAGTGTTGGAGGGTCTCCTGCAGAGGCAGGAGGTGGCTGTGGCTCACCATGGGGACATGAACACTGGCAGCAGTAGCTCTGGTAAGTACTCCATGGCATGAGCCCTCCCAGAGTCTGCCACTAGCCCTTTCAAAGAGCCCAGGAAGGCTCCACTGTTGGGTTGCCTCAGGCCAAACAAACAACAGGGAGGGAACCCAGACCCATCCATCAGCAGTCAGGTGGATTAAAGTTTTACTAAGCTCTGCTCACCAGAGCAACACCCAGCTCTACCCACCACCAGTCCCTCCCATCAAGAAACCTGCACAACCTCTTAGATAGCCTCATCCACCAGAGGGCAGACAGCAGAAACAAGAATTACAATCCTGCAGCCTGTGGAACAAAAACCACATTCACAGAAAGATAGAAAAGATGAAAAGTGAGAGGGTGATGTACCACATGAAGGAACAAGATAAAACCTCAGAAAAACAACTAAATGAAGTGGAGATAGGCAACCTTCCAGAAAAAGAATTCAGCATAATGATAGTGAAGATGATCCAGGACCTCGGAAAAACAATGGAGGCAAAGATTGAGAAGATGCAAGAAATGATTAACAAAGACCTAGAAGAATTAAAGAACAAACAAACAGAGATGAACAATACAATAACTGAAGTGAAAACTACACTAGAAGGAATCAATAGCAAAATAATTGAGGCAGAAGAATGGATAAGTGACCTGGAACACAGAATGGTGGAATTCACTGCTGCAGAACAGAATAAAGAAAAAAGAATGAAAATAAATGAAGACAGCCTAAGAGACCTCTGGGACAACATTAAATGCAACAACATTCACATTATAGGGGTCCCAGAAGGAGAAGAGAGAGAGAAAGGACCAGAGAAAATATTTGAAGAGATTATAGTAGAAAACTTCCCTAACATGGGAAAGGAAATAGCCACCCAAGTTCAGGAAGCACAGAGAGTCCCATACAGGATAAACCCAAGTAGAAACACGCTGAGACACACAGTAATCAAATTGGCAAAAATTAAAGACAAAGAAAAATTATTGAAAGCAGCAAGGGAAAAACAACAAATAACATACAAGGGAACTCCCATAAGGTTAACAGCTGATTTCTCAGCAGAAACTCTACAAGCCAGAAGGGAGTGGCATGATATACTTAAAGTGATGAAAGGGAAGAGGCTACAACCAAGATTACTCTACCAGGCAAGGATCTCATTCAGATTTGATGGAGAAATCAAAAGCTTTACAGACAAGCAAAAGCTAAGAGAATTCAGCACCACCAAACCAGCTCTAAAACAAATGCTAAGGGAACTTCTCTAAGTAGGAAACACAAGAGACGAAAAGGACCTACAAAAACAAAACCAAAACAATTAAGAAAATGGTCATAGGGACATACATATCGATAATTACCTTAAACGTGAATGGATTAAATGCTCCAACCAAAAGGCACAACCTTGCTGAATGGATACAAAAACAAGACCCATATATATGTTGTCTACAAGAGACCAACATCAAACCTAGGGACACATTCAGACTGAAAGTGAGGGGATGGGAAAAGATATTCCATGCAAATGGAAATCAAAAGAAAGCTGGAATAGCAATACACATATCACATAAAATAGACTGTAAAATAAAGAATGTTATAAGAGACAAGGAAGGCCACTACATAATGATCAAGGGATCAATCCAAGAAGAAGATATAACAATTATAAATATTTATGCACCCAACATAGGAGCACATCAATATATAAGGCAACTGCCAACAGCTGTAAAAGAGGAAATCGACAGTAACAAAATAATAGTGGGGGAATTTTAACACCTCACATACATCAATGGACAGATCATCCAAAATGAAAATAAATAAGGAAACAGAAGCTTTAAATGACACAATAGACCAGATAGATTTAATTGATATTAATAGGACATTCCATCCAAAAACAGCAGATTACACTTTCTTCTCAAGTGTACACGGAACATTCTCCAGGATAGATCACATCTTGGGTCACAAATCAAGCCTCAGTAAATTTACGAAAATTGAAATCATATCAAGCATCTTTTCTGACCACAACGCTATGAGATTAGAAATGAATTATAGGGAAAAAAGATGTAAAAAAACACAAACACATGGAGGCTAAACACTACTTTACTATATAACCAAGAGATCACTGAAGAAATCAAAGAGGAAATCAAAAAATACCTAAAGACAAATGACAGTGAAAACACGACAATCCAAAACCTATGGGATGCAGCAAAAGCAGTTCTAAGAGGGAAGTTTATAGTCATACAAGCCTATTTCAAGAAACAAGAAAAATCTCGAATAAATAATCTAACCTTACACCTAAAGGAGCTAGTGAAAGAAGAACAAACAAAATCCAAAGTTAGCAGAAGGAAATAAATTATAATGATCAGAGCAGAAATAAATGAAATAGAAACAAAGAAAACAATAGCAAAGTTCATTAAAACTAAAAGCTGGTTCTCTGAGAAGATAAACAAAATTGATAAACCATTAGCCAGACTCATCAAGAAAAAGAGGGAGAGGACTCAAATCAATAAAATTAGAAATGAAAAAAGAGAAGTTACAACAGACACTGCAGAAATACAAAGCATCCTAAGAGACTACTACAAGCAACTCTATGCCAATGAAATGGACAACCTAGAAGAAATGGACAAATCTTTAGAAAGGTATAGCCTTCCAAGACTGAACCAAGAAGAAATAGAAAATATGAACAGACCAATCACAAGTAACGAAATTGAAACTGTGATTAAAAATCTTCCAACAAACAAAATTCCAGGACCAGAGGGCTTCACAGGTGAATTCTATCAAACATTTAGAGAAGAGCTAACACCCATCTTTCTCAAACTCTTCCAAAAAATTGCAGAGGAAGGAACACTCCCAAACTCATTCTATGAGGCCACCATCATTCTGATACCAAAACCAGAAAAAGATACTACAAAAAAAAAAAATTACAGACCAGTATCACTGATGAATATAGATGCAAAAATCCTCAACAAAATACTAGCAAACAGAATCCAGCAAGACATAAAAAGGATTATACACCATGATCAAGTGGGATTTATCCCAGGGATGCAAGGATTCTTCAATGTACACAAAACAATCAATGTGATGCACCATATTAACAAATTGAAGAATAAAAACCATATGATTATCTAAATAGATGCAGAAAAGGCTTTTGACAAAATTCAACACCAATTTATGTTAAAAACTCTCGAGAAAGTGGGCATAGAGGGAACCTAACTCAACATAATAAAGGCCATATATAACAAACCCACAACAAACATCATTCTCAATGGTGAAAAACTGAAAGTATTTCCTCTAAGATCAGGAATAAGACAAGGATGTCCACTCTCACTGCTATTATTCAACATAGTTTTGGAAGTCCTGGCCATGGCAATCAGAGAAGAAAAAGAAATAAAAGGAATACAAATTGGAAAAGAAGAAGTAAAACTGTCACTGTTTGCAGATGACATGATACTTACATAGAGAATCCTAAAGATGCCACCAGAAAACTACTAGAGCTAATCAATGAATTTGGTAAAGTAGCAGGATACAAAATTAATGCACAGAAATCTCTTGCATTCCTATACACTAATGATGAAAAATATGAAAGAGAAATTAAGAAACATTCCCATTTACCATTGCAACAAAAAGAGTAAAATACCTAGGAATGAACCTACCTAGGGAGACAAAAGACCTGTATGCAGAAAACTATAAGACACTGATGAAAGAAATTAAAGATGATACCAACAGATGGAGAGATATACCATGTTCTTGCATTGGAAGAATCAGTATTATGAAAATTACTACCCAAAGCAATCTACAGATTCAATGCAATCTCTATCAAATTATAAATGGCATTTTTTATGGAACTAGAACAAAAAATCTTAAAATTTGTACGGAGACACAAAACACCCCGAATAGCCAAAGCAGTCTTGAGGGAAAAAACGGAGCTGGAGGAATCAGACTCCCTGACTTCAGGCTATACTACAAAGCTACAGTATTCAAGGCGATATGATACTGGCACAAAACCAGAAACATACATCAATGGAAAAAGATAGAAATCCCAGAGGTAAACCCACACACCTATGGTCAACTATGGTCACCTATGGTAATCTATGACCAAGGAGGCAAGGATATACAATGGAGAAAAGACTGTCTCTTCAAGAAGTGGTGCTGGGAAAACTGGGGAGCTACATATAAAAGAATGAAATTAGAACACTCCCTAACACCATACACAAAAATAAACTCAAAATGGATTAGAGACCTAAATGTAAGACCGGACACTATAAAACTCTTAGAGGAAAACATAGGAAGAACACTCTTTGACATAAATCACAGCAAGATCTTTTTTGATCCAACTACTAGAGTAATGGAAATAAAAATAAAAATAAACAAAGGGGACCTAATGAAACTTCATAGCTTTTGCACAGAAAAGGAAACAAGACGAAAAGACAACCCTCAGAATGGGAGAAAATATTTGCAAATGAATCAACGGACAAAGGATAACCTCCAAAATATATAAACAGCTCATGCAGCTCAATATTAAAAAAACAAACAACCCAATCCAAAAATGGGTAGAAGACCTAAATAGACATTTCTCCAATGCAGACATACAGTTGGCCAAGAAGCACATGAAAAGCTGCTCAACATCACTAATTATTAGAGAAATACAAATCAAAACTACAAAGAGGTATCACCTCACACCAGTTAGAATGGGCATCATCAGAAAATGTACAAACAGCAAATGCTGGAGAGGGTGTGGAGAAAAGGCAACCCCCTTGCACTGTTTGTGGGAATGTAAACTGATACAGCCACTATGGAGAACAGTATGGAGGTTCCTTAAAAAACTAAAAATAGAATTACCATATGATCCAGCAATCCCACTACTAAGCATATACCCAGAGAAAACCACAATTCAAAAAGACACATGCACCCCAATGTTCATTGCAGCACTGTTTACAATAGCCAGGTCATGGAAGCAACCTACATGCCCATCCTACATGCCCATCGACAGATGAATCGATGAAGAAGACGTGGTACATATATACAATGAAATATTACTCAGCCATAAAAAGAAACGAAATTGGGTCATTTGTTGAGACGTGGATGGATCTAGAGACTGTCATACAGAGTGAAGTAAGTCAGAAAGACAAAAACAAATATCGTATATTAACGCATATATGTGGAACCTTAAAAAATGGTACCGGTGAACCAGTTTGTAGGGCAGAAATTGAGACACAGATGTAGAGAACAAATGTATGGACGCCAAGTGGGGAAAGCCACTGGGGGTGGCGGTGGTGGTGTGATGAATTGGGCAATTGGGATTGACATGTATACACTGATGTGTATAAAATTGATGACTAATAAGAACCTGCTGTATAAAAAAAAACAAGAAAGAAAAAATATATTTATTAGGTTTATGGACATGTGTGCAATTAAAAAAAAAAACAACTACCATGCGACCCAGCAATCCCACTATTGGGCATATACCCTGAGAAAACCAGAATTCAAAAAGAGTCATGTACCAAAATGTTCATTGCAGCTCTATTTACAATAGCCAGGACATGGAAGCCACCTAAGTGTCCATCAACAGATGAATCGATAAAGAAGATGTGGTATATATATACAATAGAATATTACTTAGCCATAAAAAGAAATGAAATTGAGTTATTTGTAGTAAGGTGGATGGACCTAGAGTCTGTTATACAGAATGAAGTAAGTCAGAAATAGAAAAAGAAATACCACATGCTAACACATATATATGGAATCTAAGAGAAAAAAAAAAGAAAAATAGGTCGTGAAGAACCTAGGGGCAAGATGGGAATAAAGACACAGACCTACTAGAGAATGGACTTGAGGATATGGGGAGGTGGAAGGGTAAGCTGTGACAAAGTGTGAGAGTGGCATGGACATATATACACCACCGAACGTAAAATAGATAGCTAGTGGGAAGCAGCCGCATAGCACAGGGAGATCAGCTCGGTGCTTTGTGACCACCTAGAGGGATGGGATAGGGAGGGTGGGAGGGAGAGAGACGCAAGAGGGAAGAGATATGGGAACATATGTATATGTATAACTGATTCACCTTGTTATAAAGCAGAAACTAACACACCATTGTAAAGCAATTATACTCTAATAGAGATGTTAAAAATAAACAACTATTGTTACCTTGAAAATAAATAAATAAATTAATTAATTAAAACAAACCAAAAAAAGCTTCCTGTGCCTCCAGGAAACTACTCTTCTGACCAGTTGACCCTTTATAAATTCTCTGCCTTGTACACAGTCTAACACTATTGATATATGTTGATTAATAAATGAGATCTTTGTCATTACTGCTGATAATTATGATAATGTACACTGTGGATTGGAGTTTCCTATATATCAAGGCACTACTTTTTCTGCTCTCCAAAAAGAATTTCTTTAAAGAAATAAATGGATCTCATCTCAAGATATTTAATTTAAAATATATTCTCTCATGTATGGCTTTCAGAATAACTTTATAATTCCAATGAGAGCTGACTCTAAGAAAATGTTCTCCTACATAACTTTTGATACTTTTCAATCCTACATTTTTATTTCAAACATACAGTTTTCCCTACTTCACTTGGATGCTCAAGTGCTTCTTCCCCTAGAGTGCTGTTCCAAGGCAGGAATGGAGTCTCTAGTTTCTCTAATATCCACATATCAGTTTCATTCTACAGGAGTAGCAGAAACACTCTCCTAAACATTTTTCACTTTAACAAAGGAAGGCAGAAATTGTAAATGCCTACCAAATATGGGCTCTCCTTATCTTTCAAATAATCAGAACACTGATTTCCTGCTGAAACATTGCCACTCAGCTGTAAGACTCTATTTCCCATCGTCTCTCAAGTAGACAGGCCTGTGTGACTAAGGCATAGATAAGGAGATATATGTAGACGTGTGGTAGAGGCTTTCAGGAAACCTCCCTCCAAGTGATACAGCCTTTTGCTCCCCTCTCCCATCTCACTGCTTGAAACATGGATATGATGACTGAGGCTCCAAAAGCATCTCAAACTATAAGGATAAGGGTTACATAATAGCTACAGAAAACTGTTCTATTGCCTTCCCAGTGGTAGTATTACACATTCCTAACACAGTGCAACATAAGGCTGTGTATACTCTAATAAACGAGCACAGAGCTCAAAAAGAAGAGCTCAGCCCCATGCAGAAATTAAGAAGCAAAGATTGTTCAGAACTTTTAAAAACTATTGTGAAAACTTCTCTTTCTAGACTATTCCATAGAACATATTAAAACATTTGATCATTGTAATCATTATGTTATTTTCCATATATATATAAAATACATGCATATGCATATATATGTATTTAACACGATGATATGAAGTGAACTTATTTTTACAGATACTTTTAAATTTAATAGTAAATATATTCAGTAAACTCCTTATCTGGTAATAATTTTAAGGTATTAATCAGTTAAGCATCAGAAAAATAATCAAGGTTAAATTCTGATAACGTTTGTGACTTTGTAACTGCTTACATTCTTGATATGTTCAGGTTGCCAAAGGCAAACTCTGTATAATCTTTCTAGACTAGGGTCTCTAACACAAAACCCTGTGTTTACTTCTCCACTTCAAAAATGCTTTGCATATCTTTTCCTCTTTTGCATTTCTTAATTTAAATTTTCTATGTATGCTTTCATTTTTTCCTGAACTTTTTCCCATTTATGATCTCATCTTCTTTCGTATACATTCCTTCTCTTACTTCTCAGGCATCTTTCATTGTTTAGAATAAGCTTGTCCTGGTTACTCCCTTGCTCTCCCACTCTCCATTCTATACCCGTTCTGCCTTGATTTATGCTCCAAGAGACAGATTCTCAAGGACTGTACTCCCAAGGTCAGGGTTTGGTGCTGCCCAGGTTTATATTTTGTTCTGCCAGTGGAAGGATGAGGAGATAGGAGGCTGCAGGGAGAGAAGCAGAGCTTTTCCTCTACTTCCCCTCTCTGCTGTGGGCCATGTTTCTTGCAGTGGCTGATCACTGCATAGCCTCTGTGCCCACTGAGGTCCTCTATTTCCTTCCCTTTCCTCTTCAGATCTAGGGATGGGAAGAGGGTAAACTTTGTTGGTTCCTTTTACTGGTACTCAAACCTTTGTAAATAGTCCCTTTATTTTACATTATTTGATAGAATGCTAGCACTCATCTTGCCTTCACTGACTACCCATTTCCACATAAAAGTTTCTGTCAATCATTTTCTTAAGTCATGAATATCTCTATGTATCTATCTGTATCTAATCATCTAACCTCTTTCTTTTATCTCAATCTCTCTTTCACTAGCAAACCCACCAGTTTTAGAAGTAAAGTGAATACAACGTGACTTTGAGGCTCACCTACTCAACTGCAATTATTCCTCTGAAGTTCCCCTATAACCTCTGTAATCTCAGTCCAGTGATATTATTTATGGCCTCCTTCTCCTTAATATCTCTTAGGAGCCTAACCTTGATGACCATTTGCTTATGAATACTTTTTATCTCAGTGTCCTCCTGTAATTCCCTTTCATTTTTCTCTTTCCACAGCTCTTCTCTGTCTTTCCTTTATCTCATCAGTGTGACACTTTTCAAAATTCTACTCATTCTTCCAGGTACTTGCATGGTCTTAATGATCACAGATAAATCCCCAAACCTGTGCCATTTGCTGAATTCTATATCTCCTTTAACTGTATAACACTTCCACAGTCACTCCTTCTCAAAACCTTAGGATCATCTTGATTTCTTCCTTTATCCCTTCATGTAAACTCAAATCATTTATTTCACATCTATCTTAGCTTCATCTCTTGACTCAACCCTCCTTTTCTTTCCCTCTTCATTTTCCCTACTGAAGGCACAATTTCTTCTATATTGTATCATTGTGGGAGTTTCCTCCCAGCTTTCTCTAGCTACACTTTTTCCTGTGTATGATATCCTACCACAGTGTTATGATTCCATTACTCACAATTCCTGATTGGCTCTCTATGACATAAATCTAGATTTCTAAAGGTGATGCTAAAGACTCCATTTGATTTGGCCCCAGTCTGACTTTCCAGTTAATCTTAATCTTCTCCAATTCCCTAACTCATTTCACTGTTTTTATTCACCCATCCCTCAGCCTGGTAAAAACCTTCACCCCTAACTTCATTTCTCAAAAGCATGTCTATATTTGAGACTTAACACAAATCATGGTCTACTTCCTGATCTCCACTCAAAAACAGTTCCCCCCCCCCCAGTACTCCAACAACAAAAATATCAATTTTTAAAAAATTACTAACTGCCTTCCTTTAGAGATATGCACAGTGCAAATCTGATTTCATCTATTATTTTGTATGCAAAAGAAGACAAGAATTATGTTATCACTGTATTCCTCAAAATGTCTAGCAAAGCACCTATAAGAATGAACCTTCATCTAAATAATTTACATTTTGATGGCTGTAACACTGACTCACTGAGATGCTCCTATGAATATTGTCAGATTCCCAAATTCTCAGCATTAAATCCATTGACCTAATCTTTCAGTGATGCTCTCTTCTATTGTAACCTAAAATGGGGTTGGTGACTGCTCAGTGTAATTGGATGTGCCAAAAGTTCACTTGTTCTGATTCTCCGTGGACTACCTAGACAGATGGTCAATTGGCAGGAGCCCAGAAATGCTAGTTCTACTTATTAAGGACCATCTAAACAACTAAATCTTACAAATTCTGACATAACTATTACATTTTATTGTGATGATTTGCTGATAGTTGCAACCATTTGCAAATAACTGTATTTCTTAAGGAAATGTATTTGGATGAATGAAAATATTTTAGAACTTGGATTTCAAGAATCACAACTTATAATTTCTTCTTCCTAACTTTGACTTATTACTTTTACTTTCATATTTTTAGTTAAGTGCTTCATTATGCGGAAGGGGGCACTATAACTTGAATTGTTGCAATTTAGTCTTGATTTTAAAATACTAAATTGGAAACTGTGCAATAAAGGACATTTGCATCCCACCAAAGTTAAATTAACTCAGTCAGCAAATAAGAGCCCAAGTACCAGAGGCAGGTAATACAAGAATCCAAAATGAATTCTATTCTCAGAGGTGACAGAGCACTGATTCTCCAGCATGTTTGGAGGAGGCCCTGAGGTAAGATCAACTTGGATGGAATTTCCTGTTTTGCTGCATGAAATTTCCATGATGAAAATGGAAGATGAGAGAAAAGAGAGGGAAAAAAGAATGAAAACAAATGAAAAAAAAAAAAACCTCACAAAAATTGCCTGGTTTCAAATTCCAGATATAGAGTTTTAAATAGAAATAAGTAAAACCACATTAACTTTAGATACCCCGTTTAATTTGGGTTTTATTTTCACTATGGTGAGCATGCTCACACACACGTGCATAAAAAAAGGAAAGAACTGAAGCAGAAACCAGATTCAAAAAGATTAAAATGACCACTTATTTCTGAAGTACAAGATGCTTGCGATCAAGGACATTTATCAGAAGAATATCTAAATTCTAAAATGTGACTACTCTGATTGTACCAACTCAATTTATCATGCAAATATAATAATACTGGGGCTTCCCTGGTGGCGCAGTGGTTGAGAGTCCGCCTGCCGATGCAGGGGACACGGGTTTGTTCCCCGGTCTGGGAAGATCGCACATGCCGCGGAGCGGCTGGGCCCATGAGCCATGGCCGCTGAGCCTGCGCATCCGGAGCCTGTGCTCCGCAATGGGAGAGGCCACAACAGTGAGAGGCCCGCGTACCACAAAAAAAAATAATAATAATATTAATAATAATACTGGTACTTCTGGGACTCTGTTTAGAAGCAGTTATAAGTAATGGTTACATAATTTTAAAAATCTAAAATTTAGATTTTTAATATTTTGACTCAGGCCTTCTGTTCTTCACTTGACTTGTGAAGATTAGGCCCTGTTGTAATGTCATTAGGTCTCAAAGTTTCTTTAAAATCATTTGAATGGGATTTCCTATACTTCTTTACTTCAGCAACATAGCAGCAAGATTCACAATTTATAGGAGAATATAAGTGTTTAAGTATTAAATTTCTACTAGTTCAGATACCTACTGTATTATTTTCAAGTTCATTTGAGAAATATTTTAAAACAAGTAATGATATTATCTATCCAATGGCAGTTGTGTGTGAGGTTTAAAATGTTAGAATTAAACAAGGAAAGAATAATATCATAGTAAATCACAGTCTCCAATGTCTACACTGTTTTTTTTCAAAATAAATTAAAATAGAGAAAAAAAAAAACCAATACTCCCCAACCCAAACAAGAAGAAGATCAGATAGCAGATTGAAAACCACAGGGTGAAAAATTCATGGCTGTAAAGCTGTAAAGGTTTTCATTCTTAAGAGATACAAATCAGGATTACTATTAGGTCAACAGCATTACACAGAATTTTAAAGAGAGCATTAGTGGGGTGGTAACCGGCAATACTTTGCGTCTGTAACCTAAAAACAAATTAGCTTTGCCTTTTTCCACCATTGACTAGTTTGAAAAAAAATATCTGATTTTCCTGCTTCCATTTTTTTCTCTGGATAAACAATTAATGAATAGTAAAATCATCCACCACCTTCATGAAGGCTTTAGTCTAGCAAACACTTGTGAGCTGTTGACATGCATTTCAGGTACCAACTTTTTCTTAAACTTTACCTAATTGGTCTGGTGCTTATATTTTTCTTATCGTACTATTCTACCATACATATTTTTTAAAAATAGTGTGGCACTGTATGTGTTTTATGTCACTTTATTTTTTATTTATTTTCTTTTTAGAATCTTATGGAACACGCTAAGGGAGAGCCATTTTTCAAAAATCAAAAAACCTATCGTAAGGCTTAGAAAGGGTAATGGGAACAGCAGAAAGAAGCTGCTGGACCTTGACAATCTAATGCTTTCAGATGAAAAACTTTCTTGTTTGGCTAAATCAGAGCATGGGGTAACCACTCTGGTTTACCCTGGCCTATCTTCTCAATAGAGTTGCCTGTGCAACAGTCATGTCAACCCTCCAGTGACCCGTATTGATCATCAAGACGGCTGAACTAAATGGTTCCGCTGTGCTTGAGGGTCTGTTTGTTTGGACATACAGTCACAGCAAGATATGCAAAGGAATATTAATTATGGAAACAAGCAAGAAGCAAGAGAATGCATGCTGGAAACCCCTGCAGAAAGAAGCAGTCTCATCTCATGCAGAGTTCTACCACAGACGCTCTCCTGCTCACTGAGCACAGGCAGAGCTGTTGCCCTGCTGCTTTATGTTAATTAGAGAATAAATAAGTGGCCAACTGGAGTCTGTGGGCATATGTTGGTCAACTGTCTCTGTCTAATTAGGTTGTAAGCCCACTGGGCAGGGGCCTCATTTAAATCTATGTTCTGGAAAGGACTTAGTGCCTTTTTGGAGGCCTCGTGAATGTGAGAGATTGGGGCAAATAACTGAGGTTTAATAAGTAAGAAAAACTTTTAAGAGTGAGTGTGTGTGTGTGTGTGTGTGTGTGTGTGTGTATGAGTTTGGTATCTTGCACAAAGCTAACTAAATCCTTTGGGCAAATAATGGAATTTTACTTTTGATAGAAGAATGCCAATACGTAGTTCTATGTAGCATAATAAGCAAATATGTAATTTATATAAAATTTGTATATAATTTAATAGATTTATAATTTAACAAAATCAATTCTATATAACATTATATGTATAATTTAGAAATTATGTAGAGCATTTGCAAATGTAATAAACAAACAACAAACGGAATAAATACTAGTTTAATTTGAATGCCAAAATATTTACACCATATATTGCATGTAGGTGTGTGTGTTACACATATAAGTGTGAGTGTGTGCATCTGTGTTTACAGAGTGCCGTAATGTACTGTGTGGTGCATTTAACTGCACACATAGTTAACTGAGCATTCAGACATTTATTAAAATGTTTAAGTAGTGGGTATTCTCTATTTCATATTTTTGTTTGTGTAATTCAGGGAAGTCTCTTGTCTCCTCCTGTGTCCTCTGATGTCTGTCACTCCATCATGTCTGTTGCTCTTATTTCCAGAATAGTGAGGTTAACTACCAGCAACAAAGGGCAAGAAAACAGAAATTAAAATATACACATTTATATATGTTTATAGGATTTTTTGTGTTTAAAGGCTCCTTATTTCCTGTGTAGAGTCATCATTCACTTCTTTGCACACCTACAGCATTAAATAATATACTGTCTTCCATTTACACTTGTGTGCATGTGAATGCATCTGTCTGTAACATGTTTTTTTCCTCAAGAGGCTATAAGATATCCAAGGATAGAGACCCAACCTTATTTTATTTTATGTTTCTAGCATTTCCCCCTTGTGCTACTCAAAGTAATTTCCAACAGATACTTGACAGTTTATTAAAACTATGTTTATCTACTGTGTATTTTACAATTTCTACATTATGGCAAATTTTATAATTATGTGAATATTTAAACTACTTTATACTTTGATAAGTATTAGTATACACATAATAGATAAGGAATAAAACAGTGGCTCTGGCGAGAAGAACCTTGTTTAATGTATTCACTCATGTTCAATTATAGAATGTAAATATTAATGTATTCCAAACACCAATATCATTAGAAAACTATTGTCTAAAACACCTACTTTTTATATTCTTTCCCCTAGATTTAAAGAAACTTGACATTTTAGATTATAATTGAAAATATATGTTGGTCTTAAGGCCAAATTTATATTTTCTTCCATGAATCTCTCATGCTGCTCTATGGAGGTCCTCTGAAGACAGAAGACAGCCATTTGTGGCAATAGGAGAGCTATGACAAAGAAGTTCTATGGTTTGGTTATCATCCTCATATTTTTGTAGAGAATAAAGTAGAGATTTAAAAATTGGATCAATTTATTCACTTAGGCATTTTCTTTAGTACTATATTGTTTGAAGTAGTTACCTTCATATATCAAATTTGCCTGATAAGGTGTACATACACTGCTTGTTCATTCTTCACCTGAAAGCTTTTGTTCGCTATTGCTCTCTGCCTCTTCTTTTTTCCTCCTCACAGTGAAAACCACTGGCTTGCACAGTAATTGCTTAGACTCTCAGGAATAATTCTAGGAAAAGAGGTCAAATTCCCCCTGAAATAATTCTCAGACACTCCAAAGCAAACCAAGAACTCAACTATGAAAAATAAACTCTTGCTTTACTTCTGAATCTCCGTCTTTGCCACATTCTGCTCTTCTACTCTCTATCTACCTTCCGTTAACCACGTGTTACTTCTTAAAACTGAGCTTTAGTACACTCTGCTTACCATTTTTTTTAAATTTAATTTTACTTATTTAATTTTGGCTGCGTTGGATCTTCGTCGCTGCATGCGGGCTTTCTCTAGTTGCGGGGGCTACTCTTCCTTGCGGTGCGTGGGTTTCTCATTAGGGTGGCTTCTCTTGCTGCAGAGCATGGGATCTAGGCACACGGGCTTCAGTGGTTGTGACACGTGGGCTCAGTAGTTGTGGCTTGCGGGCTCTAGAGCGCGGGCTCAGTAGTTATGGTGCATGGGCTTAGTTGCTCTGCAGCATGTGGGATCTTCCTGGACAAGGGCTCAAACCCATGTCCCCTGCATTGGCAGGTGGATCCTTAACCACTGCGCCACCAGGGAAGTCCCTCTGCTTTACCTTTTTAAAAAGTATGTGACCGCGTTCTGGTGACTTTCTGGATATCATAGTCACCTTCTACAACCAGAGGCTCATATTGCCCTTGTTGATCTGCTCTCAGAGACTGGAGAATAGCAACTTTCCACAGCTTGGTGACTGGAGTACAGCTTCTCACTGATAGAGCACCTGCCATCAGTTACTGTCCCACTGGGATTCACAAGCCTAGCTTTCCCTGGTAACCTTAATATTCTTCCCTCCTCACAGATAGAAACAGATACATATTTGTTACTTTGTCTCAAGCTTTGTCTGTCCTTTCCTTTTCTTCCCCCAGAATTAGCCAATCTCAGTTACTAATTTTTAGTTTAATATCTTCTTGGATGACACACTTGCCTACTGGATATACCTTTTTTTTTTTTTAACATCTTTATTGGAGTATAATTGCTTTACAATGGTATGTTAGTTTCAGCTTCACAACAAAATGAATCAGTTATATATACACATATATTCCCATATCTCTTCCCGCTTGCGTCTCCCTCCCTCCCACCCTCCCTATCCCACCCCTCCAGGCGGTCACAAAGCACCGAGCTGATCTCCCTGTGCTATGCGGCTGCTTCCCACTAGCTAACTGCCTTACGTTTGGTAGTGTATATATGTCCATGCCTCTTTATTGCTTTGTCACAGTTTACCCTTCCCCCTCCCCGTAGCCTCAAGTCCATTCTCTAGTAAGTCTGTGTCTTTATTCCTGTTTCACCCCTAGGTTTTTCATGACATTTTTTTTTAAATTCCATATATATGTGTTAGCATACGGTATTTGTCTCTCTCTTTCTGACTTACTTCACTCTGTATGACAGACTCTAGGTCTATCCACCTCATTACAAATAGCTCAATTTCGTCTCTTTTTATGGCTGAGTAATATTCCATTGTATATATGTGCCACATCTTCTTTATCCATTCATCCGATGATGGACACTTAGGTTGTTTCCATCTCTGGGCTATTGTAAATAGAGCTGCAATGAACATTTTGGTACTGACACTGCAGAAATACAAAAGATCATGAGAGATTACTACAAGCAACTCTATGCCAATAAAATGGACAACCTGGAAGAAATGGACAAATTCTTAGAAAGGCACAACCTGCCAAGACTGAATCAGGAAGAAATAGAAAATATGAACAGACCAATCACAAGCACTGAAATTGAAACTGTGATTAAAAATCTTCCAACAAGCAAAAGCCCAGGACCAGATGGCTTCACAGGCGAATTCTATCAAACATTTAGAGAAGAGCTATCACCTATCCTTCTCAGACTCTTCCAAAATATAGCAGAGGGAGGAACACTCCCCAACTCATTCTACGAGGCCACCATCACCCTGATACCAAAACCAGACAAGGATGTCACAAAGAAAGAAAACTACAGGCCAATATCACTGATGAACATAGATGCAAAGATCCTCAACAAAATACTAGCAAACAGAATCCAAAAGCACATTAAACGGATCATACACCATGATCAAGTGGGGTTTATTCCAGGAATGCAAGGATTCTTCAATATACGCAAATCTATCAATGTGATAAACCATATTAACAAACTGAAGGAGAAAAACCATATGATCATCTCAAGAGATGCAGAGAAAGCTTTTGACAAAATTCAACACCCATTTATGATAAAAACCCTGCAGAAAGTAGGCATAGAGGGAACTTTCCTCAACATAATAAAGGCCATATATGACAAGCCCACAGCAAACATCATCCTCAATGGTGAAAAACTGAAAGCATTTCCACTAAGATCAGGAACAAGACAAGGATATACCTTTTTTAATCAACAAAAGTATCAGAAGTTGGTCTAGTGTCTAGAACTAGATGTTGCCCACCTGTCTTTTCCTTTTTCACTTGTGTAATTCCCTCTCATCTATGACGTTTTTAAACATCCTCCTCAAAAATAACTTTGTAAACTCGATTTAAGACCCACAACATCCATGAATCCTCTAAATGAAATCAATCTTTACCTCTTCTTCTATTTCAACACTCCAGCCAACAATCAGTGTTTTGGAGACATATGCTACCTCCCCAATTAAATAGAGTTTTCTAGTTAGTGATAATTAAAATTATTATTGCAACTTTAATCTAAATGTGACTATACACCAAGCACTTAGATAACCACTTTATATTCATTATCTCATTTGTTCTTTATGACATCCATTTGTAGTAAGCATTAGGCCCAGTTTTAATGCAGCAAATGAGCATTAGAGAGAATATCCCACCCCTCTAGGTGGTCACAAAGCACCGAGCTGATCTCCCTGTGCTATGCCGCTGCTTCCCACTAGCTATCTATTTTACATTTGGTACTGTATGTATGTCCATGCCACTCTCTCACTTCGTCCCAGCTTACCCTTCCACCTCCCCATGTCCTCAAGTCCATTCTCTACACCCGCGGCTTGATTCCTTTCCTACCCCTAGGTTCTTCAGAACTATTCTTTTTTTTTAAGATTCTATATATATGTGTTAGCATACGGTATTTGTTTTTCTCTTTCTGACTTCACTCTGTATGACAGACTCTAGGTCTACCCACCTCACTACAAATAATTCAATTTCATTTCTTTTTATGGCTGAGTAATATTCCATTGTATATATGTGTCACATCTTCTTTATCCATTCATCTGTCAATGGACACTTAGGTTGCTTCCATGTCCTGGCTATTGTAAGTAGTGCGGCAATGAATATTGTGGTACATGACTCTTTCTGAATTATGGTTTTCTCGGGGTATATGCCCAGTAGTGGTATTGCTGGGTCGTATGGTAGTTCTATTTTTAGTTGTTTAAGGAACCTCCATACTGTTCTCCATAGTAGCTGCATCAATTTACATTCCCAGCAACAGTGCAAGAGTGTTCCCTTTTCTCCACACCCTCTCTAGCATTTATTGTTTGTAGATTTTTTTTGCTGATGGCCATTCTGAGTGGTGTGAGGTGATACCTCATTGTAGTTTTGATTTGCATTTCTCTAATGATTAGTGATGTTGAGCATCCTTTCATGTGTTTATTGGCGATCTGTATATCTTCTTTGGAGAAATGCCTATTTAGGTTTTCTACCCATTTTTGGATTGGGTTGTTTGTGTTTTTTATATTGAGCTGCATGACCTGCTTGTAAATTTTGGAGGTTAATACTTTGTCAGTTGCATCATTTGCAAATATCTTCTCCAATTCTGAGGGTTGTCTTTATTTGCTTATGGTTTCCTTTGCTGTGCAAAAGCTTTTAAGTTTAATTAGGTCCCATTTTGTTTATTTTTGTATTTATTTCCATTTCTCTGGGAGGTGGGTCAAAAAGGATCTTGCTGTGATTTATGTCATAGAGTGTTCTGCCTATATTTTCCTCTAAGAGTTTTATAGTGTCTGGCCTTATAGTTAGGTCTTTAATCCATTTTGAGTTTATTTTTGTGTATGGTGTTAGGGAGTGTTCTAATTTCATTCTTTTACATGTAGCTGTCCAGTTTCCCCAGCACCACTTATTGAAGAGGCTATCTTTCTCCATTGTGTATTCTTGCCTCCTTTATAAAAAATAAGATGACCATATGTGCTTGAGTTTATCTCTGGCTTTCTATGCTGTTCCATTGATCTATATTTCTATTTTTGTGCCAGTGTCATAATGTCTTGATTACTGTAGCTTTGTAGTATAGTCTGAAGTCAGGGAGTCTCATTCCTCCAGGTCCATTTTTCTTTCTCAAGATTGCTTTGGCTACTTGGGGTCTTTTATGTTTCCATACAAATTGTGAAATTTTTTGTTCTAGTTCTGTGAAAAATGCAAGTGTTAGTTTGATAGGGATTACATTGAATCTGTAGATTGCTTTGGGTAGTAGAGTCATTTTCACAATGTTGACTCTTCCAGTCCAAGAACATGGTATATCTCTCCATCTGTTTGTATCATCTTTAATTTCTTTAATCAGTGTCTTATAATTTTCTGAATACAGGTCTTTTGTCTCCTTAGGTAGGTTTATTCCTAGATGTTTTATTCTTTTTGTTGCAATGGTAAATGGGAGTGTTTTCTTAATTTCACTTTCAGATTTTTCATCATTAGTGTATAGGAATGCAAGAGATTTCTGTGCATTAATTTTGTATCCTGCTACTTTACTAAATTCATTGATTAGCTCTATTAGTTTTCTGGTAGCATCTTTAGGATTCTCTATGTATAGTATCAGGTCATCTGCAAACAGTGACAGTTTTACTCCTCTTTTCCAGTTTGGATTCTTTTTGTTTCTTTTGCTTTTCTGGTTGCTGTGGCTAAAAATTCCAAAACTATGTTGAATAATAATGGTGAGAGTGGACAACCTTGTCTCATTCCTGATCTTAGTGGAAATGGTTTCAGTTTTTCAACATTGCTAACGATGTTGGCTGTGGGTCTGTCATATATGGCCTTTAATATGTTGAGGTAAGTTCCCTCATGCCTACTTTATGGAGGGGTTTTTTCATGCCTACTTTATGGAGGGTTTTTATCATAAATGGTGTTGAAGTTTGTTGAAAGCTTTTTCTACATCTATTGAGATGATCATATTGTTTTTTACCCTTCAGTTTGTTAATATGGTGTATCACATTGATTGATTTGCATATATTGAAGAATCCTTGCATTCCTCAGATAAACCCCACTTGATCATGGGGTATGATCCTTTTAATGGGCTGTTGGATTTTGTTTGCCAGTATTTTTTTTTTTTTTTTTTTTTTTTTGTGGTACGCGGGCCTCTCACTGCTGTGGCCTCTCCCATTGTGGAGCACAGGCTCCGGATGCGCAGGCTCAGCGGCCATGGCCCACAGGCCCAGCCACTCCACAGCATGTGGGATCCTCCCGGACCGTGGCATGAACCCGTGTCCCCTGCATCGGCAGGTGGACTCTCAACCACTGTGCCACCAGGGAAGCCCCTGTTTGCTAGTATTTTGTTTAGGATTGTTGCATCTCTGTTCATCAGTGATATTGGCCTGTAGTTTTCTTTCTTTGTGACATCTTTGTCTCATTTTGGTATCAGGGTGATTATGGTCTTGTAGGATGAGTTTGGGAGTGTTACTCCCTCTGCTATATTTTGGAAGAGTTGAGAAGGATAGGTGTTAGCTCTTCTCTAAATGTTTGATAGAATTTGCCTGTGAAGTCCTCTCTCTGGTCCTGGGCTTTTCTCTGATGGAAGATATTTTTTCACAGTCTTAATTTCAGTGCTTGTGATTGGTCCGTTTATATTTTCTATTGCTTCCTGGTTCAGTCTTGGAAGGTTGTGCTTTTCTAAGAATATGTCCATGTCTTCCAGGTTGTCCATTTTATTGGCATATAGTTGCTTATAGTAATCTTTCATGATCCTTTGTATTTCTGCAGTGTCAGTTGTTACTTCTCCTTTTTCATTTCTAATTCTATTGATTTGTGTCTTCTTCCTTTTTTTTCTTGATGAGTCTGTCTAATGGTTTATAAATTTTGTTTATCTTCTCAAAGAGCCAGCTTTTAGTTTTATTGATCTTTGCTATTGTTTCTTTCATTTCTTTTTCATTTTTTTTCTGATCTGATCTTTATGATTTCTTTCCTTCTGCTAACTTTGGGGCATTTTTTGTTCTTCTTTCTCTAATTGCTTTAGGTGTAAGGTTAGGTTGTTTATTTGAGATGTTTCTTGTTTCTCGAGGTAGGGTTGTATTGCTATAACCTTCCCTCTTAGAACTGCTTTTGCTGCATCTCATAGGTTTTAGGTCATCATGTTTTCATTGTCATTTCTTTCTAGGTATTTTTTGATTTCCTCTTTGATTTCTTCAGTGATCTCTTGGTTATTTAGTAGTGTACAGTTTAGCCTCCATGTGTTTGTATTTTTTACAGATTTTTTCCTGTAATTGATATCTAGTCTCATAGTGTTGTGGTCGAAAGAGATACTTGATACGATTTCAATTTTCTTAAATTTACCAAGGCTTGATTTGTGACCCAAGATGTGATCTATCCTGGAGAATATTCCATGAGCACTTGAGAAGAAAGTGTATTTGTTGTTTTTGGATGGAATGTCCTACAAATATCAATTAAGTCCATCTTGTTTAATGTATCATTTAAAGCTTGTGTTTCCTTATTTATTTTCATTTTGGATGATCTGCCCATTGGTGACAGTGGGGTGTTAATGTCCCCTGCTATGATTGTGTTACTGTCGATTTCCCTTTTTATGCCAGTTAGCATTTGCCTTATGTATTGAGGTGCTCCTATGTTGTGTGCATAACTATTTACAATTTTTATATCTTCTTCTTGGATGGATTCCTTCATCATTATGTAGTGTCCTTCTTTGTCTCTTGTAATATTCTTTTTTTTTTTTTTTTTTTTTTTGCACTACGCAGGCCTCTCACTGTTGTGGCCTCTCCTGTTGTGGAGCACAGGCTCCGTGTGCAGGCTCAGCAGCCATGGCTCATGGGCCTAGCCGCTCTGCGGCATGTGGAATCTTCCCGGACCAGGGCACAAACCCGTGTCCCCTGCACATGCAGGCTGACTCTCAACCACTGCACCACAAGGGAAGCCCTAATATTCTTTATTTTAAAGTTTATTTTGTCTGATATGAGAATTGCTACTCCAGCTCTCCTTTGATTTCCATTTGCATGGAATATCTTTTTCCATCCCTTCACTTTCAGTGTGTATGTGTCCCTAGGTCTGAAGTGGGTCTCTTGTAGACAGCATATATATGGGTCTTGTTTTTGTATCCATTCAGCCAGTCTATGTCTTTTGGTTGGAGTATTTAATCCATTTACATCTAAGGTAGTTATCAATATGTGTGTTCCTATTATGATTTTCTTAATTGTTTTGGGTTTGTTATGGTAGGTCTTTCCTTCTCTTGTGTTTCCTGCCTAGAAAAGTTCCTTTAGCATTTGTTGTAAAGCTGGTTTTGTGGTTATGGTCCTGAAATCTGTTAGCTTTTGCTTGTCTGTAAAGTTTTTAATTTCTCCATCAAATCTGAATGCGATCCTTGCTGGGTAGAGTAATCTTGGTTGTAGGTTTTTCCCTTTCATCACTTTAAATATGTCCTGCCACTCCCTTCTGGCTTGCAGAGTTTCTGCTGAATGATCAGCTGTTAACATTCTGGGGATTCCCTTGTGTGTTATTTGTTGTATTTCCCTTACTGCTTTAAATATTTTTTCTTTGTATTTAATTTTTGATAGTTTGATTAATATGTGTCTTGGCATGTTTATCCTCAGATTTATCCTGTATGGGACTCTCTGCACTTCCTGGACTTGATTGACTATTTCCTTTCCCATATTAGGGAAGTTTTCAACTATAATCTCTTCAAATATTTTCTCAGTCCCTTTCTTTTTCTCTTCTTCTTCTGGGACCACTATAATTTGAATGTTGGTGCATTTAATGTTGTCCCAGTTGTCTCTGAGGTTGTCCTTGATTCTTCTCATTCTTTTTCCTTTATTCTTCTCTGCAGTAGTTATTTCCACTATTTTATCTTCCAGATCACTTATCAGTTCTTCTGCCTCAGTTATTCTGGTAATGATTCCTTCCACAGAATTTTTAATTTCATTTATTATGTTGTTCATCATTGTTTGTTTGCCCTTTAGTTCTTCTAGGTCCTTGTTAAACGTTTCTTGTATTTTCTCCATTCTATTTCCAAGATTTTGGATCATCTTTACTATCATTACTCTGAATTCCTTTTCATGTAGACTGCCTATTTCCTCTTTGTTTGGTCTGGTGGGTTTTTACCTTTCTCCTTCATCTGTTGTGTGTTTCTCTGTCTTCTCATTTTGTTTAACTTACTGTGTTTGGGGTCTCCTTTTCACAGGCTGCAGGTTCGTAGTTCCCATTGTTTTTGGTGTCTGCCCCCAGTGGGTTAGGTTGGTTCAGTGGGCTGTGTGGGCTTCCTGGTGGAGGGGACTGGTGCCTGTGTTCTGGTGGGTGAGGCTGGATCTTGTCTTTCTGGTGGTCAAGACTGCGTCCGGTGGTGTGTTTTGGGGTGTCTGTGGCATTATTATGATTTTAGACAAGCTCTCTGCTAATGGGTGGGGTTGTGTTCCTGTCTTGCTAGTTGTTTGGCATAGGGTGTCCAGCACTGTAGTTTGCTGGTCGCTGAGTGGAGCTGGGTCTTACCGTTGAGATAGAGATCTCTTGGAGACCTTATGCTATTTGATATTACGTGGAGCCAGGAGGTATCTGGTGGACCAATGCTCTGAACTCAGCTCTCCCACCACAGAGGCACAGGCCTGACAACCGGTCAGAGCACGAAGACCCTGTCAGCCACACAGCTCAGAAGAAAGGGGGGAAAAAGAGAAAAAAAAACTAAATAAAATAAAATTAAGTTATTAAAATAAAAATTTTAAATAAAATTAATAAAAAGTAATAAAAAAGAGAAAGAAAGAAGGGAGCAACCAGACTAAGAAAGAAATCCACCAATGATAAGAAGCACTAAAAGCTATACTAAAAAAAATAAAAGTACAGACAGAACCCTAGGACAAATGTTTATAGCAAAGCTATACAGAAAAACTCACACAAAGAAGCATACACATACACACTCAAAAAAAGAGAAAAAGGAAAAAAATAATATATATATATGTATAAAAAAGAGGAAGAGAACCAAATCAATAAACAAATCTACCAATGATAATAAGCTCTAAATACTAAACTAAGATAAACATAAAACCAGAAACAAATTAGATGTAGAAAGCAAACCCCAAGTCTACAGTTGCTCCCAAAGTCCACTGCCTCAATTTTGGGATGATTCGTTGTCTATTCAGGTATTCCAGAGATGCAGGGGACATCAAGTTGATGGTGGAGATTTAATTCACTGCTCCTGAGGCTGCTGGGAGAAATTTCCCTTTCTCTTCTTTGTTCGCACAGCTCCTGGAGTTCAGCTTTGCATTTGGCCCTGCCTCTGCATGTAGGTCACCTGAGGGCATCTGTTCTTCGCTCAGACAGGACGGGGTTTAAGTAGCAGCTGATTAGGGGGCTCTGGCTCACTCAGGCTGGGGGGCGGGGGTACAGAATGCCGGGCAAGCCTGCAGCTGCAGAGGCCAGTGTGACATTGCAACAGCCTGAGGTGCTGTGTGTTTTTCCGGGGAAGTTGTCCTTGGATGACGGGACCCTGGCAGTGGCAGGCTGCACAGGCTCCCGGGAGGGGTGGTGTGGCTAGTGACCTGTGCTTGCACACAGGCTTCTTGGTAGCAGCAGCAGCAGCAGCCTTAGCACTTCATGGATGTCTCTGCTGTCCGCCTTGATAGCCGTGGCTCACACCTGTCTCTGGAGCTCGTTTAGGCGGTGCTCTGAAGCCCCTCTGCTTGCACACTCCGAAACAATGGTCTCTTGCCTCTTCGGCAGGTCCAGACTTTTTCCCGGACTCCCTCCCGGCTAGCTGTGGCACACTAGGCCCCTTCAGGCTGTGTTCACGCAGCCAACCCCAGTCCTCTCCCTGGGATCTGACCTCTGAAGCCCGAACCTCAGCTCCCAGCCCCCACCTGCCCCGGCGGGTGAGCAGACAAGCCTCTCGGGCTGGTGAGTGCTGGTCGGCACCAATCCTCTATGCGGGGATCTCTATGCTTTGCCCTCTGCACCCCTATTGCTGTGCTCTCCTCTGTGGCTCTGAAGCTTCCCCTCCACCCCCCGCCCCACCATCTCCACCAGTGAAGGGGCTTCCTAGTGTGTAGAAATCTTTCCTCCTTCACAGCTTCCTCCCCAAGGTGCAGGTCCCATCCCTATTCTTTTGCCTCTGTTGTTTCTTTTTTATTTTGCCCTACCCAGGTGTGTGTGGAGTTTCTTGCCTTTTGGGAAGTCTGAGGTCTTCTGTCAGTGTTCAGTAGGTGTTCTGTAGGATCTGTTCCACATGTAGATGTATTTCTGATGTATTTGTGGGGAGGAAGATGATCTCCATGTCTCACTCCTCTACCATCTTGAAGGTCTCCTCCCAGAAAAAGATTTTTTAAATAAACAAAACTGTGCAGACACTGTCTTGATTACATACTCAAAAGACTGATTAAGGGAGATACAACTCTAAAGTTAAATCACAGATTTTATGTGGTTAAAAAAAAATCAGCTTGACAACACCAAACATCTTTCAGAATCTTCTGGGATTTTAAACTTTCTCTTGAGAGGTCTAGGTTTTTAAAATTATTTTAAAGATTCTGATTATTAATTAAAATGGGCATTTATATCAGTGATATCAGTTTTGGTATATATTTAGTGCTGACATACTCTTTCCATGAGAGAGTTTTTATTTCAAAAATATGGATTAAAAATGACATAATCATAAATCTTAAAACACTTCATTTATGTTTAACAAGAAATAACTTCCCAATGATTTGCTTCACAAAAAATAAGACAAAACAGTAAACTAAACAAAAAAAAAGCAATAACAGTTCCACTGGGAAACAAAAATGACTTTCTTTTCTAAGTACTAAGACAATATCTATACGATATCAAATACACTAATGAGACAGATGTCATAATGAGGATAGAAGGCCTGTTTTTCTTCTTTCAAAATCCTGGTGAAGTCACCAGTGAAAGGAAGTTGCAAGGATAAAAATGAGTAACTCATCTCTTTATCTCCTTTTCATTTTCTTTCAAAATATTTTTATTGTGTAATATTAGGCCTAAGTGGACTTAAGAGATTTATAAAGTATAATGATAAAACAAACACCATGACTCTGATTCCTGATTTCATGTGCACAGAGAAACACTGTTAATGCTATTTGTGGAATTCTTTTCTCTTTCCTTTTATTTATTTTATTTATTTATGACGTTTTAGGATTGGGGGCAGATAACTGGTTTTCTGAAATAAGAATCTTTTCTTCTTGAGTAACTGATCCAACAAGTAATACCTCAAAGGTAGTGAGCTACATGTTGTGAGGTACAAGCAGATAGGATGGGGCAAGTGTTAGAAAAATAATTTGCCAGATTATTTCAAATTTCTTAGTGGCCCAAGGTTGAGATTACTAATTGCTATGGCAAATTTCATTGTCTTTTCCTATTGGTTTACCCTGCAAAGCGTGCTCAGAATCAAATTTCTTTAGTTCATAAATATTAAAATTAATTATTTCCATATGTGAGGCACTGTTTTGGGTGGTCAGTATATAAATAATATACTGTAATAAATGAGAGAGACAAAGCCCCTGTCCTGACAGTGCTTACATTCAAGTAGGGAAAAGCAATTGAATAAAGTACTGAAGAGATAGACAATATTTAAAAGAAAATAATGGAATGATGTGTTTTTATATTGGCAGAGTTTATATAGTAAAATATCCAACAAGACATTATATTAGTAATTTCCCCTTCTACCTCTTGCTCTGTTTTTCTTCAAACATAGTATGTTTTTCATATTTACTCATAAAGAAAAAATTAAATATACCTTTTAGACAAAATAGCACTTTCTCTTATAGACAAATTATACAATGTGTAAATAACCTCAGAATTCTGAGGAGTTTTGTTACAGGTAAACTGAGTTTGAATATCAGCAGTCCTTTTACACCGATTCTCAGAAAAGTTGGTAAGGTTGTCTAAGTGGAATATTTTAAATGACTTGTAAAGACTGTCGAGGAAAATAAAGAGCCTTGTTTACTCATGGATGCTGATGAATCAATTTACCCCTGAGGCAATGATATTAATATGTCACCTCTATAGATCGTCCTAGGTGATTTGGCGTATATAAAAAGCGGGATACCCTTTCCTTATTGATTAGACTAAGCTATGTTAAAATAAGCCTCTCTAATCAATTTTTTAATCCAGCAAAAAATAATGGAAAATATACTAAAACATTTTCTCTGTTTTAAAAAATATCAAGGGGAAAGTTAGTCCTCATCAACTGCTTTTCTTTAGCGTAGTTTCCATGCCTGGTGAACAATGGAATAGTTAGGCCATCTGCTGGTAAGTGGCAAGTAGGCAACGTTTTTCATCCAAACTCAACTAAAGGCACCTCGGTGGTATTTCAGGGACTTAAGGAGTTAATTAACAGAGGTCTTGTTTTGTTTTGTTTTGTTTTTCCCTTACCCACATTAATTGGTAATCTTTCACTTTAAATATTTCCAGTCACAGTAATTTACCATCATAACTTTAAACCCTTCTAATTGAGGGGCAGCTACAACAGGAATATGCGACTCTAGTGCTTGCACCATTTATGTATTCAACTAATATTTACTGAAGGTCTGTTATGGAGAAGGCAGCATTTTAAACATACAGCAATATACACGACAACTTCTTTACCCTCACAGAACAAATATTCTAGATGGGCAGGTGTTGCGTTAACTAGTAAAATAATTAAAAAATAATTTTTTCTTAAAGAATGAGTAAACCAAGCTAGAGTGTTTCTTAGTTTATAGTAGATGCTGCAGTGCTTCAATCTGGTTTCTAGAGAGAAAGACAAGGATTCTTGAATTATTTTTCTGGAAAATACTAACTTATTCTGTCAGCTGATGTCAACCAAATTGAATCAATGGTGCTAAAATTTACTTCTGACGATTCCTGGCCCTTGTAAATTTGACTGACTCTAATTTCAGTGATCTTCCCAAATTGTAGCAATCCATGGAAATGATATATCCCTGTAACTAGGGATTGTAAGCAGACTTTCCTTGAAGCAGTAGAGACTAACTCTCCTTTCAATGTGAAGGGCAGAACAAGACATTCCAGCACTGAGGATATCTGCATTAGGTCATCCCGAATATAATTCATCGATGTTACTGCTAAAGCTTCTGCTAACACAACAGAACCTGTTCTCCAGGTAAATTGAGGACTTCAATTTTCTGGGGACTTCAATTTGGCACCATTCCCAGGATCATACTCTTTCTCTCTCATACACACACACACACACACACACACACACACACACACTCACACAACCACCCTTACAGGTTCATTTCTAGTTCATAGGATCCTGCAGCAGGAACAAGTTATCTAATTAATACCCAAATTGCCTAATTAATACTCAAATCATCCAGTTAATATCAATTCTAAAACTGTCTTATTTTGTTGCTGTCAACATCTTCCTTCACGGGATTCTTTACACTCTAGCCCCTATTCCCATTGTTCTCTATAGATTTCATTCACAAACATTTCACGTTTCATCCATATAAGTTCATAAATCTCTTCATTCATTTAAATGGCATTAAACTCACTGCAAATCTTTACTGTTTGATTGCAATGGGCTTGACTCACTTTGGGCTTCTGTAGCCACTACAATATGCCCACTGAGAGGAGACAAGAAGGAGGTAGGGTCCCCCAGGAGAATTTGTCCCTCTAGTGATATTTACATATTTAAAGGAGAAATATTTTATAAGAGGAGCCAACTTCAAATATGTCCTGGACTGCACCTGAAATTAAGAAGTTAAACCTATGGGGTTTCTTCTGTTTTTGTTTTTGTTTTTCAGTGAATGAGGTACTGAGCCAGAAAAGATAACAGCCACCAGAGTTATCCTCCTAAAACAGAAATACAGGACTTCCAATGTCCCTGCATTGCCTGTAAGAATGCAGGCAACCTTTGGCTGCAGTCTGCATGCATCAAGCCTGTCCTCCTAACTGGTCCCTGGCATGGGAATAGGTAGAGAACGTCTTCAAAGCAAATATCTTGGACTCAGAAAGAAACCTTTGAAAAGAAAATCTTACTCCAAGGCAAGACCATCTGGCCACAGTGGTGGAGAGTGGGGAATGGTGGAGGAACGGCCTCATGGGAAGAATGCAGCTGCATTTCAAAACAACTAGGGCAGAGTCTCTGGACAGTGATGCAAAAATGCATCCAGTTTTGTGGGGTATCGTGTGTAGGACCAGGAGTGCTTGCGTTGCTGGAACTAGCGACAATGCTGCTGCTCTGCATTGCCAGTTGAAGAGTTGCCATGGTTAGAATGTGGCTTTTATTGACTTTGAGGGTACTGGTCAATCTGAACTATGAGAAGAGCAGCCTGATTGGTTGAGAGCAATTGCCTATATCTTACATATTTCCCAACGCTTTACACTCTTCTTGACATACATATGTTCTGCCATTAAATCACTGTATGACTTTGGGTAAAACATTTCACCTCTGTGAGCCTCATTTTTTCTGTTAGATAGAGATGATGACAATGCCTGTGTCAGAGTAGTTCTGAGAATAAGGTGAAGTGATGTATATGAATACATTTTGTGGTTCTTAAAGCATTAGACAGATGTAAAGTATCAACGGTTGGAAAGCTGTTTTGTACTACTAATTCACATAGGTATCCACACATTAACATTTTAGTGACTAAAACAGAATACTAATTATTGTATTGATATTCTTCTAATCAACAAAATAAATAACATCACTTGTAAGGATATATATATATGCATATAAACACACACACACACACTGCCCCCCCTAGGACTCAAAGTTATTTTCAGTTTGCATTGAAAAAGAAATGTAGATCGTAAATATTTTGATGTTTTTTGCCTTGCCCACTTGTACAAAAGTTGACTACCACTCATCTATAAAAATAGGTCCAAAGCTATTAGTGGGATACAAGATAACTGCAAGTTAACCTACTTCTCCGTTTCATCTTGCTAGATTACCCTCCCCTTTTCTTACTACGTCCTCATCAAGTACAGACCTCTAAATTTTATCTAGTCTGTGTTCTCTTACTCTTCCGTGCCTTTGAAAATGTCAAGCCCTACTTTGAATTTCTTGTCCACTTTTGTTTATCTCTTTAATAAAAAAATTTCTTCTCCTTCAAGATGCAATTCATGTCACTTTCTCTGTGAAATTACCCCAGTTCTCAATCAGTAGTGGAATGTCCCCTTCTTTGTAGCCCTTCATACCCATATTAAATATTAAGTGTTATTTTATAAATGCTTATAAGTATTTAATATAAACCTTCTCATTTAAATAAAACTCTTAAAGAGTAGGAATATTTTTATGTACGTCCTTGTATCCCTGTACGTAGCCTAGTGCTTAGCATTATTACTATTACTATTTCTACTATAGTAATTTTTAACTAAATATACATTAAAAAGAAATGTTCTAGGGACTTCCCTGGTGGTGCAGTGGTTAAGAATCCGCCTGCCAATACAGGGGACACAGGTTCGAGCCCTGGTCCAGGAAGACCCCACATGCTGCAGAGCAGCTAAGCCTGTGCACCACAACTACTGAGCCTGCACTCTAGAGCCCGCGAGCCACAGCTACTGAGCCCGCATGCCACAACTACTGAAGCCCCCACGCCTAGAGCCCATGCTCTGCAACAAGAGAAGCCACCACAATGAGAAGCCCGCGCACCGCAACGAAGAGTAGCCCCCACTCGCTGCAACTAGAGGAAGCCCGCGCACAGCAATGAAGACTGAACACAGCCAAAAATAAATAAATAAATTTAAATAAATAAATTTAAATAAATACATAAATAAAATGAAAAGAAATGTTCTAGTAACTCACTCAAAGTTTGAAGATGGCCTCAATTTTATTTTTTCTCTCCTTTTTGTTCAATTGTGGGAATAAAAAGACAAGAAAAGACCTTGAAGGAAGATTCATATGGCTGCCAGGTACATAGTCTTTCCAAAAGTACTCTTGTGAAGGCAGAGTACTTAGTCCTTCCCAGTATGCAGAGAGGAATGACTGAGGCCAAAGGGACAGAGAGAGTGAAGAGTCCTCATGGTTGGGGGGTGACATTGGCCTGTGGTTCTCAGTTGATCTAAATGGGATGGACAACAAGGTTAGTGAGGGTCCATGAAGCTCTGACATAGTGACTGTGTTTCCAAAGTGGAGTCCATTAAGAGACAAGGATAATTCAAGCGAGTGGCCAGCTAGTGGACAGTTTTGATAAGCGAACACTGTCCACAGCCCTAGAATGCAGCACAGAAGGCTAAGACAAAGTTTAGTTCTGCACATAGACAAATTCTTGCAATGCAATGAGAGCAGAATATACCGATACCAGATTGTGCAAGCAGGGGAGGGATGCAATGAAGCAATATCCAAAATTGCAAAAGCAAAATCAGTATTTTAGAACAAAATAAAATATTTTAGTCAGAATATGTAACACATTTGAATCTGGACTTGAAAAAATATTCTTACAGTAGATTTCCCTTAGAAGCATTAGTGTCACAAAGAAAAAAAAAGAATGATCTAAGCTAAGAAAGTTTCTAAATATCCATGACTAGAATGTTTTACCAAATCTGGGTGGAACGATATGTGCAATTAGATAGTTCTTAACTTGGTATGCACGTGAGTTACACTGAGTGCTAGTTGTACTATAAAAATAGGTAAGGAGTTTGGTAAAATTATATGTCATTTTCTCATAAAGTGTACAGTGTTTTAAAAAATGGCTTTCAAACCAAATAACCCAATTTGCATTTTATCAAAAAAGAAACACTCAATACAGGAGAGGTTGAAAAATTACAACCTTAAATATGACTTTTATGACTACTCAGAAATTACTTTTGATTCTAAGAGACGGTTACACAGCAGGTAGTACATACAGGACACCAAACCTGTGGAATTTGCTGCGTTTAATACACTTGGGCTGCAAAAGCGTGGTGACTACAGCACTGGCATTGGAACTTTGTACTTTAAGCAGGACTCAACTTAAAAACATATAATATAGCATATTATCCCAAATGGTCCTAAATGAGGTTCTCCAGAGGCAGAGCCTGAGACAGGGACTCAGGTATAGGTAATTTACTGAACACACGCTCAGGAGGATAAATACACTGAAGGATTGTATAGGACAGAGAGAGGGAAAGGGACGAGCAAGGATATGTCTCACTTATAGTCTAGACTTGGCCTGATCCACTGGGGAGAGCAGGAGTCCTGGAGGACATACTAAAGTTTGCTCAGCTGAATTGCTATGCCTTGAGGAGAAGGGGCTGGACATTTCTATCCATTGTGTTCCACATATTTCAGACACTGGTCCTATGGGAGGAGGGATGTGGTTGGAATTTCTCAAGCATACCCAGGCCAAGGACATTTCTCTGGAGATAGAAGCCCTCTGAAGCACATTCGCAGCACCTGTGGGATGAGTGCTGTGAGGGCCCATTGAAAAGAATTTGGGCTGAGCACCCCAAGCAACTACTACCAAAATCCAATGTACGTATACCGGATTTAAAATGCGAACATAAATTTGCTTTTAATGTATTCACTCAATAAATATACACATATAAATAAACACAAAGAATTTAGGGCCAAACATTCATATATTAATTAACTGCAAACATTCTTTAAGCAGGTGAAACTTTACAAACCATCTTATTTCCATTTTTGTTGATGCAAGAAGTTCTAACTTAAATTATTGGAAAAAGTATTTTCCCAAGTTTAATGATTTGTGATTTTCTTTTTTTAGCTTTATTCCATTCTATTAGATATGTTTTTATTTTATGGAACATCAAAATTCATATTCTGGAAGTAGGCAGGGTATAAATTATAAATAAGGTATCACAAGATAGAATGAGGCCAGCTGAAGCCTCATAACTTTTATTCTTTGATATCTGAAAACATTAGATACCTACACTGGAAACTAAATATTCTAAACATCCTTCCACACTTTCCTGAGCCAATGCTTACTTATTTTTCAGACTTCATAGTTGGGTATATTCAGGTAACCCACATAGCTTTGCAAAAGCAAAGTGAAATGCTACCTATAATGGTGAGAAAGTTAAGATATATTTATTTTAGATTAGTTTCTGATTTCAGTTTAAGGAACAGTCTGGGAAAATAGCCACCTGTCACTGGAGACACATGATTCATATACTCATTTAAATGAACAAAGAAACAAAAACAAAAAACAACAACAACTATATATATATATATAAAATCTTTGTGTTTTCACTATAGTAACAGCTCTATAATATATACAGAAGTTACAAAAATTATAAGGATATATTAACTACCCTGAAAAGAACTCACCATCCAGCAGTGTCACATACTCAACTAGCCACAATTATATAACATGAAAACTACAAGAGAGGACTGTTAACAAAAGACACAAGTACAAGAGGTTTGGGGAATAATATATTCTTCTGGGGAAATCCAGTGTTAAGAAGTTTTCATAGATGTCATCATTTGCACTAAAGCATTAAAGTATGAGTTAAGGAAGGAAAGGCATAATAAGTAGAATGAGTGAAAAGGGTGCAGTCATCAGAAGATCTCTTTGGATAATTTCATATGTGAATGATAGGGATGACCCCAAAAGGTTGAAACATCAAGTTTCTGAAAGTACAGGGGCCAAAGCATTTTCTAACATATAAATACCAGAAACAAACAGTTTTCTTTTCTCAAAGTGCTATCATCAAAATGAATTAGCTTTGACTATTTTCAGACCTTGAATCGCCTTTTACACAGTTTAAAATTCTAGAAGTTGTATATGATTGGCCTAGGTTGTGTCAGGTACTCACCCTTTCACCAGAGGAAATATGCCAGTCCTTGATGAAAAGTTTTATTGAGACTACATCCGATGGAGAATGGAAAGATGTCCAAAGAAAATTGGATGTGCTGTATCTAGAAAAAGATGTAATTGATAATTAGGATAGAAGACACAAACATCCAGTTCCCTGTTAGAAGAAGTCAAGTTAGTGCAAATGCTCTCTTGCCCCATATCATTCCCTTGTCACATAGCTTAGGAATGTGAACAAATGCTGAGATACATAAGTTGAGTATTTCATCTTTATTGTCTATACTTCCTCACCCTGAAACATACTAATAGAAAATGTGTTAATTTCTACAGTAGGAGAGAGTCAGGAAAGGGTAAGAGCTACAGAAGTGTCCCTCGACGATTGAGATCTAGAATGGTTCTCTTCCATTGGTTCCTTGATGTATTGCTAGCAGAAGGGAAAGGAAACACATGACCCAGGTTATGAAAAACTGTATAGATACATGCCGAACATTGATTGCACTTTTTAATTTTCCTGTCAGATTAATTTTTCGTCAGTGGTCCAGGGAAATATGTGATGATTGAACCACAATTTTGCCAAGTTCCTTGTTTCTCTCTTCTTCTTTCTACCTTGAAATAAACTTCTGCCACCAGACAGTTTTACTGTCTCCTGATGCCTGGTACAATGTTTTATCATTTAGTGCGTTGGATTTGGAATGGTGCTATGGAAAGGACCTGTAATGCAGCACTATATCTGTATGTCTCTTGCTCTAATGCATGTTCACAATCCTAGACCACAATGGCTAGATCACATTTCTGCTAGTATTCCCAGGGCTATGGACAATAAGCACTTAATAAACATTTTTAATAAATAATTGAAGTTATAGGCATATTGCATATTACTAGAGTTTGCTTCAGTATTCTTCCTTTGTCACACACAATGTCAAATTAAAAGACAAATTATTAAAAAGCAGCTCTAACTACATAGGATAGAAGATGATGGGAGAACTTAAGTATGTGATAAACTTAAGTGTAGCAATCACCTATTTTATAAAAAACTGAGATAGCTCCAATATTAACAATAGGATAATTTTTTAAATTTATTTACTTATTTATTTAATTTTGGCTGCATTGGATCTTCCTTGCTGCGTGCAGGCTTTCTCTACCTGTGGCAAGCAGGGGCTACTCTTCTTTGCAGTGCATGGGCTTTTCATTGCGGTGGCTTATCTTGCTGCAGAGCACAGGCTCTAGGCACACAGGCTTCAGTAGTTGTGGCATGCGGGCTCAGTAGTTGTGGCTGGCGGGCTCTAGAGTGCAGGCTCAGTAGTTGTGGCGCATGGGCTTAGTTGCTCCGTAGCATGTGAGATCTTCCTGGACCAGGGATTGAACCCGTGTCTCCTGCACTGGCAGGCAGATTCTTAACCACTGCACCACCAGGGAAGTCCTAACAAGATAAATTTTAAAAGAAACTGTTAAATACCCAAACAAGTTGTAACTATCAGATTTTCTCGTTATGTTAAGGCAAGTTGGTTCATGAAGTCTTAGAGGCAAGAATAGAAAACAGAGGAGCAATGATGAGTATTATTAATTTATTCATAGTTACAAATAAAAGGGCATCGCAATCTTTACACAGTGGGTATTCTCTATATTCGAGGATCCAGTCATTTCAGATATTTATATCTCTCATCTGTTAGTTTCCTTAAAATATGCATTACACCACCCACGATATTGCTTTAGAATATCCCAAAGAGAGAAAGGCCATAGGTGTTCCCATCATTTATTTTAAAGAAATCTTTCAAAAAGGAGGAGATGATCCAAATTGTATGCAACATTACTTGATAACAAGGTGGGAATCAATTGACTTGAACTTCATATTCTGAGTCATTTTTTCTCTATTTTCATAATAATATAAATATTTATTTTAAAAATAGTTTAGCTGTTATTGAATATGTATTGAATTCTAATGATTCTAGACATTGGAGGGATCGTGGTGGTGAAGAAGACATAGTTACTGCTTTCAAGATGCTCAAAATATAGAAAGTTAAATTCACAAACACTCTAATATAAGGCAATGGACAACACAGAGATCAAATATGGAAATTAATAGGCCACACGGTTCCAAAAGGATTAGTGTTGGAGTACAGCTCATTTTAAAATTTCATGTCAGGTCCACCATACAATCAATGGTAAAGAGCCTTTTAGTGGACATCTGTGGGTATGAACTGCCTGACATCCTTTTCTGCTATTTATGGTGACAGCACTATGGTTTTCCATTTGGATCCTACCTTACCCCACTCTCAGTCCATGTGCTTCTTATAGGGCTGGGTCATGCATTACGGAATGATTGGTGCCAGGAGAGTCATGCTACAAACCAGAGACAAGGAGATCCAATTCCACATATCGTGTGTGGAAATACTGGGAAGAAAAAAAATCTTTCTTCTCACTGAAAGTACAAGCTGTATGATGACAGAAATCTGGAACTTCTGGGAGTCGCGAGTTAGAGCCTTGGAATATTTGCCGCAAAGAAAGGAGCAGAGTTGAGAGATAGAGAGCAGGTCCTAATTATATCACTTGAGCTGCTGGTTTTATTTATTTATTTTTAACCTCTTTATTGGAGTATAATTGCGTTACAGTGGTGTGTTAGTTTCTGCTTTATAACAAATTGAATCAGTTATACATATACATATGTTCCCATATCTCTTCCCTCTTGCGTCTCCCTCCCTCCCACCCTCCCTATCCCACCCCTCTAGGTGGTCACAAAGCACCGAGCTGATCTCCCTGTGCTATGCGGCTACTTCCCACTAGCTATCTATTTTACGTTTTAGTTTACGTTTTAGTGTATATATGTCCATGCCACTCTCTCACTTCATCCCAGCTTACCCTTCCCCTCACCATATCCTCAAGCCCATTCTCTAGTAGGTCTGCATCTTTATTCCTGTCTTGCCCCTAGGTTTTTTTTTTTTTCTTTCTTAGATTCCATATATATATATGTTAGCATATGGTATTTGTTTTTCTCTTTCTGACTTACTTCACTTTGTATGACAGACTCTAGGTCCACCCACCTCACTACAAATAACTCAATTTTGTTTCTTTTTATGGCTAAGTAATATTCCATTGTATATACGTGCCACATCTTCTTTATCCATTCATCTGTCGATGGACACTTAGGTTGCTTCCATGTCCTGGCTATTGTAAATAGAGTTGCAATGAACTTTGTGGTACATGACTCTTTTGGAATTATGGTTTTCTCAGGGTATATGCCCAGTAGTGGGATTGCTGGGTCATATGGTAGTTCTGGTTTTAATCATTCTTAACTCTCCCAGTTAAGTAATCTAAGTATATCCCCTTTTGCTTCAGCCATTTTGAGTTGGGTTTCTGCCACTTGCACCCAAAAGATTTATGGCAAAGACAGGTCTTTTGAGTGGGTTTAAGGGGTAGTTTGAGAAGGAGAGGAAGAGGTATCTTTCAAGGCATAGAGAAAGAAAAGAGTGAAGTTACTTACTTTACCCTCAGCCCCTAAACAACACAGAATTTGAGTTCTAGAAACAATACTTTGACCAAAATATTTGGTGACATTCATGATACTATTTCCTAATCTCTTGGTTCAGAGTGCTGCCCACGTAGCAGCATTCAGTGTTCATGAGCACAGGAGTATGTGGACTACACCACAATTGAGTAATTACAGCTTCAATCTGGATACCACTTCTAATGCCACTCCTGGTGTTTAGGTTACTATGGGCCAACCTCTTGAATTTTCACTCCTTAACTTTGTAAATTCATAATATTGGAAACAGTGGGACCAATCAAAGGCACGACAGTGCAGGGAAGTCATGCTTTCTGCCTGCTCTTCAACAATTCTTTCATTGGTGTCCTTTTTCAGAAAATTTTTCTATTGATACTTTCATATGGTTCTAAAATTCATGTGAGTAAAATTCATGCTATGCTTATGAAGACAATTTTTAAAATAGAGCTTAAGAGTAATGATTAAATTTTCTCTGTGTGATTACTAAGAAAAATGTGTCGTTATAAATTTCAATTAAGCCCTGTATTCTGCTGTATTCTGCCCTGAAGTCAAATGCAAACTTCCTATTGAAATCATTTATTAATCCACATATACTAAAACTATTAGAATTATTACATGTTTTACTACTTTTAATATATGGTTTTCTTCCTAGTTATATTTCAAATTTTGCCTAGAATATTTTAACTTTAACTTTTATAAACTCTGATATAAACATCTGAAAAATTTGTTTTAAATTTATATTATATATAACAATATTTCTTGATGCTCAGAAACAGAAGTTATTTTGTCAAAATATCACTTCTGAAGTAGAAGTATTTTGAATTGTCTTATTGTAATGTAATTTATTTTGACAGTTATTTATTGAATGCCTACTATAGCCCATCATTGATCTAGATTCTGGGCATACAGCAGAGGACTAGTCCCATGGGACCTCTGTCCTCTTGTACAGGAGACAGAATAAATAAACAATCAGATAAATACACAAGATAACTTCAGTACAGTTAGGGAATTAAAACAGGGTGCTCTGATAGAAAATCAAGTGAAGGTGCATTTCTGAGGAGGTGACATTTGATCTGAGACCTGAATCTGTGTTATGCAATGCTATGGGCTGAATTGTATCCCCCAAAATTCATATGTTGAAGTCCTAACCTCATTACCTCAGAATGTGACTCTATTTGGAGACAAGGTCTTTAAAGAGGTAATTAGGGTTAAATGAAATCATTAGGGTGGCCTAATCCAATATGGCTGGTGTCCTTATAAGAAGAGGAGATGAGGACACAGACATGTACAGAGAAAAGACGATGTGAGGACACAGCAAGAAAGCAGCCATCTACAAGCCAAGCAGAGAGGCTTCCAAAGAAACAACCATGCAGACACCTTGATCTCAGACATCTAGCCTCCAGAACTGTGAAAAAATAGATTTCTATTGGTTAAACCAGCCAGTCTGTGGTATTTTATTAAAGCAGCTCTAGCAAATTAGCACATTCTACTATGAAGGCATTGAATATCTTGGGAGTAGGAAAATCTCCCATTACAACCCGCAATCCTAAATATCTGCCTACCTTCAATTTCCAATTGTAATCAAGTATAAGAAGAGTAGAAAATACACAGTTATTCACAAACTTTCCTTGGATCCAATGCCCTCAAGTTCCAAATCTTTTATTGGAGCTTGTAGTAAGTAAGAAGGGGACCAAAATCGACTTGTATCTCTTTTCAGAGTCATACCCACACTTTGGGGGAGATACTAATGAGTGAAGAGGTAAATAAAAATCAGAAAGCATGTAGTAAAAGAAAACACAAAGGTCAAGATATATTTCCTAAATATTTGAAAAATTTATAAACATATCAAACTACAATGTAACATTAATTATTGATACTAAATTTTATCTTTATGTCATGTTTGAAGTTTTAAGTCAACAGAGGTGTTAAGGTAAATGTTGTTGATATGGGGAGAATTAAGAAATATATCTTCAATGAGAAAGAAAGAAACCTTCCCTTTTTGCATTCCTGACACATGTATAGAGCTGTGCTTGAGAACACAAGATACACTTTGCTTTTCTTCTAATACAGTCATGTATTTGTTTTAATTAGTTAGAACTTTTGGATTGCAAGTGACAGAATACTAAATTGATTTAATTTAAGCAAATCAGTTGATGAGTTATTGACTGAAATAATCACGAAGAACAGAGAGGGAAGTGACCTTCCAAAATGAGAACCAGAGACTCAACTGCCATATAGCCTCTGTCCACCCACACCTTATATCTGAATGTGGGCTACTACTGAGGAACAACTTTTTCATATGGCAAGGAACTTGACCATAGAAAGCATTTGGCCTTATCCATATGTCACCATAAGCAAAGAGAAAGAGGCTCTTCACCACCAGTTCTCATTATAAATGATGTAAGGAATGACTTATATTAGATTGGCTTGGTCATGTACCCATTCTTCAATCAGTCATAGATGGATGAGATACTATTGCCTTAGTCTTAATCATAGCTTTACCCTTGCAGTCAGGAGGAAAAATCTGTTACCAGAGGGAGAACTGGGAAGGGGAGGAGCAGACAAAACTATTAACTCCAGGAGGCTTCCCTGATGGCGCAGTGGTTGACAGTCCGCCTGCCAATGTGGGGGACGCGGGGTCATGCCGCGGTCTGGGAAGATCCCACATGCTGCGGAGCGGTTGGGCCCGTGAGCCATGGCCGCTGAGCCTGCGTGTCCAGAGCCTGTGCTCCACAGCGGGAGAGGCCACAACAGTGAGAGGCCCGCGTACCGCAAAAAAAAAAAAAAAAAAAAATTAACTCCACACTTTCAGCAGATGTAAACTAGAGATGGACCATTCACTGCAGTCTTCAGCATACTTAAGACCCTTGTAAAGACCCAAAAGGGCAAGATTCTTATACAAAGTGGTGTGTTAATAATTGTTCTACAATAAATTTGTTGGTGT
Source organism: Delphinus delphis (assembly GCF_949987515.2). NCBI lineage: Eukaryota > Metazoa > Chordata > Mammalia > Artiodactyla > Delphinidae > Delphinus > Delphinus delphis. The sequence continues at coordinate 104,144,309 of NC_082687.1, read as the reverse complement.
ATCTTGAAAGATAAATAGAATAATTAATGCATAAAATAAAATCAGAGTTAAAGTTGAGTAAAACAGTTTTAACACAGAGTGATGCTGAGTTGAAGTTTAGAAACTCAAATTCTCCTATTTAACTATTTGAATGAAAAACCTTTTGAAGACTTTTATTATTATGTGGATTAAAAGAAAAAAAGAAGCATGATCTAAATTTTTAGACCTGTAAATTTAGAAATTTTGGCAGAAAGCCAAAAATTAAAATAAAATCTGACTGAATATATAAAAACTGCCCTTTTATTTTTTCTTGTACACTACTTTACAGATTATTACTTGAAGAGCCTTATTCCTTTAAATGATAACACAGGAAAAAGAAACATGACCAGTATTAAAGATTTGTTTGCAAAATACCTCTGAATTTTCCCCCCACACATATCATCATGTTTTAAGCTTATAATCTCTCTGATAATTCTTTGACCTCAAATATCTATAAGGTGAGTGATATATAGGTTGCTAGAACAGTAAGTATGAAATGAATCTAAAGATCTCATCTTGTTATTCCCTAAGGTTTTCCAAACAAAGTCATGCGCTAAAATAATTATTGATTATGCAAACAACTATCTGTCATGGCTTATGATATAGAAGATTCAGGAAAAAGATGCAGAAAATACAATATTTAACCTGAATGTGATGATAATGTAGATGGCAAAGCATGGTAGATATGAAGTAGAATCACTTCACTAAAAGAGAACCTGAAGGTGATATTTTAATCAAAATTCTCTTATTTTACAAATGAAGGAACTGCAAATTTCTGTAAATGAAGACGCATAACATATAAGAAACCATATGTAGTCATGTAAAAGTATAATTATCTCAGAGTCATTTAGGAAGCCAAATTTAGTGAAAGATTAGAAATTAAAATTTCAAAATCCCAAATAAATGTTGAGGCCACTTACCTCACACCCACATTGATGCTGGGAGATTTTGAGCTTTGTTTTGCTTGCAGACCAAACACAAAGCTTACTTTATGAAAAGTATAATATTCTTGAAGTACATAAGCATTTGTAAGGACAAGCAAAGAGCAAATCTAATGCACATAATTTAAGTAGTGAGGAAACTCAACATAAGTGAAAGATCATCGTGCAAACAAGTTAGTTGCAAGAGGTTCACATGTTTATTACAAATTCCCAAAATGCCAAATCCCTACTTCTGTAGATAAGAAAACAAAGAACAAGGAAAAAGGAGAGAAATCATTAGTGTTAGGGACATTACAATCATTTTTTTTTTTTTTTTTTTTTTTTTGCGTTACGCGGGCCTCTCTGTTGCGGCTTCTCCCATTGCGGAGCACAGGCTCCAGACGCGCAGGCTCAGCGGCCATGGTTCACCGGCCTAGCCACTCCGCGGCATGTGGGATCTTCCTGGACCGGGGCACGAACCCATGTCCCCTGCATCGGCAGGCGGACTCTCAACCACTGTGCCACCAGGGTAGCGCTACGATCATTTTTAAAAATCACATTTCACCTGAATAAATCCTCTTAACATGGTTTTCTTTTCTCTTTTTCCCAAGTACTTCATACTAAAATCATTTGTTTCAATTTAACCCAAATGTATTTCTATGTGCTGAAATATTTTTAAAAAGGAAAAAGATATTATTGGAAAACAGGAACGGCCAAATAACTTGTAAATATAACCTTCACTTGTCTTGCTATAGCATTTGGCTCTGGAAGAATCAGTGTTTACTTTAAAATATCCTAGTGATGAATTCTTGAATTTCTGCATATCTCTTGAATCCCTATTCTAGACTGCATTTCTTTTTTTTTTTTTTTTTTGGTACGCGCGCCTCTCACTGTTGTGGCCTCTCCCGTTGCGGAGCACAGGCTCCGGACTCACAGGCTCAACGGCCATGGCTCACGGGCCCAGCCGCTCCGTGGCATGTGGGATCCTCCCGGACCGGGGCACGAACCTGCGTCCCCTGCATCGGCAGGCAGACTCTCAACCACTGCGCCACCAGGGAAGCCCTAGACTGCATTTCTTTTACTAACTTTCAGCCAAATATAGTAGTGCACTGACTGTCGATAGCTATCAATCAGACAAGTCACACACCCAGCCGGCCTTTGACAAGGCACAAATCTGCGAGGCACTTCATGCTTGCCCCTCTTACAGATAGATGACCCACAAGGCACTGAGGAAATATTTTTCTAGATTACATAGATTCTTTCACTAAAGTCATTCATATTCTGTACACTCCAATCTTGCCTAAATTTTAGAGAGCCTTCACATAAATACAGTGAATCCAACAGTCATTTAAAAATATAAGTATTTTAATAATAAAAGCTGAAATGTATTTCACCCTGACAATGTGACAGGCATTGTTTTAAGTGTTTAACATGCTTAACTCATTCACCAGGCAGCATGGTATGGTAATCAAGAACCTGACTTCTGAAGACAGAATGCTTGAGTTCAAATCACAAGTCTGCCACTTGCTACAAATGTGGCCTTGGATAAGTCACCTCGTTTATTAAATGGGATTAATAATAGCAATATTTACTCTATAGGGTTGTCATGAAGATTAAATGAGTTAATACTTGTAAATTTGACTACTCCTTGGGCTCTAGTAAATACTATATAAGCATGTTAAATAGAATTTCAATTTTAAGTAAGTTTAAGTTCTGGCATTTTACCCATCTTATAGATGAGGAAACTGAGATAAATATGTCAGGTAACTTGATCAAGGGTACATAGCTGGTAAGTGGTAAAGCCAACTTCTCTAAATGTGGTGTCCTATTTCATGTGTGTGTGTGCACACACGTGCACACGCACATATGTGTGGTCTCAAAAGTGAGTGGAATAAAATAAATAATATTTTTAAATGGATGAGAATTTTCTAAATATTTTTAAAAATATCAAATTAGATTTCTAGTTAACTAGATGTCCACTAGACAGAAAGTTACACACACAAAAAAATCAACAAATATAGTTAAATTACTGAAAATCAAAGCTAGAAGAAATACTATTAAAAGAATATGAAGAAAAATGACATATATATATATAGGAGAACAATAATAACAATAACCACTGAGTTCTCATCAGAGACAATTTCAAATGAGATAAAAAATAAGAAGATATATACATATATATATATAAACTGTTAAAAGAAAAATGTCAATAAATAATTTTATATTCAGTGAAAATATCCTCCAAATAGGAAGACAAAATATATACATTTTCAGATAAAAAAGCTGAAAGAATGAATACCAGAAGATATGCCCTTCAAGAAATGTTAAAGGATGCTCTTCACACTAAACAAAAATGATACCATATGAAAACCAAAAGGAATAAAACAGGAATTTACCAAAGGAAAAATGAGCACTAAAAATGGAAATTTGTGGATTAATGTAAAGTTTTTCTCTTTTATTTTGTAATTTAAAATATGCAACTGACTATTTAAAGTAATATAATAATAATGCAATACTTTCATCAAAAGAAGATAAGGAGAAAAATGGAAGAAAAAATAAAAATAAGCAGAAAAAAGTCATGAAATGGTAGGTATAGAATCAATCATATCAAAACTGAAAGAGGGCTTCCCTGTGGTGCAGTGGTTGAGAGTCCGCCTGCCGATGCAGGGGACACGAGTTCGTGCCCCGGTCCGGGAGGATCCCACATGCCGCGGAGCGGCTGGGCCCGGGAGCCATGGCCGCTGAGCTTGCACGTCCGGAGCCTGTGCTCCGCAACGGGAGAGGACACAACAGTGAGAGGCCGCGTACCGCAAAAAAAAAAAAAAAAAAAAACTGAAAGAACTGATCATTTCAAATTATAGACAGAGATTGCCCCACTTCTATAGAAAAGGAAGTCAAAACAATTTGCTATTTAGAAGACATAATTCACCTTTAAATTATGGCAAGTGATATACCGTGCAAACACTAATCTTAAAAAGTCGAAATGATTGTATTAATGGCAGATGAACTACATACTATAAGACAGAGTCTTACAGAATCATACAAAGGTAAGAGAACTTTCATAATGATAAAAAGGTCACCTAATCAAGAAGACATAACTTCCAAAATGTGTATGCAATTTTTATATGGCCAATAACCAACTGAAAATGAACCCAGGTGGATCTGGTGCACTTGGTGGATTTATGTCACAGTTGAGAAATCCTGAATTAATGAAACCTCGATCTTTCATAATGGGCAGCAAAGAAATCTGCCCAATCTTTGTCCAAAAGGGAGATGTTATTTTTATTATACTGAAAGGACAACAAACCCTGCCCTCTGCTCTATCTATAGGAATATCCTTGAAAATATAGGCACAGATGTCCAGAAATGTGAGAGACGAACCCATGGAGAGAATATCTCCCAAAAATAAGTATAAATGTAGAAACAGGTATGAATGCACTGACAATGCTGTCTCTCATATTTCACTGTATGTAAATACATAAATAGCCTACGTGACATTTTCATTATGAAATATGACAGGGTCATTTCCAAAATACTAGTTTTGCATCTTCATAAATTACCATGAGGAACTTTTATTGTAACAAGAAAATATAAAATATCTATAGCGACACCATTTTATATTTTCCTGGGCTTTCTGACTACTTGGGGAATAGCTGAGAAAACAGATCACATTTAAAATAAATACTCCATGAGAACTCATTGAGCACAAAAAGCAACATTACTGCAGGTCCCCATGTAGATTGGTTTCCAGTATTAGACATGATAACTGGGATCACAGTAATGTAGAGATCCAAGTAAACTGCAATGGAGAATTGAGCCGATTTTCTCAAAGTTTTAGAGGGGAAAAATAGAGGTGTTGAAATAATGGGCATTTTGGTAAATGATTCATATTCATTATTTTAACAAACATTTATCACTTTGTGACAGACATGAATATAGGTGCTAGATACAGAATTGAGTTAGGCAGCCCTTGTTTTCATGAATTAAGTATTTTAGAAGAGAGAGACAATATACAAATAAACTAATAATTTAGTTTGCTCTAGTGTAATCCTTGAGGATGACAGAGGGCACTTGGATAACAATTTTGATGCTGATCTTGATGCTTATCATGTACCACACCAGGGGCCCAGGAGGAGCACGGGGCAGACATAGGAGAGCTGCATACCACACCCGCTTCCGTTCACATGCTCTGCAGGGAGCAGACCACCAGCTGATCACTTTCCACCAGTGCTCTAGTTCTTGGCCTTTAGGGGCCACTTCTTCCTTTGAGGCTCTGGTGGAGGTGGGTGTCCTCCTCTGTAAGAACTGGTACATGATATGAAGACTAAATGCCCAATTCTTGTTGGTAAGGTTTGATATGGAATCACAGCTACAATGATATATATTTTGGTCAGCACTTGGTTGGTTTTAAATAAAGTACACACTATTTTATTCTCTATGCTGTATAAAATGTATAAAAATGAATAAGTGACCAGGTGGCATTTTTTTTTAATTATAATGATCATAGATGGAGAGATTTGAAATCTGAGAGAACGGCTACTGTGAGAAGATATGGGAAAACCTTACTGGTGAAAGTAACGGCACTCTGGACATCTGGACCTGGAATAACCTTAGAGTATTCAAGGAACAGCAAGAAGGCTGGAAAGGAGTGGAAAAGAATAGTAGAAAATAATGCCAGAGCATGGGGAGGGGGTAGGCTATGGTAAAGATCTCAGTTTATGGAAATAAATTCTTTTCTATCTGCCCAGAGAACTTTTTCCTTTCTTCTAACAACAGAGCCCCTTTCCTGTGGAGCTGATTTGTCTCCCCAGATTAAAGGCATAGGCACAAGACCCAGACCTGCACAAATAAGATTTAATCCCCTAGTCATTGCTTGAGGGTAGATGCATTATCTAAACCAGGCCAATCAGAGGCATTCTTGGGATTTCTCTTACGGAGTTTTTTGAGAAATTACTTCTTTTATTCCATCTGGAGAATAAAACAATCAGAGACATGTACACCTGTGACATGAAAAGAGAGGCTGGGCCCTGATGATAATCAAGACTTAGAATCCATGTTGTATATCAGAGAGCCAGAGAGTTGCATACACCTGCAAGTGCCACATATTAATTAAGTTGGTCTGATTTGAGTTTAGCAACTTACAGCTGAAAAAGTCTTGGCTAATATGCCCAGAAACACCCAGTCCCAACATCTTGTTTACTCTTGCCTTGCTATTTAAGCAGAATCATCAGGGAAGTCCTCAGAAAGTCCCCATTGGCCACAGTTGTTTACTCATCCAACATATAGTTCCAACACTGGAAGAGCAGCCTTTAATGCTTATGATCCTAAACTGTTTGTTCTATAGCCTCCACAGAGTGCAGAGAGGAGTCGTCCTCTTCAGTGTAATGCATATCCATGTGAAATATATGCCAAAGTTGGCCCAGGTTTCTAAAATTGCGGTTCTCGAGAGACACATCTCTTTCAATTCACTTACATAGGACTTTTAAAGGATAAATCTGCCGCAATGATGGCTTCGTTAAAGCACATTCTGGTATCATCTGTCTCACTTTTGACTCTTAGTTGAGCTGTCAATCCATTATTCTTGCCTCATACAACTCTTATGGTAAATTGTACATCAGAATTCTTATTTCCCTTTTTTACCATATAACATTCTTATAATTATCCCAGTCAGTATCCTGATAAACGCTGATAGCTTAAATTATCACCAGTATGATATTGTCTTCTAAATTTATATCTCCACTCCAGTCTTCAATGCTAACATATGGGGCCAGATATCCAGCAACTCACTCAACTTTTTTACCTAGAAACCTTAAATTTAGTTCAGTACTCAACATGCACATAATCATAACATGCACCATGTCACAATCTCCTTCCCTTGACATATGTCTCATTGATTTTACCTTTTAAATAACATTACTGTCCTAATCTTTGTAACCATCAACCTAGTCCTATTACAAATACCTTTTATCTGGATTTCTGTAGTATCACCATAACTGCCCTCCATGAAATTACTCTGTCCCCTTCTAATTACTACTCCACGTTTCAATAAAAAATAATTTAAAATTCAGTCTAATCATTCCGACTCCATGCTTAAAATCTACTGATAAATAGAGGCTCATAGGTTTTCACATAAATATAAAAATCCTAAGCATGCTCCCTGAGGCCCTGCAGAGTCCATCTCTTGCCTTCCAGTCCATCCACATCTCAAATCGCTCTTCCCCCCATTAATTCCTTTGCACACATTCTTTCTACTGCCTATAATACAAAAACCTGCTTCAGTTTTGCAGCTGTAAATTACATCTAGTTGCTGTCCTTATTTCTTCTTCCTCTTCCAATATCTGTGCCCATCCCTTTCTAATACAAGCATTCATACTCAGAACTAGGTGAATATTTTTATTACTGTTTTTATTTTTCAGAGTGAGATATGATAAGGAATGTGTTTCATAGATAGAGAAGGGAAGAATTTGAATTGAGGTTTATTACCTTGTCTTGATGATAGATAATTTTTCTTAGTGACAGGAGGGTCTCAATAATTACACTTGCCTCTAATATGTTTACTGGGATGAGTAAGATATGGCACACAGGGACCCCCGCCTCAAAAAAAGTGTGTGAATAAGAAGTAGAAATCTTGACAATTACTGCCGTACACCACTAAATCTGTCCAGGGATACAGCTTTATTATAGTATCCTTAAAACTTCCTGGATCTGAGCCTATAAATCGTATCAGGAATCTTTCGAATTCCTTTACTAGATGGGTTAATATTTTTAAAAATCTCTTCTAATACATAAGATACTTTAAGGGGAAATCTAATTGACTGTAAGGAAAAGTTGTCCTCAGGATTTACTGAGTGATACTAAGAAGCCTCTGGCTGCTGCTATTAAAAAACCATGATTTTCCTGGAGTAACCTAGGAAAGAAGATGTCAGAATTGTATTATAGACATGGAAAGGGATTATCATAGTATCCTTTCTTTATTCCTTCAAAAGTAGCCTAATGTCTCTACATCTCTTCTGCACAGCTCACTTTTTCTACAGCTACTAGTTTAAACCTTAACTAGCCTCCATCCACATAATACTATTACATGAAAAAGTGAGATTTAATACTTTAAATTCCATAGTCATTAGACTAGAAAAACTATCAACAGGAAAGCTGGTCCCTGCATCCATCTGTGGAGAAAATCTCAGTTAATGTTGCTGTGCACAGTGAAAGTCCAGAGGCAGACCACTAAAATTAACACAGGAATGATAACTCAAATCGATATTTTAGTTTCACTCAATCACTTCACAGATTAAAGCATAATTAATTTCATTGGGTGTGCTAAGGAGAATCCGTCTCAGTTGTGATGTTTTATATAATACTATCCTTATACACTTGTTCCTAAACAAAGCAGCTTGGAAAATAGGCAGAAAACATCCTAATTTCCTGTTTGTCTCAAATGTGGATTATTTTCTCTATATATAGATATAACTGGAAATTTAGAAGACACGATGTGTGGGAAAATCTTCAAGAACAGAATAAGAATTCAAAATGCTTATGAACTGTATATGAGAAAGAAAGAGAAAAAGAGAAAGGAAAGAAGGAAAGAAAGAAAGGGGAGGAAGGAGGGAGAGAGAGAAGGAGAGAGGAAGGTAGGAAAGAAGAGAGAAAAGAAAGAAAAGAGAGAGAGGAAGGGAGGGAGGGAGGCAGGGAAGAAAGAAGAAGAGAAAGATGCTTCCAGTTCACACCTATGATCTCTGTGATAATGATCCATTACGATCCCTGGTGATAGAAATTCTTTAACATCCCATGTGTTACACACGTGACCTAACATGTTAGATCAGTTCTTGGTCACTGGTAAAGGAAGAGAAAAAATAAAATAAGAGAACACACATAAATTCTATTAGTGAGAAAATAAAGCTGAAATATTCTACACTATTTCTCTGAGCCATTAAACATTAAAAAAATATTCTCTGATTCCAGATGTAATAAAAATTTATCTTTAGACACTGATGATTTTTAAACATTAAAAATCATTTTAAATATTAAAGAACATTTAAACATTAAAAATGCTGAAATTAAGAAAATATATCCTTCTTAGTAGCTAGCTAGCTAGAAGGAGAAACAATAACCACTGATTTTTCTCCAAACATCCACTTATCATTCCCCACTCCTGGACCTAGAAGTAGTTTTTATAGCCTTGAAAAAAATGTCAGAACCATCTCTGTTGGATTTAAAGGCTGGCTCATGTGAAGGGGATTAGGAGAGCTGTGGGAAAAAGCAGGGCTGGAATGTGCTTCAAAAGCTGCAACTGTTACAGATGAGTCATGGCCGTGGGCTCCTCAAGCTGGGCAAGGCAAGTTTGGTGCAGGCAGGGCTCAGCCTTGAAGGGTTTACAAAATAAAAATCAATAAAATAAATCTGTTTCTGTAGACTAGACTCTATTTCAGGTTTAAAGAAAGAAAGAAAAAATGCTTTAATGTCTTTGTGTCAGCTTTGTTGAGAAAAAATAGAAAAATGTGTATTTTAAGTGATTATGGGTGATTTGCCTATGAAAAAAGGTAATAAGTATTTTCATGGCAAACACATTTATCGAGCTTTCTCTAAACAGCAAGACCTCAATTAGCAGCAGCCGCTAATGAAACAGCAGAAACCCTGATAAAAGTCAAGGTAGAACTTCCTTTACTTACAATATTTTTGCTTGGAATGAAATGGGACAGTTAGAATCTCTGTAGTAATTGGCCATTTGCTCCCCGCCTCTCCAACACATTCCAGGATTCCTTCCGGGAAGAGTAAGCAAAGGAATTAGTATCCCTACCAAGGCAGCTGTGATTCTCCCGCCATCACCCTTTGCCCCCTCTGCCCCCCAACTCCCTGACAGTCCTCCGGTCACGTGTATTATGGGGATCGAAGGACAAAATGAAAATCACGGATCTGCCTCTGAGACTTATGATCTTCTAGTGCCATCTATCGCTGCTCTTATTTCTGATTTTCATAGCCAATTTTTTAAAAAGTCTAAGCAATTCAGGACGTTTTATCTTAAATGATTTATTAAAATATTGAAGGTTCATTCTCATTTCATATGCAGTGACTTTCAGCAATGCTTTTCTCCTAAATAAAATGAAGGAAACAAGACCCATTTACAATCTTGGTTTGTAGTGGAACTCAAACAAGGTAAATAATCCCAGTTCTGTTTCTGAAAATCCCTCCCTTTAGATCTGAGTTATCAAGGTGAATATCTCAATTCTTTAGTCTGAAAGAATCAATCTGTATTTAATGATTTCATCAGTATTGGCTCTATCCAGATATCTAAGAATACTGGTGAGGGAAAAATACCGAAATTGTAGTTTTTATTTTTCAATTAAAAATGGAATTTTTAACCTAGAATTGCCTAAAATTTTGTAGCAGATAAATCCCTCTCTTCCCTCTTGCCTGTATAGGTTCTGCTAGCACTAGTATTTTGTTTACATGAGCGACAAGAAAAGTAGAAATGGACAAAAATCTGATGCTCTTGACTGTTGTAGGTGATAATTCTGTTGGGCAGAATTAGTGCGACAATGTTTTCTATGCTGAATTGACAGATAATTTTACTTGCATAGAAAGAGACACTACTGATTTAACAATCTAAATTCTAGGTTCCAAGAGAACAAGGTGGAAATTCCCTTTGTTTTCTGGCTCGACCTGCTGATTAAACATTAAAATAAAGTGAGCCTCCCATGTGGAATGCATGTGTTCAAAAGGTATCTGGCTGAAGTTGTAGTTCCTGACTCCTACTTGGCAATGTTTTGACAGCACATTCCGATCATGTCAAAACTGGCTGTGATTCTTGACTGTTGATCAATTCCAAAGGCTATTCTAAAAGTGACGAGAGAAGTAAAATGTTTCCTTATTTTTAAAAATATTATTCTCTCAGCCTATATTTTTCTTTGTTTGCTCTTTGTTTGTGTTTTTTCTCATTTTTCTTTAAGTGCCAATGGAGGAATGTGTGCTCAGGTTTATCACGGACACAAACCGTTCAGAGCTAAATAGGTGAAAAAATCAGTGGTCAAAAATAATTAAGTACTTTTAGGCATCTGATCGGGGTGTATGTGTGTGACAGAGAGAGAGAAACAGACAGACAGAGAGACAGAGATGGAGAGAAGGCATGTTCTTAGTATCCTCCTATTATATCATTAATATATATATATATACATATCCTCCTACTATATATAAAACTACCCTGAGTTGCTAAATTTAGCAAACTTTCCTTCTTTGCCATCCTTCATTCTTTTCTTTCCTTTCAAACTAGTTGAAAGAAAATATTAGATTCTTGCTCAGAATCCGATAACTGAAACACGTTTTACTAAGGCAAGGAATAAAAATATTAGAGACAACCTTTTATACTGTGCCTTAGAGAAAGATTAATAAGATTAAGAACAAGAAATGGAAATTGTTTAGAAGTAGTGGCCATCTCTTATGTTGCTGTGGCAAAAAATAAAACAGAGCAAAATGCACAAAATTTCATTAAATACGTCTGACTGCAAAAGGAAACTAATTAGAATATAAAGGGAAAATGAATCAGCTGGAGGTAACATGATTTGAGCAATGGTTTTATTAGAAGGACCAGAAGAGGGCGCACATCTCCTACAAATGACAGCAAACTTTAAACAAATGACAATTGATTGAATGTTTCATCAAAAAATGAAAACAAGGGACTCACTTCTAATGTGTCATAATAATAGATTTCTCTAGCATATTTTAACGATAAAGGATAAGCTGACAACATTTTATAACATCAAATAAAAACCAAAAAAATGTACAATTAATTTGTATTACTTTAGTCGTAGCTGAAGACGTTAAGCTAATTTATTTTTTAAAAATAAATCACCAGCCTTTTCCATGATTTCATATTGAAATGAGGATATAGGAATGGTATGCTTTCCTTGCTTTTGTTTTTCTTATCTTATTAAGAATAAAAGAAAAGCCATGACTAATTTCCAAAGTTAACTAACCTCACTAAACAATTTGACTAAAGATAGTTTTTAGGACAGTCTCCAAGGAATTTTCTTTCTCTCTCTCTCTCTCTCAATCTCTCTGTCTCTCTTTCAATAATTAGATAGGTATACACATACATCCATGTATGTATAAATACATGGGTGTATATACATATAGGCGTGTGTAAGCTGCACACACATATAAGTATGCAAAATTATAAATCATTAATAAGATGGTGTGTTAGACTTACTAAAAGATAAAATTACTCTAATTTTTTAATAGGAAAACATTATTTCACACGCATTATCTTTTGGTCCTCATTATAATTCTTGTAACTAGAATTTTAATCACTCCTAATTTTACAAGTAGGGAATCTGAATACTAAATTAATTGTCATGATATAAGTTTATTCAAAACTTTGATACATGAAAGAAATGTAGTATAATAAATAGAAAAGAAACATGTCAGTTTTGAGCCCAATAGGAAACAGGTGGAGCCCCCAAATCAGAACAACTCCAAGAGGTTTATTTATAAAGGGGCTAATTACAAATGAGTGAATAATATGAATGGAAACCCATGGGGATAGTGCAGGAACTCAGGGAAACAAGAAATTGCTAAGAGGTTCCTGGAACAGAGGAGAAAGTCTGTAAGAACATACTTTGAAAGATAGTGATAGCTCCACTAAAAGAAACAAGGGAATGGAATAAATTTCCAGGCTCACTTGCCTGTCTCTCTCTAATCCCTTAAAGATTTACGACATCCCTAACTCAAGAACTGGGGTTTGTTTTTTTGTTTGTTTGTTCAGTTTGATTTTAGTTTTGGTTCTTTAAGAGACATCAGGCTTCCAGAGTTAAGAGCAAAAGAGGAAAAAGTAGACTTGAGAAACAAATAGATTTCCAGCACAACGGTATTTTTATCAGCTGCCTTTAGTGTGCCAGAAAAATTACTAGACACTCCCATTAAAGTTACTTTATTTAATCCTTAAAATAACCCTGCAAGGCTAATAATATTATTGCCTTTATTGCCTTTTTTGCAGAAGTGGAAACTGTGGCTTAAATACATTATTTTGTTCAGGGTCATATGTCTACTGAGTGGCAGAGGAGGCATTTTAAATTAGATCTGTTTTACATAAAAGCCCCCTTTTAAATTGTTACGAGTAAAGATTTGGAATTAGAATCCTTTGTATAAATTCTACATCAGCTACTGAATAACTCTGTGAACTTGAGCAAGTCACTTAACCTCTAAAATTCTTGTCTTCATTTGCACGGTAGTCACTATTATGTACCTTATAGGATTTCTTTTTTTTTTTTTTTGGTGAGGTTTAATTTAAATACCATATGTAAAGACAGTTAAAATGGTATGCCACCTGGATGGATGATTTAGAGTTGAATACAAATGTAAAGTGCTATGATTTCATCCAAAGACAGAAATAATTTGAGTTAATGTTATTATTAGGGGAATAGAGTCAGTGAGAAATCCTAGTGGCAACTGATTACACACAGTGTATTGAGAAAAAAAAATTAGATGAGATTAAGTTATAGAAGGACTTACAGACCTACTTTGCTCCATGGGGTGTCAACAAATATTCTTAATAATTCATAAATATGTCCCAAAGGAACACTGATTTTATTATTATTTGTTGTATCATTGAATGCCATAAAAAACTAATAAGAACACAATTTATTGGACTATCTGTGTTATTATTTGAGAAGAATAAACATTCTTATGATGATATTTCACAATGGGGAAAAAGGGTATTAAAAGAACTACATAATTATTAAGCAGAGGCAAGTGAGAAAGATACATTGAAAAATATATGTAGACTTCCACTTCGAACCATGATGGAGTAATAAGATCCAGGCTTACACTCTCTTGAAAATGTTAGAATATTTGACGAATGTGTTTATAGACCTTAGACAACAATCAGCACAGATCTGTGATCCCTGAGAAAAGTGAAACAAATAACATGAGCCCTACAGTAGCTCCAGCTCTTTGTCTGGAAGCAACTTTGAGTGGAGGCACAGGAAGAGACAATCCTAGCAGAACATGTTTGGATCTAAAGGTAGCAGGTAAAATTATAAACTTTCTAGACGAAAATATACAATAAAACCATGACCTGTGGAGAAGCCAAACTTTCTCAGAAGTACACAGAAAAGCAGAAACTATAAAAGAAACTGATTTGGATATTTCATGAAAACTAATATTTCTTACTCTTTGAAAGAAACCATTAAGACAATTTAAAGACAAATGAAAGACTGTAAGAAAATATTCAGAACCTGTGTATCTTACACAGGCTTAAAGAAAGCTTACAACTATCTAAAGAGAAGCCAAGCAACCCAGTAAAAATAAGCAAAATGTTCATACACACTTCACAAAAACAATATGCAAAATGTGCTCAACACCCTAAGCCATGAGGAAAATGATAATTAAAACCCAAATGAGATACTTTGGAAAATATATCCACACGAAAACTTGTACACAAGAACCTATAGTCCTAATAGTGAAAAACACTGCCCCGGGGTGGGGCGTAGGGAATGAACATACCCAAATGTCTATCAACCAGTGAAAGGATAAACAAATTGATGTATATTTATATAATGCACACCTGGGGTTCTGCTTAGCTGGAGCATCTGCTTGACATGTACTTTATCCTCATTCTGGGAACCAGCAAGCTAGCGTAATCATGTTCTTCCAATGATAAAAGCAGACATTCAAAAGACAACCAGAAACATGCAAATCCTCTCGAAACATAAGTTTAGAACCAGCATACTGTCATTTCTGCCTCATCCTATTGACCAAAGCAAGTCTTAATGGCTAAGCTGAGAATCAAAAGGGTGTGAAAGTGGACACTATTCCTTTAAGGGAGGGAAACACAAAGCCACCTGGCAAAGAACAGGGAGGTGCAAAGCATTGGAGTCACTAATATAATACACCAATGGACCTAATATATTTTCTGTGTCATTTTGTTTATAAATCAGTTTGTTTCATTTTTATTTCTAAGTACATTATAATGTTGACTTCTACTGTGAGTAAAATTATCTACTTTTATTACATTCACTAGATTGTTTTTATTGATGATCTAGAATGCTCTTGATTTTGTATGTCAGACAATTTCATTGATTTGAAGTTTCTATCTTCTCTTACATTTTTGGTATAGACAATAATATTTCTGTTATTAAAAAGAAACTTCTCTCATTTTTTTCCAGTTTCTCTATATGAATCACCTCTTCTTGTACTATTGCTTTGTTTATAATTTTAAGTACAATAGTAAATGAAAGCAATACTTTTAAGTATGCCCTCTTCCCCTATTCTAATTTTAACTTTTTAAAAAGAATCCATTAAAATGTTAATATTGGTTTATTCAATATTTAATTCTATTTACCAAAATATTTTGTCAATTTCTGTATACCTTATATTTTTGTACTCCAATTGCATATCTCTATATTCAATTTTTTCTCCTTTAATAGTTTTTAGTGAAGGTCTCTGTGTTATAAATGTCTTTACATATTTGAGAATGTCTTTATTTTGATTTCACTCCTAAAATTACTGAGGCTGGCTACAAAATTATTTTTTGACAGCCTCACTCCCACCCTGCCTTTGAATTTTAAAATATTGTGGCATTGTTTGCTGGCCTCTATTATTATTAATGAGAAGTCGCTTTCTATCAGTCACATATATTTCTATTGTAAAGCAATCTTATTTTTTATAGATAGTAAAATAGTTTCTTTATCTTTGATGATAGAACGTTTCACTACACTAAGTGAACGTTCATTTGTATTTTGTTAATTAAACTGACTTTGTATTCAGGGCACATTTTCAATCTAAAAAGTAATTACTATCTTCAAATCTGGAAAATTATCTCAAATATAGTTAGTGCATTCTCTTCTTTTGCCAACAATTTGAATGGATTTTGGAATCTTTCAATCTACCCAGGTCTCTTAATTACACTTCTTTTCATTCTCTATGCAGTATTCTGTGTGAATTTCTCCATTGTATATCTTTTTAATTTTTATTTTTACACAATTGTTAAAAGTTACTGTCCACTTACAGTTATTACACAATTATTGCCTGTATTCCCCACGTTGTACAATAGATCCTTGGGCCTATCTTACAACCAATAGTTTGTACCTCACTCTATTGTATACTCTTAGTGCAGTAATCTGCCCTCTGACTTCATTTACTATAGAGTATATTCACTTACTTTCCATTTAAGTGACTATATTTCTATATCTAAGATTCCTAATTATTTTAATAGATACCTGATCTTTCCCCACTTATGCCTGATTTTGTTTCATAACACTTTTTTAAAGAAATTTTACCTTTATATTGCTAAACATTCTCAAATGTTTAATATCTTAAACATTTAATATCTCAAACATTTAATATCTCAAAACACTCAATATCTTCAAGATACTTTGCATAAAATAAATTGTATATGGAATAAATAATTATTCAGAGTGTTGATTTTATTGGCTGTCTTAAACAGCAGGGCTTTATTTTTTTTGTGGAAATGTGTATTGCAGGCTCATTTTGAGCAAAAGATAGTTTTTTGTCACTCCCTCCCTTAATGATCAACTTTAACTGTCCAAATGTTTTGTGATTATCTCTTTCCAGGTCTCTAGTTTCCTGAGTCAGAAACAGCTCTAATAATTATACTTGGGTATTACTGTCCCACGGGGATATGGCAGATCTAATTATAGAACCAGTAGGTGATTGACTCTTTTCCCCCTTATCCTGGTATCTCTCTAGGGTCGCAGCTTTTGATAAAGGTAGAGCCCTTCCTAGTGGTCAAATCTATTCTTTGAGATTCTTTGCATGTATGGAGAAAGCTGCAACCAAGCCTTTGAATTAAAACATTAAACATGGCCCTATTTCCCAAAACCACACAGAGAAAATTGGTTCATTTTAACCCACAATAGCTAAACTGTGGCAGTTCATTATCTGCTTCTGGACACCGATATCAGCAGGTCTGTAGCTTCAGGACCCACATATAATTCTGTTTCTATTTAGTTTAGGTTCACAGAGATGTTCGTATCTTAGATATGAGCCTAGCTGTGATGTTCTGTTTTACTCTTTTGGTAATATATCCATTATTTCAATACGCTTGTAGAAGAAATGGCCATCAAAGCTTCAGATGATTGTGCCATCATCTATATGAGCAATATTTTTACTTCCTTCATATCTTGTGTGTTAATAACTTCACATGCTTCTGGAGTCAAATGCAGGAGTTTGGGTCATGTTCTACAAATAGCAGGAGAAGGAAAAAAAAGGACACTTTGGAAACTGTTAGCATATGAGGGTTTTTAAAGTAAACTTTTTGAACAATAAAATACATATATAAAAGTGCATAACAAATAAAAATGTAACTCAATGAATTATTAACACAAAATTAACACACAGGTCAAGAAATAGAATAATACTAACAAATGTAACCCTTCTCATAGCTCAGTCTATTCACTGTATCATCCAAAATAACACTAATTTGACTTCTAACACCATGAACTGGTTTTGCTTGTTTTTGAATTTAATAAAAGTGGAGTTAAATAGTATGAATTCTTTTTGGTTTAGCTTCTTTCAGTCAACATTGTGTTGTAAGGTGCCTCCATTTATTTGCATATATTTATGGTTTGTTCATTCTCGTTACAGTATAAAATTGTCTTATACACATATACCTACAATTTTTTTTATCCATTCCCTTTTCTATGGAAATTAGATTTTTCCCGGTTTTTAGATACATGAACAGTGCCACTAGGGACATTCTTACTCATATCTTTAGGTTAATATGGAGGCTTTATGTTGTGTTATACATATTAATATAATTTTAATCATTAAGTACGCAAATATTCAGGTCCAATAAGTAGTGTAAAGAAGTTATCCAAAGCAGTTGTAGCAAATAACATCCCAAACATCAGTGAGCTCCAATTACTCCACATCAGCACCAGTACTAAATACTGTCTGATTTTGTATTTTAGCTACTCAGGTGAGTGTAGTAGTATCACACTGTGTGTACACATATGTGTGTTTTGAGTTTTTTTGTTTTGGTTTTTTTGGGGTTTTTTTTTTTGCTGTACGCGGGCCTCTCACTGTTGTGGCCTCTCCCGTTGTGGAGCACAGGCTCTGGACACGCAGGCTCAGCGGCCATGGCTCACGGGCCCAGCCGCTCCACGGCATGTGGGATCCTCCCGGACCGGGGCACGAACCCGTGTCCCCTGCATTGGCAGGCAGACTCTCAACCACTGCGCCACCAGGGAAGCCCTGTTTTGAGTTTTAATTGATGTAAAATTTACAGTTCTTAAGTGTATAATTCTATGAGCATTGCGTTTTGATAAACATACATGCCTTTGTAATTATCTTCCTAATCAAGGCATAGAACATATCCATTACCCCGGAAAGTTCCTCTCTACCTTCTCCCTAACAATTTACATCTTCTGAAGCAGCACTTTGAAAAATATTATTTCATAATAGATTAGTTTTACTTATTCCAGAATGTCATTTAAATGGAGGCATAAAGTATATGGTTTCTATTTTAGGTATCTGGGTATCTTTTTGCTCAGCATAATGATTTGAGACTCATCCATGATGTTTGCATATGTCAGTAGTTCATTTATTGTATTGTTCAGTAGTGTTCTATTCATGAATATGTTTTATACATTCTCCATTCACCTGTTTATTGTCATTTGGATTCTCCCTGGCTTAGGGATTATGAATAAGCTGCTGTAAATGATCTTGCACAAGTCATTTTGTGGGCAGATGCTTTCATTTTTTTTTTTTTTTCTTGAATAAGTACCTGGGAGTAGAGTCATTGTATCATAAATAGATGTCTAACTTTGTAATAACTGCAGAACAGTTTTCCAAATAGGTGGTACCACTTTACACCCCCATTATCAATGTATGAGTTCTAGGTGCTCCAAATCCTTGGTTTTGTCAGTCTTTTTCATTTTAGTCATTCTTAAACGTGTGAAAATACATGCCATTGTGGTATTAATTTGCATTTCCCTTATGATTAATAATGTTCAGCATTGTTTCACATTTTTTTAGCCACTCATTAGTTTCATTAAAGTGTCAGCTCAAGCCTTTCCCCTTTTTTAATGGAATTGTTTACCTTTGTATTATAGATTTGTGGAAGTTCTATACATATTCTGTATACAAGGAATTTGTCATATGTAGTAATTGGAAATATTTTCTCCCTTTTACATTTCTTAAGAGCGTCTTTAATGAGTAAAAGTTTTTAGTGTTAGTTCTGATTTTACTTCTAAATTCCAGTTTATCCTTTTTTTATGGTCTATGCCTTTTTATGTATTAATTGCAAAATCCTTGCCTACTCCCATGGTCTCCAAGATATTAAGCATTACTGTTCTAACTCTTACATGTAAGTTTAGGACATATCTTGATTTGATTTTGTATATAGTAGGAGATTATGAGGTTAATATTTTTTCTATTTATTTATACAGTTACTTTAGCACTGTTTGTTGCAAAGACTTTCAAAACCCCATTGAATTTCTAGAATATCTGTGTTACCAATCAATTGTCCTTTTAGATGTATATTTATTTCTGGCCTCTCTTTTTTGTTTCATTGAACGATATACCTATCCTTAGGCCAGTACTATACTGGCTTGATTATTATAGCCTTATGCTAAATATCCAATATTGATAGAGTGAATTCTCCAGACTTGTTCTTCTATTTCAAGTTTTTTTTCACTATTTAGGTCCTTTACGTTTCATTAGAACTAACTACCACTGACTGTGGTATCATTAGTTCTGACCTAACAAATATTCCTATTTATTCCCCAGGCACAATAAAATGATTGCACTTCCTGACTTCTAGCAGTTGAGTGGAGTTCTAAATCTAATTCTGATCTATGAATTGAAAGTGGAAGGGATGCTGGCACTTCTGGCCTCAACATTGAATTATCAAGTTGGCACCTTCCAGAGCTACCTCGCTTCCTTCTGACATAGTTACCAGCTATAATTCAGGCGATAGCAGCTCCCGCAGTCTGAGTCCCTAAATGGCTATGATGACCAGGGACCTTTTGACTTGCACTTGTTAAGGGAGAAACAAACAATCCACAACTTCTTTGCCAACCTCACTGATATCTACCCTCAACACAGATTCCATATATCAATGATTTATAAAAGTCTGGAAAATTATTCCATCAGCATATGTTCATAGGTTCATTTTTTTTCACATCCATCGCTTTCTTTTTCTTTTTTAAATAGTTCTTTATTGGAGTATAATTGTTTCACAATACTGTGTTAGTTTCTGTTGTACAACAAAGTGAATCAGCCATATGCATACATACATTCCCATATCCCCTCCCTCTTGAGTCTCCCTCCCACACTCCCTATCCCACCCCTCTAGGTGGTCACAAAGCACCAAGCTGATCTCCCTGTGCTATGCAGCAGCTTCCCACTAGCTATCTTTCATTTGGTAGTGTATATATATCGATGCCACTCTCACTTCGCCCCAGCTTTCCCCTCCTCGCCCGTGTCCTCAAGTCCACTCTCTATGTCTATATCTTTATTCCTGCCCTGCAACCAGGATCATCAGTACTACATTTTTTTTTTTAGATTCCATATATATATGCGTTAGCATATGGTATTTTGTTTTCTCTTTCTGACCTACTTCACTCTGTATGACAGACTCTAGGTCCATCCACCTCACTATAAATAACTCCATTTCATTTCTTTTTATGGCTGAGTAATATTCCATTGTATATATTGCCACATCTTCTTTATGTCCATAGGTTCATTACATTATGTTCATAGGTTCAAATACATCAGACCCTTGAACAACCCGCCGGTTAAGGGTGCCCACCCTCCCCGCATTCGAAAACCTGCAAATCCGCATGTGAAATAGGTGGCCCTCCACATAAATGGTTCCACATCCGTGAATTCAACAAATCATGGATTGACCCAGTTCAAACTCCTATTGTTCAAGGGTCAACTGTAAAGTGTTATAATTAAAGTCTCCCTAAATATACATTTCCCTAACCATGTTCTACAAAACATTGGTCCTAGGGTATATTTGTAGAAATTCCTCTTAAAAGTATCCAAAGTTTTAATAAAATTGATAAACCTGGTATACTCTAGACCTTTCTTAGGGAGCAAAAATACTAAGGACCCAAGGAGATCCTGCAGTTAAAAAGCTAGTTTAACTTTATTTAATAAAACTTATTTGAGTACTGATAAAGAAATCAACCCTTTCATGATAAAACAGAACCACATTTCATAATTTGAGAAATAAAGTTAAAGGTGCGGCACATTAAAAGCTCTGTGATGTTTAACTCAACAGACACTTTAATCTTTTTCAAATATATGCTATTAATGCCCTTTGTAAATATTCTTCTGAAGTTTGCCAGCAGTATCTGCAGAGTGCCCTCACCTCCTGTGCTAAGTATCATAAAGTCTTTTCTCACCTACTTGAGTGTCTGGTCCCCTCTCCAGTTGCTGACACTAAGGTTCTCAAAGCGATCCTTTGGTTGCATCTATGCAGAAAGAAAACCTAAACATTGTAAGCATTAAGAAATTAGGTATGAGGGACTCCAAGATTTTGACTATCGAGCAGCTTCCTCTCTCCTAAAGATTTTAGTAAAATTTGGAGTTTGCGGTCTGATATTCCACAACAGCACTAGGACATCCGTTGATTAACCTTTGGAATGACCTTCTGCAGTTTGGGAAACACCTACCAAAAAATCCTGCTGTCCTGAAAGAAAGTCTTAGAACATCCTTTGCCTACTGGCCAACCTGACTGGCACAGGTTACCCAACCTCAGCAAAGATTATACAAACCAAAAGTTTGCTTTTACATTTGAAGTCATGACCTCAACCTCTCCTCTGAATTCCTAGGTCTTTGATTTTACCAAACACCTCATAATCTAGTCAAAGATGTGTCTCCATTCTATAATAAAAGGAAGTTAAAGTAGGCAATAAGTAGAAAGTCTAGGTAAGGGAAGTATTTTACAGCCAGAAAAAAAGAACAGAATGAAGGAAGAAGAGGAAATAAAAGGTAATAGAAAGAATAAAAAGGACAATGAATAACCTTGGAGGAAAAACGACCCTTCAATTTTCCCCACCTCAGGAGCGTCATATCTTCCACCCTTACAGAAATCCAAACGTAAAGTTTCTGAGTTACAACAGTCTTGACCTTCAATGCACCAATGATCATGATCTAATTCAGTGAATACCTGTGACACTCGTATTGCAAGGCTGGAATGGTGCTGGGACTTAAAAAAAAAAGGCATGAAATAATTTTCAATAAAGTAAGGAAGTCAGATAAACATTAACTGATGCTCCCCGATGCTGGTATCTACGCTAGCGGAGTCATATAAAGTGGAATACGTCAGATCCCTCTGTTGCATTCCTTCGTGTTCTGCCACAAATCTAGACCTTTCTCAGATGCTTTCAGAAAATTTAGCATGTCTCAATAATTTTACTATTACTCATCTCATGTTCTTCTGCTTCAACCGCCTGGTGCCAGCGTTCTGAGTGAGAGTGTGGCTCGTTTGCCCAGGTGTTGTTTCCAAGTGGTCCTCAAAGTTGCAGGTGTGTGAGGTGCCTAACAAAATGGCATTCATCACTGCACAGAAATGGGGAGAATTCTCTCCTCCTTGTCTTTGTACCACGCGGTCACCTACATCCTGAAGCAAAACTTGTCACTCAAAGTCTAGGCTACCACACCCACCTCAGCCTCCATCTCCAATCATGAAAACTGGCATAGCTCTTTTCTCGGCAGTACTTAGTGCTAGTCACTAGAATTGGGTAGACAATAAATGCCATGATTTTGTTTTTTTGTTTTTACAGATTCCAGATACGGAATACAGGTATGTCCTCTTCAAGCTCTAGTTCTCTAGTGTATCTACTCATGCAAATGATGACTACATGAGTTGGCCCTCACCACCCTCATCAGATACTATAAATCTCTGAATTTCTATTTAACCTTAGCTAGAATGACTACCAATAAATAAATAAATAAAGGACAGAGGTACAGAAGCCATTCTTATCCTACCTGGAGACCTGGAGATACATGTATATCTGAAGATATATATGTAAGTACCAATATAAATGCAGGCTCTCCTATCTGCTACATGTAGCTCAATGTTATTGGAAATATGGAATAAGTTGGGAGATGAGGGGTAATCCCGGACGGTCTTGCAATTACAATCTTCCTTATGTTTTCAAGTGACCACTGTGAGGATGGGTGCACCACAGGTAAAGGAGATCTGGATACCAACACACAATAGTAAGATTTATAGACATCTTTCATCACAGTAGATACAGATCTGATTCATCGGTGTGAATGACAGTATTTCATTATGTGAATTAACCTAATGATTATCCCCAATGATGAATATTTCAATTGTTTCTATATTTTACTATAATAAAAATATTAATAAATATAATCAACAACAATAAATATTTTTAAGCATTGGATCCATTTTCCTCAGTGTAAATCACTAGAGATAGGATAGCTGATTTAAAGGTTATGAGTATAATTACATTTATATACATATTGCTAAGCTACTTTGTCCATATTTTTATTTACATTTCAATGTAACAAACTTTCAAAGACAGGATTAATTCCCTTATGTCGAGATAAAATCTCATTATCACAATATCATTTTGCAAGGTAATTACTAACTTGCTTTTGGAGAATATCACACTATAAAATATTCAAATTTTAAACTTTATTGAAACTTTTAGAATGAACTCTCTTTAACCTCATGAACAAAAATACAAAGCCATTTTGAGAAAATCATTGAAAACCTGGATTAAAAAATCAATATTTCCACTGTAAGATAGGGTTTTAACCTAATAAAATATAATGAACTTAATTTGCAACTTGCCCTTTTTAATTGGAAGATGCTTTATTTTCATTTGTCCCTTTGACCTAGTACAATCATCAGCTACATGACCATGACCCTGTGGCTTTGCTGCCCTGAAGAATAGTATAAAATGCTGACACTGATGTTATTAAATAAATATGCCCTTGTGTATAGGTAAACATACAAAATACAATTTATGTGCATTTTCACACGCAACTTAACCCAGTTAAAATCGCTTTGCTCCACTAGGACTAAAGCTCATGAAGTTAATGCTCTGCGCAGTGGCAAAGGTGCTAGGAATTGGCACAGCTTCCTCTAGGACAGAACTCCAAAACCCTGCCTGTCCTGCCTGTGCCATTAGCCCTCTGGCTAAGTGAAAGCCCAACTGAAGAAAGCTTCCGAATCAAGGTAGGGAGTCGAACTAACTTTCAAGCCCAGGAGAGTTAACAGTTAGTGCCACTCAGTTAGCAAATGTGACAACAATGACTTATTCATGGAAGGTATTTTATGCACTTGTTAAATGCATCAATTTTCTCATTCTAATTTTCATGAAGTATATGGGGCAGTTATTATTATTCTCATGCTGATGTGTTTTTAGCAATTCAAGCATTTCTCACTTATTCTTCTGTCTCCTTTGTCAGTCTCTACTTCTTTGCTGCCCAGCCTGTCTCATCAATATTCCTGTCTATAAGAAGTCAGTTCAGCAAACATTTACTGCTACTGGGGTTCTAGTATTATAAGACATGACCCAAGGGCTTCCCTGATGGCGCAGTGGTTGAGAGTCCGCCTGCCGATGCAGAGGACATGGGTTCGTGCCCCGGTCCAGGAAGATCCCACATGCCGCGGAGCAGCTGGGTCCATGAGCCATGGCCGCTGAGCCTGCGCGTCCAGAGCCTGTGCTCCGCAACGGGAGAGGCCACAACAGTGAGAGGCCCGCGTACCGAAAAAAAAAAAAAAGAAAAAGACAAGACCCCACAGAAGAAGGAGCTAAAGTCCAACAAGGGAGGCGGACAGTTGAGCCTGTGATAGAAGTGTGTGGAGGGTGTGTTTCAAAGCAGTGGCGCTTTGTCCACATGTAATGGAGCCATGAAGACATTACTCTTTGGAGGCTATAACATATGAGCCGAATCCTTGAGAGCGAGATGGAGTTTGTCAGTCAGAGTGTGGGAGGTTTTTGAGACGGCACAAACAACGGGGGCCCAGGCATGAAAACATGAAATAGGAGTAGGAGAAGTCCAGGCATTCTGATAGCAAATGTGAAGTGTAAGACTAAAGAAACTTAAACTGAGGCTGGGCTTTTGGTTGGTCCGAGGCCTCTGAGGGGTGTGTGTGACGTGGAAGGTTTCTAAGCCCCAAGTGCTACTGTTACTTGTATAAAAGATCACGTGAGCGGTAGTTATGGGCAACAAACAGGAGTATAAAACCTTAGTGCAGATAAACTACTGTAATCAGATCTTCATAAAAGTTAAACCTAGATGTTTTAAGAATCCAAGCAAGGGCTGTGGCAGTAGGGCCAGACATTAGGGGTCAATTTGAGAAGAGTTTGCAAGGTAAATGTGAAAAGACTAAATTAGATGGTATCAGGTAGAAATAACAGGAAGAGGGTATGTGAGGGAGCTAGAAACACATTGAAAATAAAACTCGGAAAGTCCGTGTTCCTCCCGCTTCCACACAGCCAGCTGCAGAACGTGTCAGTGTCTTGCAGACCTTAATCTGCTCTGCACTCCTTCTCCTCAAATACTGGATTATAAGTGAAGCTGCCAGCTGGACCTCAGCCTCAAAATATCCAATATTCCCTGCAAATGTTCTTTCTCTCTGTCCTGGCTGGGGCACCTTCATCTTCTCAGTCTAAACGTTAAAATCCTGGGTCTCTTAATTGTTTTTACTAGAAGAATGAGAGAATGGAAATAATCGAGGCCCAGGGTTTTAAATTGAATCGAGCACCAAGATCCAGAGACTCTATTTCTTAAATATGTCGTAACTTTACCTTCTTATATTGACTTCCACTCTTAGAGCCTTGGTTCAAACTACTTAGACTATCATAACTGTCTCCTAATTTGTCTTCTTACCTACCTTTCATCCCTTCTAGTCAATCCTCCAAATTGTTGCTGGAACGTTATTTCTAAAATTTAACTATGACTTGTCACACTTGTGCTGAAACCCTTGAATCTCCTCCTAACACTTACATACCTAAAACACTGTGTTCTCATCCCAAAATCTAATGGGTCCTAACTCTTTAAAATGGTATGTAAGGTTCTTGGTAATCTAACTACCACATGAATCTGCTATCTCACACTCCTCTGAAATCGGTGAATCCCGCAAGAGTAATCCAAAATATACCTAGGTCTCTCATACCTTTCATGCAATAGCCAAGCTCCACAGTGAATATGCTTCTCATTTTGTCCCTTAAGTCCTCCGCCATCCTTTGGTTTTCTGATAAGCTCCCAATGTCTCCTTTCTGCATTTAGTGTACACATTCCTTTTCTGTGATACCCTCTCATATTCTCACCCCTCATGCGACACAGAACACATTCAATCATATACTCTATAGCATCCTTCAGATCCTTTTATTGCAGCCTGCACTGGAGGGGATTGCAATGATCATTTATACGTGTGTCTCTGCTAGACGATGAACTCCCTACGGTGAGAGCTATGTCTTCTTTGCCTTTGGAGCAACATCACCTAGAAGAGGGCCTGTCTCATACATAACACTTAAAAACTATTAGTTGAACGAGAGATTATACAACTAACAATTGTATATACAATTGATCCTGATATGATTTGCAAAGCAATGTTAAACATACCATTTTAAAGGGGGCATCTACATTATTTTGGTCTGTAATGACTGTGATGTTGAACAAATGACAAAATATTTTATTTCTTTTAAAGGATCATTTTGTAAAATCATCCTCTCTGACAGACCACTTATACTTCTAGGAATCTGAGAGCTGAGACTTTATAAATGAATTAAGCCTCCATCCAGGGTTTCATCATCTACAATCACAGCAAGAAAACACAACTTATAAATGTATATATATATATATATTTTAAATCTCACTGTTATGTATTTTAATAAACTTCCTTTACAGGAACTTCACAATGAATTTGAACCATAAAAATATAGGTTGACTGCTACCAAAAATCTAGGTCCATAAAATCTAGGTAGTTTGGTTGCCATTTTCACTGGCTGGGGGAATAATTATGCAAATCTAGTCTCAAGAAAAGCTCTGCACATCTCTTAGCTCTGTAAGCTCAATATAAAAGCCAGCTTTGGGTTATATATAAAAGTACCATGCACACATACAGAAACATATATTAATACACACATGTTCAGAAAAGTAAAAAAAGTTTAAGTGTAAAGCTCATTGAGAGGAGAAAAGAGCTTCAGCAGATACTCAGTAATTGTTTCTCTGATTCAGAAAAAAGGACACTATTCTTGGTGACTATTACAGAATGTGAAGTCAATTTTCCAACCTGCATTTACTTTACATTAACATTTCTGCATATTTTAAAGACGTATGTTTGAAAGTTTACATGTTTTCTTGTTTTTAACCACTAGGATTTTTAGGGTTGTCACTGTCAACAAATGCCTCTTCGATTTCACCCTTATCTATTTTATATCTTATGTCTGAATGTGGTAAACAAGTCAAAGAAATAGTAATTAAGCTTTTTGATCTTTGAATAGTGAGCTATAAATCTGCCTATCATCTGAAATAAAAAGAATGTCCATGACTTAAGGGCAGCCATGGAATTTATATTAATAGTCTTCTTAGAAACATGATTATTGATACTTCAGGCAATGCCTTAGATTGTTTATATTAAAGTTTTGATGTATAGTTCCACCTGCCCATATATTTTATATGTTCCAGGTATAACAAATATACCCACCAATATTAACATTTGGCTGAATAATGTAAGTTGTAATTTACCCTGTTCTGTTTTTGTAACATTGTCCTAAGTCATCGTTTTGTCCCTGGGCATCACAGCAACCTCATTTCTCTCCGCCTGGTACTTGCAAACAGGCATTTGCAGGCTTTATGGCTCATTTCCTTCCTATTACCATTTGATTAGTATCTCTTTTCTTAATCTTCACTCATTTCTGTGTATCTTTTCCCATTTGAGGTGCAATTCTAGAATTTTGAACTTTTAAATCTTCCCAATGTGCTAATCCAATCTTAAACTGAATCTGTCCTTCTGGTTTTGAAATCCTCACTCAGTGAAGAAGCCACACCGATTGTTCTTTTAAATCGTAATTATTTTTAATCTCTTTTCCTCATCAATTTTCTTTCATATTCTCCATTTATGATAATAAAAACATCTCAGAACAACACTCTTTATTTTGCCTCTTTTTTCTCTGGATTCTCTGGACTGTTCTTGGTGAATGATGAGAGAGTGTCTCTGTGTCTCTCTCCCGGTGTCAGCCCCACATTTTTCCCTTTCACTTTCACAGTCTCTTACAGTCTATGGGAACACATTATTTTCAGTAGATTTTCATTTCTCTGGGATAATTCCATGAGAAATTCCAGAATATCTCATATATAATGAATATACATCATTCAGATATTAATTAAACTAAAGAAACCACAAGTTTTCTTGTATTTTCTTGAATCAACATTGTCGACTGTAATAAAAATGCACAAGGTGAGAGCTGTGAGCTTTAGTCTTATTTGGGGACTTACTGAGGACATTAGCCCTGGAGACAACCTCTCAGATAGCCATGAGGAACTGCTCCCAAGAGGTGGATGGAAGTCAGGACATATATGATTTTGGTGAAGGGGTACATGCACGGAAGCACACATCTTTGTGGAAGGGTACCGACAGTCACGAGGAACAGATACACCAGTCAATGATTTTAAAGCTTTCTAAGCAGAAGAAGATGCAAGAATCCAAGTTAGTAAAATACTTCTCCTGAAATATTTCTAACTAATTAAGGGGTTGTTTTGCCTCTTTTCCCACAGCACAAAGGGCCTCATCCTGATTTTTGCCCTGAATTCCTTTCAGAGTGTATTGTAGGTCAGTGACTGCAATGGCTAATGACTTGATTCTTGTAGAACTGGATGGTGGGCAACATTTTTCATTTTACAATATTATTATTCACAAACATTATTGGAATTCAGAATGAAAATTTTAAAATATGTAATTTTATATGTATTTTAAAATCAATTTGGTAAATACTCCTTAAAATAAATTTTCAAGTTTGAAAATATTATCTTACAATCTTGACTTTAAAAGGCTTGCTAATAAAGTGCACATTTTCTATGAAAGCTGTATCATCTTCTTCACCATCTTTATATAATGTGCTGAATTTTATACAACAAAATGATGTATTAGACTCAATTCGATATGGGAACCTAAGATGGTTCTATTCTTGGAAGGACTGGTGTTTTCTTCAAGATTATAGATATCAGTGTCTCAGCTTGAACACTTCAGTAACGTCACATTCTGACAGAGTTAAGGACTCAGATTTTCCTTGACCACGGAGTTAATCAATTTCTAAACTGAACGATTCACTAGATGCTACTTTGCAAGGTTTTATGAAATATTTTGGAACATTAAGATTCACAGCGAAACTTTTTTACTGACCTGGGTACATCATTTGCCAAGGGCACCTCCCCCTCAACTGGTTCTCTCTTCCTGTAAAGAGACAAAATAGCTCTTTACAACAAAGTTGCCCTTATAACGAATGGCATATACTCCCCAGTCAATTAAATACAAAGGAAGAGGCGCAGGAGAAGTAAGTGCATTTCTTATAAGCTCATTGATTTCTTTTTTGGGGTCTTCTTCTTCTTATTATTATTATTTTTGCAGTACGCGAGCCTCTCACTGCTGCGGCCTCTCCCGTTGCGGAGCACAGGCTCCGGACGCGCAGGCCCAGCGGCCATGGCTCACGGGCCCAGCCGCCCCGCGGCATGTGGGATCTTCCCGGACCGGGGCACGAACCTGCGTCCCCTGCATCGGTAGGCGGACTCCCAGCCACTGCGCCACCAGGGAAGCCCTGGGGTCTTATTTTATTTAGCATTCAGATTCATCTCTTCATTGTATCTAATTCTTTAAACCCCTGAGTAGACTTTCCCTTAACTAAAACCAAATGCACTTATCTAATTTTGCTCTAAATTGTAGAGTGGAAATAAATACAAGTTGTAGACACTAAGCTTTTAGTAATTAAACAGATTTTTGGAGGGGAGGGAAGGAGCAATGGTGGAAGTGGTGCCCAGCGAATACCAGCTGTCATCACCAGAAAGATTGCTAACTGCCTGCGAACTAATTTCATAGAGTGTGTTATATAAATAAAGTTTCCTTGGTCTATGTTTGGGGAGGACAGGTATATTGGCTTGATCACCTCAGGAATGCTGAATGAGCCTAGTTAAACGTAAAAGAGATATACATTTAACAAAACCTGAATTTATGAATGAGTAGGAAAAAATATGACTGTCAAGTGATTCAGATATTCATATCAGAAGAGCCATTTTCAGGCTTCCCTGATGGCACAGTGGTTGAGAGTCTGCCTGCCAATGCAGGGGACATGGGTTCGAGCCCTGGTCTGCGAAGATCCCACATGCCGCGGAGCAATTGGGCCCGTGAGCCACAACTACTGAGCCTGCGTGCCACAACTACTGAGCCTGCATGCCACAACTACTGAGCCTGTGCGTCTGGAGCCTGTGCTCCACAACAAGAGAGGCCATGACAGTGAGAGGCCCGCGCACCGTGATGAAGAGTGGCCCCCGCTCGCCACAACTAGAGAAACCCCTCACACAGAAATGAAGACCCAATGCAGCCAATAAATAAATAAATAAATAAATTTATTAAAACAAAAAAAAGAAGAGCCATTTTCAGTTTCTTATTTAAGAAAAACTATGAAAACGCGAATAATTAGATTATTTGATAAGCCAGAAACTAGCCTAATAGATTTGGCCTAACAAATGTAATGTTAATGCTCAGTTACCTTAAGGTCTGATGGTCTGATGTCTCTACATGTATTGGAGAAATATATCATTAAATATATAATGAGACTGGATATTTGCACCAGCGTTTCAATGTATTCTTACTCTTGGAAAATACTAGGAAACACTTTGAGAAAATACTACCATGACCATCACCACCAGCTCCTCATCTACCCTATCCTCGTTTATTTGTTTGTGTGTTTTAATTCATTTCATTTTAATGGGCCTCTTATTAGTATAAACATTTGTAATATAATAATGCCAAATTTCTTTGAGCTTTTAAAGGAGAAGTTACTTTTCTGTAAAGTGTTAATATCCTTCCTTATGTGTTAGTGCTCTTCTCTCTCTCTCTCTCTCTCTTTAGATATCTAACTTGATCCATCATATGTTATAGTTTAACTCTCAGAAATGTGGGGTATCTTGCCTGTGTCAGTTCTCTAACAATGAAAATGTTATTTTAAAAATAAGATTGGTTCATTATACTGTTAACAATGACACTCTCATATGTGCCTAGAGGTTAACGACAGAATTAGAAAACTCTCCTGCTGGAGATGACTTGCTAGTTGGGAGTCTCTCTCATGGGTGAGGCAAGCGCTAAGTTTTCTCAAGAGCTTCTTCCACCACCAGGAAACCTGGACTCTTACATCAACTCAAGGTCTGTTTTGGGAACTGCATAAGGATCTCATATCCTTGCTAAGGGAAAGGTCTCTTTTTCCTTCTCACTCTGGATAAAGTCACAGGAAAATTTAAGACTCATTTTTCTTCTCTGGATATTAAATGGTGAAATTTTTAAAATGATGATTAAATGAAAAAAGTAATATATCTATTTTTTTAATTTTGACTAAGTATGTATTGGGAGGTAGAATAATTAAGCTATATAAATCTCCTTAGATGAGCCAAATTAAATATTTTTAAATAAAAAGTATATTTGATATTAAAATACTAGGAAATTAGTAGAAATCTTTATTTATACTTTCTAATATATGTCAGACTTCATTCTCAATGTTTTTCCCAGATATTATAGAAATGGAATGAAATACCTTATGCCTGATAGTCAAATACAAATGCATAAAATGTGAAAATCACATATATCTACAAAATCTACATACATTTTCTGCCAAAGGGAAAATTAAAATAAATTGTGTGGGATTTTGTGAGGATTGGGAATGGAGTGGGAGGTGAAATCCCATTACCTCCCATGTTCACTATTATTTCAATGCTAAAGAGTAGCATTGCCACTAGAGGGCAGTGTTTGACTGAAAATCAAAGAAAAATACCCATACAATTCCTTGCAGACAGAAAAGTTATTAACAGTATACAGTTATCTTGTCAGTAAACCACTTGAGCTTCACCTCTGCCCTTAATTTTACTTTGTTTTTGTGAGTTTTGTTTGATGCTCATGGTATCCAGTGATCCAAAGATATGGTCCCCATCAGACTCCTGTGAGGTTACTAAGCAGGTATGTTTTGTTTAGGCAGCCTCATTCCTCTACTCTAAAACTGTACTTCTGACTTGGCACTTCTTGCCTTTGACAGTCAGTTAAGTTCAATCAAGAAATAATGCCTCAGGTTGCTACCACAAGCCCTACACTTTAAGCTTTTCTCGTATATATATGAATGAGGTATAGTCCTTCTCCAGGCAACAGTGTGCCTTATACTGCCCACAAACCACTTAGGACCTCCTGTGATTGTCCCACAAATCCCACTTTGATCCTATTATTGTCCATTTCTTTCATACAAAACCCATGTTTTCTAAGCTCATAGTTTATTTATTCCTAGGAAATCGGTATGCTTACAGATGATTTTAACGACAAGGACTAAAGTGAAAATAAAGTAATATTTGTTGTTTCTTCAAATACACTATCATGTTAGAATTCATTCTTATTAATAATATTCATTTAATATTAGTATTCATATTTCATTTTATTATTTCTCTTTAGCTAATATTTATAAATGTTTTCCATATGGCTAGCACTGTAAGGGTAAGGTGACCCTGAACTTAATCCTATGATATAAGTACTACAGTTATTTCCAATTTACAGCTGAAATTAGGGCTAAGGGTGTATTTTTAAACATTTAGACAGTTAAGAACCGTGAGGTACTAGGCTTTGGCTTATTTGAGATCACTGTGCACATAAATGAAAGAACTAGTTTTCCTGACACTAGAGTTAGGAATACACACCTCTCAGGTTTCCTATAAATGCCAGCTTAAGTCATCTAAATTGAAGCCCATGGTGACCTCTGACATGCTAGGCAGATATTAGGTTTATTAATATTTAAACGTAAAGTCCTAACATTATATTCTTATTCTTACTAGATCAATTAATTCATTCACCAAATATGTAATATACTGCTAGGATTTGAGGGTACAAAAATGACTAAGACTTAACTCCTCAAGGCGTGTTAATAACACATAGAAACTGATTGTGGAGACTGTCTTTTTTGTGATAGTCTTACCTCGAAATAAAACAGAATAACAGTTACACACTTCAGATGTCTCATATACACAAGGGCTGATTTGAAGGCAGAAGTTGTACTGAACTCAGACATGCTGCTTTCTGGCTGGAAATCAAAAGCCCACACAAAACAGCCCTCTTTTCTGACGACAGGAAGAGAGTAAGTAGTCCCAGCTAGAAGTGCAAATTAAAACAACCGGAAATCACTATATACATATTAAAATGGCTAAAATAAACTATAGTTACAACACCAAATACTGGCAAGGATGTAGAGAGAGTGGCTCTCTTATACATTACTGGTGCGCATGCAGAATGGTACAGCCACTCTGGAAGTCAGTTTAGTACTTTCTTAAATTAAGCATGCAGCTGCCATATGACCCAGCAATTGCACTCCTAGGTATTTATCACAGAGGACTGAACACTTATATACATACAAGAACCTATACACAAATGTCTATAGAAACTTTATTATTAATAGCCCCCAAATGGAAACAATTCAGATGTCTTCAGTAGGTAAGTGGTTCAACAAACTCACATATGACTTAGCAACAAAAGGGAACAAAATATTGATACATGCAACAATCTGGATGAATCTCCAAGAAGATGCTCCATGAAAAAAAATCCACTCACAAAAGATTAAATACAGTATTATTCCATCTATATAGCATTCTTGAAATAACAAGTTGTAGGAATGAAAGCCAGATTACTGGTTGCCAGGGGTTAACAAGGGGACCAGGAGATGGGGAGGCGGTGGATGAGAGGAAAGTGGATGTGACTATAAAAGGGCAACATAAAGGATACTTGTAGTAATGGAACATTCTGTATCTTGACTACACCGATGTGGCACAACACTGGTTGTGATACTGTACTACAGTTCTGCAAGATGTTACCATTAGGTGAAACTAGGTAAGTGATACGTGGCATCTCTCTGAATTATTTCTTACAACTGCATACAAATCTTTATTTTCTATCTGAAAATAAAAAGGGTAATTAAAAATAAAAAATTAGGACTTCCCTGGTGGCACAGTGGTTAAGAATCCGCCTGTCAATGCAGGGGACACGGGTTCGAGCCCTGGTCTGGGAAGATCCCACATGCCGCGGAGCAACTAAGCCCACGTGCCACAACTACTGAAGCCTGCATGCCTAGAGCCCATGCTCTGCAACAAGAGAACCCACTGCAATGAGAAGCCCGAGCACCGCAACAAAGAGTAGCCCCCGCTTGCCACAACTAAAGAAAGCCCACGCACAGCAACAAAGACCCAACGCAGCCATAAATAAATAAATAAATAATCTGTCTATCTTAAAAAAAATCATAAAAATTTAAAAATTAACTAACTGGTCTGGGTATTTCTTACCAGAACCCTCTCTCTTGGGCAAAAGAAATTCACATTATGTAGAAAATAGCAAGGAACACCTCAGCAAAGGAAAAGACGAAGGCAAGAATTGAAGGGAAAGCTGTGGAAGGGGCAGTTCCTGGGGAACAGGAAAAAGAATCCTTGTAAATCAGGAAGGAGATGTGTTATCAAGATGACAGACATTTCCAGACTAGACCACCCCTCCTTCTGGTCTGGAGGAGACCAGACTTCAGAAAGGAATAGTGTCCTACGGCCCACAGGGAAGCTCAGGACAAAGCACTGGGATTGAGGTTCTGAGAAGATCCCTGAACCTAAGTAGGGAACAGAGAAGAACCAGCCAAAGCTTCCAAAGGGCTGTTCTTGACTGCACAATGAGCACAAGCATGTCAGCAAGTACTGGTGGTACCAACAAGCAAAAGAAATTCCAAGTATCTTCTGAACTCTATGAAGATCCCAGATCCACTGCACACGTGTTGGGTGGGGAGGGAAATAAGGAGAGGGAAACTGGATTTTCTACACATACCAAATTGATGGGAACTAAGAACGTGATTTCAATTTATTTTAGAAAAATAAAGCAAGTTAGTATTTTGTTGTTGCTTTTGAAGTTGTTGTTATCCTCCAGAAACATGGAGTAAAATTCATATCTGCCAGTAGATGTCCCAAAATCTTTTCTTACTGATGGACTGCACAAGGGAAGATTTGGATTTACATAATTTCAAGAATCGTATCTTCTTTATATTATCAGGAGTAAATAGCCTGTATCACTTAGACAAAATGGCTAGAGTTTTCAAAGCCAGGATTTCCTTTCTTAATTGTGATGATCCCAAGTTGAATATTTTTACATTCTAGAAAGAGTGAGGGTTTCTATTTATTGTGTGCTTTCCTTTGAATGTCTTTGTATAGACTGGAATGGTCATAGGCTTATTAGCCATGGGGCTGTGCCTAAGATAATTAGTTAGACAAACAGAAGGATTAAAGGAAATCTATATGCAGGTAATGGGGATCCAAACTATTATACTTTTCAGAGATGAATAAGCTTTATGTAGATACTAAACCATTTCTTACTCTATTAGTAATTTAATTCAATATACTTTAATATTAAACCTCTATAAAATGTTAACAGAATAAAGTTATCCTGTTATGTTTTGAGGCACAAGTGAACACTTTCTGTGGCTTTTATGATGAAACTTATTTTCCCTTTGAAGTTGAAGTTACTCCCAAATTACTCCCAACTGGTGGGCACTTTTTCCCACATGGAGGACAAGAAATTCACTAATTATTCTGAGTTCCTTGGCAACCAGACTTACCTATTTTAGACTTACTTTGAGAATTGGTAGTGGGTGAATAGTGTCCCTCCACAATTCATGTCTACTCATCCTAGATCATACTAGATTAGTGTAGGTCCTAAATCCAACGACTGGTGTCCCTATAAGGAAAGCCAAGGAATACACAAAGCCACATAGGAAGAAGACCATGTAAAGACAGAGGCAGGGATTGAAGTGGTGCAGGTACAGCCAAGGAACACCAAGGATTGTCAGCAACCGCCAGAAGCCAGGAAGAGGTGAGGAAGGAATCTTTCCTAGAACTTGCAGAGGGAGTGTCACCCTTATGGCACCTTGATTTCAAACTTCTAGCTCCCAGAACTGATAGAATATATTACTGTTGTTTTGTGTCACCCAGTTTGTGGAACTTTATTAAGACAGCCCTAGGAAACTAATAAACAGTCAACCCTCAACTCCTTTTACTGGGTGAGAAAATGTTTGGATGTTTGGTTTGAATCAGGATATTCACTTCTGTTCTCTGTGGAGCATGTTGACTTATGGACCTTTGAGGAACAGCCAAGTGGTTCTCCAACTTGCTTTTTCAGCTAACTGGGAGAGAAGCTGTTAAACTAGTTGAATGTATTCTTAAATCATTCAGTGCCCTTCTTGTTAAAAAGGAAAATTGATTGCCTCAACTCTGAACCATAGCTAGCAGGAATTGCTGTTGATTAGGAAGACCGTGGTAGCGGAAAAAGAGACAATCAGCTGAGAATCTGATGAAGAGGAAGCATCCACTCTAACTACAGCTTATTTTCTAGTTGTGTTTCCACCTAGCTCATTTGCAAAATTAGTAATTCTGGCATTTAAAAAATATTTTGCTATTATTTCTATATTTATTGATATGATGCAATTTTCTCATCTCTTTGTGGGAGGGGTAAAAAGGAAACTGTCAATGTATGGTAATATTTGTTTTACCAAGAATGATAGAATTTTATGGACATTACCATTATATTCTAAGAATATTTTTAAAATATAAATGGGATGACCATAGGAATGGAGCTCAAAGGGAGATTTGGGGAAAAGGTGGAAATAAAACTGGAATTAAGAGGGCTTTTTCATTCTTATTTATTTACTTATTTATGTATTTATTTATTTTTGGTTTGTTTATAAGATCAATTTATCTTTACTGAAAACAAAGTAGCTAATTGGATATCCTCAGCCGTAACCCTTAAGAAAACTGAGCCTGGCACAGAAGACTGGTTCTCTAGTAGAAGAGCCAGGGGAACATCATAGTAATTCTGTTCAACCCAGCTAGGTCCCTCCTAAGTGGAAATGGCAGACATTTCTCAGCTGGTGGGTACCATCTCTTGATGGAGAGGACAGTGGAGAAGGAAACAGGGTTTCCTGGCCCCCTTCATCACTGCCTTTCCTAATTGCTGCCCACAGGTTGCTCCTCAGGCTGGGGGCTCAACACCTCACCAGTCTGCCGTGGAAGGACACAGTATCTGCATAGATGGAGAAAATGTTTTCTCGTAGATCTGCTCTAATTGTGAGATTTTTGCAATCATTTTTCAAGATTTCTGACATGTCTCATTGTATAACTTATTGCTGGCCTCCAAAACATCAATTCATTAAAAAAACCCAAAGAAAAGAAGAACATAAATTATTGAACTTAGCATTATAACAGTTTGCACAGCTAAGAAATTAAACATTTATTGATTTTGTTAGTGTAAGCTTTCAGATTCATATTTCACAAATGACAAAGAGCTTAAAGCTTATCCCTTGAAGAACAGGGCGTACTTTGACAGTGTTGTAATGTTAAAAATTTATTGGAATAATGTTCTTTTCTATGACTTTACAAATTATGGTTTACACTTTCAAAATTGGAACAGGTCACAGAAAATAGTCTACCCAGTCACCTTTGCAATTCATATGCCCCTGTTCTTCCTCTCATCCATTACAAAATGTTTGTTTTCCAAGGATCAATACATTCCAAAGAATCTCCAGGAAAAATAATCACTTAGAAGGGTGTTAGTCATGGCATAAAGTAGCAGAGATTGTAACGTAGATATCATTATTTTTCTGAGGTCCATCAGCCAGGTCTGTGAGTAGATGCATGCTTGTGTGTGTGTGTGTGTGTGTGTGTGTGTGTGTGTGTTCGTGTGTGTGTTTCTGTGCATGCATTCGTGTGAGTGCAAAGGAGAGGAAATAAGAAAATTTCATTTGCATGAAGAAGGGAATATAAAATATAAATTAGGCACTTCATTTAATTTTTTATTACATTTCTTATTGACTCTCTTCCTCCTTTAGGATCCAAACTCCATGGAGAGAGGACTCAATCTGTCCTGTCACTGCTGTAGGCTCAGTGAATAGAACAGTACCGGTCACTCAAAGCCCGTAGTTTACCTTAGTGTTCACTCCTTTTTAAAAAAAAAAATTTATTAGCGTATTGTTGATTTACAATGCTGTGTTAGTTTCAGGTGTACAGCAAAGTGAATCAGTTATACGTATACATATATCCACCTTTTTTAGATTCTTTTCCCATATAGGTCATTACGAGTATTGAGTACGGTTCCCTGTGCTATACAGTAGGTCCTTACTAGTTACCTATTTTATATATAGTAGTGTGTATATGTCAATCCCAATCTCCCAATTTATCCCTCCCCTGCTTTCTCCCTTGGTAAACCTAAGTTTATTTTCTACATCTGTGACTGTATTTCTATTTTGTAAATAAGTTCATTTGTACCATCTTGGTGTTATATGTTTTATGGGTTTTGATAATTGTAATGACATGTTTTCATAGAGAATAGTTTCACTGCCTTAAAAATCCTCTGCTCCACCTACTTATCCCTTCCTTTCCTCTAGCCCCTGGCAACCACCGCTCTTTTTTTTTTTTTTTTGGCGGTACGCAGGCCTCTCACTGTTGTGGCCGCTCCCGTTGCGGAGCACAGGCTCCGGACGCGCAGGCTCAGCGGCCATGGCTCACGGGCCCAGCCGCTCCGCGGGATCTTCCCGGACCGGGGCACGAACCTGTGTCCTCTGCATCGGCAGGTGGACTCTCAACCACTGCACCACCAGGGAAGCCCCACTGCTCTTTTTTTTTTAACTGGCTCCATAGTTCTGCCTTTTCTAGAATGGCTTACACCAGGATTCATACAGGATGTAGCCTTTCAGATTGGCTTCTTTCACTTAGTAATATGCATTTAAGTTTCTTCCATGTCTTGTCATGGCTTGATAGCTCACTGAATAATATTCCATTGTCTGGATGGACCACAGTTTATGCATTTATCTACTGAAGTTCTATGACTAGAACTGTTATAAATATCCATGTGCAGGTTTCTGCATGGACACAGGCTTTCCACTCATTTGGGTAAATACCAAGGAATGTGACTGCTGATCTTATGGTGGGAATATGTTTATTTTTATAAGAAACTGTCAAACAGTCTTCCAAGGTGCTTGTACCATTTTGCGTTCCCATCAGCATGATGTTGTATTTTCTCTGTTGCTCCACATTCTTGCCAGATTTTGATGTTGACAATGTTTGGGATTTTAGTTATTCTAATGCATATGTAGTGGAAACAATCTCATATTTTAAAATTTGCAATTCTCTAATGATGTATGATTTATATTTTCATATGCTTATTGGAAAAATATGAAATGTATCATAATTTTATATCATCCTTGAACAGAGGACATGCTTATTTTCTCTGTATGATTCCAATTTTGGTATATGTGCTTCCAATGTGAGCACTGTCCTTTCTTTTGTTTCCCAAGATGAAGGATGTAATGGCTAAAACAAACATGTAACCATAAGATAAATTGGAGTTTTATCTTCAGCCGTTGACTGAAGAGTCATATTTATTTCTATAAAATATAAATAAGATGAGACCTGTGAATGGAGAAGGAGCAAGAGATATCTAGAAATGCAGTAGAGAAAAAAACAGTAGGAAGAAGGTATACTTTCAGACAGAGCCACAAAGGCACCCTAGGTTCAATGGGTGCAGACAAAAACAAGGCAGGTTTTTAGAAGAAAATTATTTTTAAAAATGGGGGCAGGGAAGTAATTAGAACTTAGCTTTAGAAACACTTACCAAGTTTTCTTCCAATATTTTACTTTCACCTTTTCCTCCTGCCTTGAATCCTGTTTACACAGAGTTTAGGAAAACAGTGTGACTCCACACTTGTAAAAAAATAATCAAATTGTTTAGGACAGGAACATTACCTTAAAGGCATAATTGCACACCTATATTTTCAGAAGTGTGAGATTCCATACCATTTACCAGGCTCTGTTTTGGCACTGAGAATAAAAAATGGAGCAAAACACATTTCCTGTTTCAGTGGAAGTTATACCTCAGTGGCGGGAAGCAAACTATATCTATATCTATATCTATATATACACACATATATGTAGTATACATACATATATATATGTAGTATATTTAGAGCATTATATTATATATATATAATGTAGAGCAGTAAAGCAGGTAAGTTGGAAAGGTAACACTGATGTAGCTCATTGTTCTATCGAGATTTACTGGGGGAGAGTTTTCCTTTAATATCTTATCTGAGAAGAGTCCTGAAGCAGATGCCAAATTTGGCCACGCCCTGGGCCAAGGACACTTCAGATGAAGAAATAACAAATGCAAAGTCTAGGAGCGGAACTTCCTTGGCCTGTTCACAGAACAGCAAGGAGGCTTGTGTGACTGAAATAATGGTAAAAGAAGCTTGTATTTTGAGCTAAATGGGCAAGAAGAGAAGTGAAAAAGTGGAGGTAAGAAATGTAAGAGAGAAAATTATATATGGCTGTGTAGGTCTTAGAAATAACTTACAGTTTTCCTGAGGGTAAGATATGAAAATGCAATCAACCAATTTGTCCTACATGGCGTTTACAGCACACTCCATCCAGAAAAGCAGAATGCATTCACATGCACATAAATCATTACCAAGATTGATCACACTGTGGACAATGAGATAAGTATCATTAATTTAAAAGTGTTTCCTTTTTTTATTTTTTCAAACTTGTTAATTTTTTATACAATTTTTAAAGGTTACTTTTCATTTACAGTTATTTCAAAATATTGGCTATATTCCC
Source organism: Delphinus delphis (assembly GCF_949987515.2). Classification (NCBI taxonomy): domain Eukaryota; kingdom Metazoa; phylum Chordata; class Mammalia; order Artiodactyla; family Delphinidae; genus Delphinus; species Delphinus delphis. Next base: position 104,103,495 of record NC_082687.1, on the reverse strand, counting down.
CGTGTTGTGCAATGAATCCTTTAGCTTGTCTTACACCTAATAGTTTGTACCTCTGACTTCCCCACCCCTATGTTGCACCTTCCCCCTTCTCCTCACTGGTAACCATTAGTTTGTTCTCTGTATCTGTGAGTCTGCTTCTCTTTTGTTATACTCACTAGCTTGTTGTATTTTTTAGATTCCACATTTAAGTGACATCATACAATATTTGTCTTTCTCTCACTTATTTCACTTAGCATGATGCCCTCCAAGTCCACCCATGTTGCTGCAAATAGCAAAACTTTGTTCTTTATTATGGTTGAGTAGTATTGAATGAATATGGAAATAGAACATATCAGAATATGTGAAATATCACTAAGACAATACTAAGAGGAAACTTATAGCACAGAAAGTTTATAACAGAAATCACTGAGAGACTCAAATACTGTACCTTAGCTTTCACCTTAAGAAACAGAAGAGCAAATATAAAGTAAGGAGAAGAAAAGAAACAATAAATTCGAAGTGGAGATCAACGAAATAGGAATCTCCAAAATGATAGAGAAAGTATAAGAAGCCAAAAACCAATTCCTTGAAATAAATAAATAAATTTGAAAAACACTCTAGCCAAGTGAATAAGAAAAGAGAGAGCAGACACAATTTTCGATATCAGGCTGAGAGAGATATCACTACAGATTCCACAGCTATTAAAAAGAAAGTGAAGAAATATTAAGAACGACTTTTGCCTATGACTTTGACAGTTTATATGATATGGACAAATTGCTTATGTGACACAAACTACCAAAATCCTTGCAAGAAGAAACCAACAATCTGAACAACTCTGTATCTACTAAGGAAATTGAAACTGTAGCTAAATCCTTCCCAGACCCAGAGTTTCACTGATGAATTCTACTAAATACTTTCAGAAAATATAATACCAATTCTATACAAAGTTTTTCAGAAAATTTAACAGAATTGAATATTTCCCAACTCCTTCTATGAGCATAATCTTGAAGCAAAACCAAAGACATTATAACAAATGTAAACTGTGTTTATCGTGGTGATCATTTTGAAATGTACAGAAATAGCAAATCACTATGTTGTGTAACAGGAACTAACATGGTATTGTAGGCCAATTATATTTCTCAATCAAACAAACAAGCTCATAGAAAAAGAAATAGATGTGCAATTACCAGAAGTGGAAGGTGGGGGTAGGGAGGAATTGGATGAAGGCAGTCAAAAGGTACAAATTTCCAGTCATGAGATAAATAAGCAAATGTACGACATGATAAATATAAGGAACTCTGCTCTATGTTATACATGGAATTTGTTAAGAGAGTAAATCCTAAGAGTTCTCATCACAAGGAAAATAGTTTTTCTATTTCTTTAAGTTTGTATCTATATGAGATGATGGGTGTTCACTAAACTTACTGTGGTCATAATTTCGTGGTGTATGCAAGTCTAATCATTATGCTTTATACCTCAAACTTACACAGTGCTGTATGTTAATTATATCACAATAAAACTGGAAGGGAAAATAAGTAAACTGCACATCAGTATGTCTCATGAACATAAACACAAATATTCTAAACAAAATATTATCAAATCAAATCTAATGATATATAAAAGGGACAATGCACCATTTCCACCTAAGATTTGTCCGAATAATTTAAGATTTATTTAACAGTAAAAAACCAATCAAGTCTAGAATCAATTAGTCCTCTGATTCATTGCTCCTGAAAAGCTATTTTCCTTAGGAGTTAGTCCCCTGGGCCAATATAATAATTTCCAGAGAATCAAGAACTTAGGAAAAATACAGATTCAAAAACCAGGTTTTTTTTAGTTTATTTTTAGTTTTGAAGAATATGACACTTAATAGCATTTGCCTTACAACACTGAATATTGTTCATATCAGAGTGGTTGCAATCTCTGACTGCTGAATAGCTAATGAAGGTGATAATTAATGGGAACATAGGCACAATACAATTCAGTTGATTGCCATTCACAAGACCTTAGAAGAAAGCTACAGGGACTTGAAGAATTAGTTATGTTTTCTATAATCTTTATTTGTTCACAAGTCAGCCTTTTTTGTTTTGGAAAATACTACCTTAGATTATTCCTAACACACATACATATGTACATATATACATACATACACACATAAATAAAACAACTCTGCTTTTATTTCTTTTAACTTTTTGTTTTGTATTGGAGTATAGCCGATTAACAATGTTGTGATAGTTTCGGGGGCACAGCAAAGCAACTCAGCCATACACATACGTGTATCCATTCTCCCCCAGATTCCCCTCCCATCCAGGCTGCCACATAACACTGAGCAGAAAAGTTGAAGATTTTTTCAAAATTTTTTATTTATTTGGCACAGGACTTTCGTTGCCACATGCAAGATCTATTTCCCTGAACAGGGATCGAACCTGGGACCCCAGAATTGGGAATGCAGAGTCTTAACCACTAGACCACCAGGGAAGTCCCAAACAACTCCCCTTTTAAAGAGCAGTAGCTTCCAAAATATTTCAGACTATTTCCTACACCTTTAAATCATACACATGTAACAAATTCTTCCTTTTATAAGTTGTTTTAACACCAATATGTTATTCAAATGTAGACTATTTTGAGACATAGTGGAGTTGCAGTAAGTGTACATTAAAAGCTTATATTTGGAACTATCTCCTCCTATTAGCTTGCATGGTCAGCTCTAGGATATTAGCTATTAATTTCCAAGGAAGATTTTTTTTGGGAAAATATTATTAGATTTAATTTTCAGTTATTTATAAGCAACAATGAATTCACTAAATTCCCTTAAAATCTTTATTTCCATAAATTAATAACCTTAAGCCCAAGAAACATGAATAAAATTACATCAAAGTATATCATAAGCAGACTTCTCAAAAGCAGTAAAAAAGAGATTTTTTTTTAAAGCCAGCAAGAAAAAAAAGACACACTAAGATACACTAAATAAGAAAAAAAATTTCTTGTTGGAAACAATGCAAGCAAGAAGAGAGTGGCCAATTATCTTTAAAGAAAGTACTAAAGGACAAACAATGACGAAACTACTATTCGATACCAGTGAAAAAATCTTTTTAAAATAAAGGAGAAATAAAGATTTATTTTCTACCAGCCACAGCAAAGGAATTCTTCAGGAAGAAAGAAAACAATTCTAGATGGGAATATGAATTTTCACAAAAGAATGTAGGCCACCAGAAATGGTGAATATGAGTAAATATGCATTATCCTTTTCTAGTTATTTGTCTCTTTTCAAAATGTTGTCCTTTAAGCAAAAATAAAAATAACGAGGTCTGAGGTATGTAAACTATGCAGATTAAAATGTTTGAAAAACAATAGCAGAAAGGCTGAGAGACGGAAGAAACAGAAGTATAATACTACAAGTTTCTTATGCTATATATGACATGGTATATGACACTTTAATGTAGATTGTTCTTAATAACCTAAAATTGGAAATAACTCAAGGGTCTTTCAACAGATGAATCAATAATCATTTTATGGCATATTCATTGTACTTAGTAATAAAGAAGAATGAACTATCAGTAACTGTAATAGCATAGATAAATCTCAAAATAAATATCCTTAGTGAAATAAAAAACTAGACCAAAAAATGCACATAGTGTATGATATCATTTACTTGAAATTCTAGAAAATATATGGTGACAAAAAGTATGTTAGTGGTTGTCTGAAGGCAGGGTGTGGCTGGGAGGCATGGGGAAAGGAATTACTAAAAGGTATGAGGAATTTGGGGGACTAATGGTTATGTTCATTAGTTTGTGCTGATGTTTTCACAGGAAGATACTTTTGCTGAATCATAAATTTGTGCACTTTATATATTTATTTATTACAATTGGGTCAAACTTTATTTAATACATCATGCTTAAATTATTTTTATTTTAGGAATGTAAGTTGATTTTAAAATTGGAAAAGCTGAACAGTTATCACATACATGGGGGAAAAAAGAAAACCGTTCTTATCTTGAGAGATAGAGAAAAAGCACTTGCTAATATTTAACACACATTCATGATAAAAACTCATAACTGTAACACACTACATGATAAATATTTCCTCACTTTGATAAAAAGCATTTACCATATCTTTAGTCAACATCATAATTAATAGTGACATTGAATTATGTCCCTCAGAGATGAAGAAAAAGAAAACAATACCTAAAGTCACCACTTCTATGTGGCATTATAGTAGAGATTCTAATTAGTGCAAGAAAGTCAAACATGAAGAATGGATGAGTAAATGAATAAATGAATGAATGAAGACATAGAATATTAGAAAAGGAGCAACAAATTGTCATTACTGATAGATGGAATTATTATATCCACAGAAAAGTTCAACAGAATTTACAAACTATTTAGTAAGGTAATTAGAGAGTTGAGCACAAAAAAGAAAAAGACTCTAAAGGAGATAGCATTTATCTTAAACATAAAAATGTTAAGGATAAACCTAACAAAAGATCTGCAAGATTTCTACACTAAAACCTATAAAATATTTAGTGAAATTAAAGAGATCTAAGTAAATTTAAAGAGATACTTTTGTGGGCAGAAAGACCCAGTACTGTAAGGATGGCAATTTTCTCAACTTGGTAAATTCAATACACTCTCACAGAATGTTATGAGTATGTGCGTGTGTGTGTGTGTATGCCTGTGTGTGTCACTGTGTGTGTAGACAACCTGATCTAAAATCTATACAAAATATAAATAATGAAGAAAAAATAATGCACAGTGCTAGACAATTAGACCAATGGAACAGAATAGAGGGTAAAAACACACACACACACACACACACACACACACACACACACACACACACACATACCCCTTCATCTGACTTAGGACAGTGGGAAACCATGGTTGATTTAATAACTGGTGCTGGGTAAACTGGATGTTCATATGGAAAAATATTTAATTTCTAACTGTACATGCAATTCCTAATGGTAAAATCATTAATGCTTTTAGAGAAAAAAGTGTAATAATGACATTGAAGTAGGTGAAAATTTCTTAAACATTATATCAAAAGCCCTATTAATAAAGATAAAAATGGGGCTTCCCTGGTGGCACAGTGGTTGAGAGTCCGCCTGCCGATGCAGGGGACACAGGTTCGTGCCCGGTCCGGGAAGATCCCACATGCCGCGGAGCGGCTGGGCCCGTGCGCCATGGCCGCTGAGCCTGCGCGTCCGGAGCCTGTGCCCCGCAACGGGAGAGGCCACAACAGTGAGAGGCCCGCGTACCGCCAAAAAAAAAAAAAAAAAAAGATAAAAATGAAGCATTAGTACATTAATACTAATAACTTCTGAGAATAAAAGAGATGCTATTAATATGGTGGAAAAAATCCCCAATAGTGAGATATATATATATCTGACAAAAGAATTTTATTCAGAATGTATAACAAGTTCTACACATGGAGATGTAAATCTCCTCCATTGATAAAAATTCTTCACCAGACACGTCACACAAAATAATATTCAAATGACAAGTAAGCATACAAGAAGGTGCTCAACTTTATTTTTCATCACAGAAACGCAAGTTAAAAATAAAACACTGCATACCTATCAGAACAACTACCACGAAAAAGACAGGGCCAAGTGTTAGTGAAACCTGAAACAACTGAAGCTCATAAAGTGCTAATGGTGTATACATAATTTTAATCACTTTGGAAAACAATTTGGTAGTATCTACTAAAGTTTTACATATACCAAATGATTCAGCAAGCCTATGTCTATTTATCCACAAGGATATTCATAGAAATATTTCCCAAAAGACATGAACAAAATTGCCCATAGCAGGTATTATTCTTAATAATGCTAAACTAGTCTATTTTAAAATATTAAGCATGGGACAACAAACATACAAAAACCAGCTAAATACAACTAAATTATTTTGTAATACTAAATATTTCAGAAGTGATATTTCTCTCTAATATAAAAATCTTAATCTAAATTCAGTTATATATTGATGAAATTCTAAAAGCTATTTATAAAATTTATTGGAAAGAATTACTGCATGAGTACAGAGAAGCAAATTTTGACAAAGAAGAATATGAGACGATCTTGACTAAATATATATTAAACTACCATAAAGTGATAGTAATTTAAAAAGAACAGCGTTGATACAGAAATTTAAAAATAAAACAATTTAAGAGAATAGAAATTTCAGAAAAAGACCTTTTCACATATAGACATATTTTACGTAATAAATAATACATGTCATATAATGGAAAGATAATGGACAATTGTTATCTCAACATGAGATAATGTTGCGATCATTGGCTATTCATTTTAGGAAATATTGTAAACATATTTCATAATACCAGCAGAAGTAAATCCCAGAAGAGTTAAAGCTTTAAGTTTAAAACTATAGGCTCCTAATTTCTGCTAATGGTTGTCTTGATTAATAAGATCCATCTTAGTGCTGAAAATAAGTATACTAGATAAAGTTTTTTTAAAATCTTAGCACAAAATGTCTGAAATACATACTGAGGTCAAAATATACTAAGGTCAAAACTGAACAGGAAATGGAACACAACTGTGCTTTTTTTTCTAAGAGGCATTATCTAATCCCAGTAAACTGGGATTATGGTTTTAATTACCTCCCAAAATAAAAGGGACATAAATCAAAACCCAGAGCCCATGCTGGGGATTCAACTCATCACAAAATGAAGTAGTAATCCAAAGTAAGACACCCTCAGTGGAAGCAAGAGCTGGAATTAAACCAGCCATCATGCATATTTACAGCTTGTGTTCACATGTTCTGGAAGGTCAAAGAAGCACAAGCCATCAAATTGTTTTAAAGTAGCTCTGGACTACAAAGGCCTTTAGGAACACAGTGGACATGGTTAGGCAAACTCTATACAAATAGATTTTGAAATGGTCAACGTGAGGTCAAAGATACCGGGTACAGAGGAAAACAACAATGCCTGAGAATAAACACAAATGACAGCCAGGAGAAACAGTTAGGTGAAAACATCAGATACTGGACCAAATGGACATAGGTTATTGAAAATATAAAACTATAGTAACTACATATAAAAATAAGGTAAAATCTTGGAAAACTTCTGAAAGGAAGGTAAAATTACAGAGAGTGTCATGGAGATTTTAAAAAAGAACCAATTACTGTTCTAAAAGCAAAACCTCATTAGCAGAAGTATAAAGTAATCCAAATTTAAAACTAAATATATAGAAGGAGTTCTGGTTTAACTAAGACAGTGAAGCTCTCCAGAGTGCATCTCTGGCCCTTACTATAGCTAAAATTTGGCAAATACATACACACATGCATACATAAAAATAAAAAATCAAGCTATTTGAAGAATCTGAAAATTAAGGCAGGTGAATTATGGAATGGACTCAAATGTTAAGAAGCACCCCTCACAAGGGTGAGTTTTGTTTTTTGTCTTTTCCTTCTCATGGCTTGACTTCTCTCTTGGGTTCCAGTCACAGTGGTGTCAGCAACTAGAACAATGATAGACTTACCTCTCTGTTTATGACCAGAGGAAAATATTGAAAGGGTCTCAGGTGAGTGGGATTGAGAGCAGGAAATACTAGAGGGGACAGAGCCAGAAAAAGGGGTCCCCTAATTCTTTTTACAGGCATACCCTGGAGATACTGCAATTCAGTTCCAGATCACTGCAATAAAGTGCAATAAAGTGAGGCACACAAGTTTTTTGATTTCCCAGTGCATATAAAAATACATGGACACTATACTATAGTCCTTGAATTGTACAGTAGCATTATGTCTAAAAAAATTCACATACCTTAATTTAAAATATTTTATTGCTAAAAATTTCTACCCATCATCTGAGCCTTCAGCGAGTCTGTAGTAGTAAACACCAAGATCACTGACCATAGATCACCATAACAATACAATAATAATGAAAAAGTTTGAAATATTGTCAGAATCACCAAAGTGAAACACAGAGAAGTGAGCAAATACTGTTGGAAAAAATGGCACCAATAGACTTGCTTAATGCTGGGTTGCTACAAAATTTCAATTTGTAAAAAGCACAGTATCTGTGAAGCACAATAAAGCGAAGTGCAATAAAACAAGGTCAGCCTGTGTATGCATTCATGCATGTTGTAGCCTAATCCCTAACTCATGTCTGTGTGGGACAAACAAAAACCAGCCTGAGAAAGCCTCTGAACTGAACTGAGACTTGAACTAACCACACAGTTTCAATCTAATCCCTGACTATACATCCTTTGGACAAACCTAAACCAACATAGCAAAAGCTGTAAGCACTGAATTGCTATTTGAACTGCTGTCCATAGTTTATATAGAAGTTATTAATTTTTGAATATTTAGATTTTTAACTTTACAAGAAATTACTCAACAGTTTCCCAAAGTTTCTGACTAGAGCATATTACTCCTACCTAAAGAATCTCTTTTCACATTACTTGTGATTCAGACATACTAGTTATGAATTCTCTCAGGTTCTTTTGTCCCACAATGTATTTTGCCTTTATTTTTTCAAGTACAGAATTATAGTATGATTTTGCTTTCAGTACTTTCACAACATTTTTTTAATACTTTTATAATCCCTGTCTTTGTTCCTCTCTGTGTTGCCTTTCTTACTCTGGCTGCTGTCAAGATTTTCTCTTTATCTTTCTTTAATTTTCAGCAGATGGAAGATAATCTCTCATTTTCTCGTGCTCCCGTAAGACTTAGCCTTATGAGACACAGAACTTGAACAGGCATACTTTGGAAATATTGTGGGTTCAGTTCCAGACCACCACAATAAAGTGCATATCACAATAGAGTCAGTTACATGAACTTTTAATTTCTCAGTGCCAACAAAAGTTATGTTTACACTATACTGTAGTCTAGTGTGCAATAGTGTTATGTCTAAAAAAAAAACAATGTATGTACCTTAATTTAAAAATATTTTATTGCTAAAATATGCTAACCAACATCAGCCTTCAGCAACTCATAATCTTTTTGCTGGTGAAAGGGGCTTCCCTCGATGTTGATGGCTGATGACTTATCAGGATGGTGGATGCTGAAGGTTGGGTGTCTGTGGCAATTTTTTAAAATAAGACAACAATGAAGTTTGCCCCATCAATTGACTCTTCCTTTCAGGAAAAATTCCTCTGCATCATGCAATGCTGTTTGATAGCATTTTACCCACAGTAGAACTTCTTTCAAAATTGAAGTCAGTTCTCTCAAACCCTGCCACTGCTTTATCAACTAAGTTTACTTAATATTCTAAATCATTTATTGTCTTTTCAACAATCATCACAGCATCTTTACCAGGAGCAGATTTCATCTCAAGAAACCACTTTCTTTGCTTATCCATAAGAACTAACTCCTCAACCATTTCACTTTTATCATGAGATTGCAGCAATTCAGTCACATCTCCAGCTCCACTTCTAGTTCTGGTTCTAGTTCTCTTGTTTCCATAACATCTGCAGTTCCTTCCTCTGCTACAGCACCACCAACATCATCCATGAGGACTACAATCAGTTTCTTCCAAACTTCTGTTAGTGTTGATATTTTGACCTCTTCTCAGGAATCATGAATGTTCTTACTGGCATCTAGAATGGTGAATCCTTTCCAGAAGGTTTTCAATTTACTATGCCCAGATCCATCAGAAGAATCACTATCTATGGCAGCTACGTATAGCCTTATGAAATATATTTCTTAAATAATAAGACTTGGAAACTAAAATTACTATTTGATTCATGGGCTGCAGAATGGCTGTTGTGTTAGCAGGCATGAAAACAACATTAATCTCATTGTACATCTCCATCAGAGCTCTTGGGTGACCAGGTGCATTGTCAGTAAGTAGTAATATTTTGAAAGGAATCTTATATTTCTGAGCAGTAGGTCTCAACAGTGGGCTTAAAATGTTCAGTAAACCATCCAGGCCTTGTTGTGCCATTGATAGAGCACAGCCAGAGTAGATTTGGCATAATTGTTAAAGGCCCTAATTATTTCAGAATGATAAATAAGCATTGGCTTCAACCTAAAGTTACCGTCTGCATTAGCACCTAACAAGAGAGTCAGTCTGTACTTTGAAGCTTGAAGCCAGGCATTGACTTCTCCTCTCTAGCTATGAAAGTCCTAGATAGCATCTTCTTCCAATAGAAGGCTGTTTAATCTACATGGAAAATCTGTTGTTTAGTGTAGCCACCTTCATTAATTATTTTAGCTGGAGAGTCTCCATAACTTGCTGCAGCTTCTACATCAGCACATGCTGTTTCATCTTGCACTTTGATGTTACGGAGATGCCTTCTTTCCTTAAACTCCATGAACCAATATTTGCTAGCTTCAAACTCCTCTTCCTCATTAACAACTTGGCTGTTTGGTGCAAGACGCCTAGCTTTCAGCCTGTCTTGGCTTTTGGACATGCCTTCCTCACTAAGCTTCAACATTTCTAACTTTTGATTTAAAGTGAGAGACAGTGCAACTCTTCCTTTCACTTCAACACTTAGAGGCCATTGTAGTGTTATTAATTGGCCTAATTTCAATATTGTTGTGTCCCAAGAAATAGGGAGGTCTGAGGAGAGAGAGATATGGGGAACAGCCAGTGGGTGGACAGTCAGAGCACACATATTTATCGATTAAGTTCACCATCTTATATGAGCTGGGTTAGTGAAACACCAAAATAATTATAATAGTAACATCAAAGATCACTGATCACAAATCACCATAAGAAATATAATAATAATAAAAAAGAGTTTGAAATATTGCAAGAATTACCAGAATGTGACACAGAGACATGAAGTGAGCAAGCCAGAAGGGAGTGGCAGGACATATTTAAAGTAATGAAAGGGAAAAACCTACAACCAAGACTACTCTACCCAGCAAGGATCTCATTCAGATTTGATGGAGAAATTGAAACCTTTACAGACAAGCAAAAACTAAGAGAATGCAGCACCACTAAACCAGCTTCACAAGAAATTCTAAAGGAACTTCTCTAGGCAGGGAACACAAGAGAAGGAAAAGACCTCCTAAAACAATTAAGAAAATGGTAATAGAACCATACATGTCAATAACTACATTAAATGTAAATGGATTAAATGCTCCAACCAAAAGTCATAGACTGGCTGAATGTATATGAAAACAAAACCCATATATATGCTGTCTACAAAGGACCCACTTCAGACCTAGGGACACATAAAGACTGAAAGTGAGGGGATAGAAAAAGATATTCCATGCAAATGGAAATCAAAACAAAGATGGAATAACAATTCTCATATCAGACAAAATAGACTTTAGAATAAATACTATTACAAGAGACAAAGAAGGACATTACATAATGATCAAGGGATCAATCCAAGAAGAAGATATAACAATTGTAAATATTTATGCACACAATATAGGAGCACTTCAAAACATAAGGCAAAGGCTAACAGCCATAAAACGGGAAACCTACAGTAACACAATCATAGTAGGGGACTTTAACACCCCACTTTTACCAATGGACAGATCATCCAAAATGAAAATAAATAAGGAAAGACAAGATTTAAATGACACATTAAACAAGATGGACTTAATTGATATTTATAGGACATTCCTTCCAAAAACAACAAAATAAACTTTCTTCTCAAGTGCACATGGAACATTTGCCAGGAAGAGCATAACTTGGGTCACAATTCAACCTTGGTAAATTTAAGAAAATTGAAACCATATCAAGTACCTTTTCTGACCACAACGCTATAAGACCAGATATCAATTACAGAAAAAAAAAAGTAAAAAATACAAACACATGGAGGCTAATCAATACACTACTAAATAACCAAGAGATCACTGAAGAAATCAAAGGGGGAATCAAAACATACCTAGAAACAAATGACAATGAAAACACAGTGATCCAAAACCTACGGGATGCAGCAAAAGCAGTTTTAAGAGGGAAGTTTATAGAAATACAGTCCTACCTCAAGAAAAAAGAAATATTTCAAATAAACAATCTAGCCTCACACCTAAAGCAATTGAGAAAGAAGAAGAACAACAACAACAACAACAAAAAAAACCTCAAAGTTAGCAGAAGGAAAGAAAGCATAAAGATCAAATCAGAAATAAATGAAAAAGAAATGAAGGAAATAACAAATATCAATAAAACTAAAAGTTGGTTCTTTGAGAAGATAAACAAAATTGATAAACCATTAGCTGGACTCATCAAGAAAAAAAGGGAGAAGACTCAAATCAATAGAATTAGAAATGAAAAAGGAGAAGTAACAACTGACACTGCAGATATACAAAAGATCATGAGAGATTACTATAAGCAACTATAAGCCAATAAAACGAACAACCTGGAAGAAACTGACAAATGTTTAGAAAAGCATAACCTTCCGAGACTAAGCCAGGATAAATAGAAAATATAAACAGACCAATCACAAGCACTAAAATTGAAACTGTGATTAAAAATCTTCCAACAAACAAAAGCCCAGGACCAGATGGCTTCACAGGTGAATTCTATCAAATATTTAGAGAAGAGCTAGCACCTATCCTTCTCAAACTCTTCCAAAATATAGCAGAGGGAGGAACACACCCAAACTCATTCTACGAGGCCACCATCACCCTGATACCAAAACCCAACAAAGATGTCACAAAGAAAGAAAACTACAGGCTAATATCACTGATGAACATAGATGCAAAAATCCTCAACAAAATTCTAGCAAACAGAATCCAACAGCACATTAAAAGGATCATATACCATGATCAAGTGGGATTATCCCAGGAATGCAAGGATTCTTCAATATACACAAATCAATCAATGTTATAAACCATATTAACAAATTGAAGGAGAAAAACCACATGATCATCTCAACAGATGCAGAAAAAGCTTTCAAAAAAATTCAGCAAAAATTTATGACAAAAACCCTCCAGAAAGTAGGCATAGAGGGAACTTACCTCAACATAATAAAGGCCATATATGACAAACCCACAGACAACATCATTCTCAATGGTGAAAAACTGAAACCATTTCCACTAAGATCAGGAACAAGACAAGGTTGCCCACTCTCTCCACTCTTATTCAGCATAGTTTTGGAAGTTTTAGCCACAGCAATCAGAGAAGAAAAAGAAATAAATGGAATCCAAATCGGAAAAGAAGAAGTAAAAGTGTCACTTTTGGGAGATGATATGATAGTACACCTAGTTAATCCTAAAGATGTTACCAGAAAACTACTAGAGCTAATCAATGAATGTGGTAAAGTAACAGGATACAAAATTTGGAAATCTCTTGCATTCTTATACACTAATGATGAAAAATCTGAAAGAGAAATTAAGGAAACTCCCATTACCATTGCCATAAAAAGAATAAAATACCTAGGAATAAACCCACCTAAGGAGACAAAAGACCTGTATGCAGAAAACTATAAGACACTGATGAAAGAAATTAAAGATGAAACAAACAGATGGAGAGATATACCATGTTCTTGGATTGGAAGAATCAACATTGTGAAAATGACTATACTACCCAAAGCAATCTACAGATTCAATGCAATCCTTATCAAACTACCAACAGCATTTTTCACAGAAACAGAACAAAAAATTTCACAATTTGTATGGGAACACAAAAGACCCTGAATAGCCAAAGCAATCTTGAGAAAGAAAAACGGAGCTGGAGGAATCAGGCTCCCTGACTTCAGACTATACTACAAAGCTACAGTAATCAAGATAGCATGGCACTGGCACAAAAACAGAAATATTGATCAATGGAACAGGATAGAAAGTCCAGAGATAAACCCCCGCACATGTGGTCACCATATCTTTGATAAAGGAACCAAGAATATACAATGGAGAAAAGACAGCCTATTCAATAAGCGGTGTTGGGAAAACTGGACAGCTACATGTAAAGGAATGAAATTAGAACACTCCCTAACACCATATACAAAAATAAAATCAAAATGGATTAAAGACCTAAATGTAATGTCAGACACTATAAAACTCTTAGAAGAAAACGTAGGCAGAACACTCCATGACATAAATCACAGCAAGATCCTTTTTGACCCACCTCCTAGAGAAATGGAAATAAAAACAAAAATAAATGGGACCTAATGAAACTTAAAAGCTTTTACACAGCCAAGGAAACCATAAACAAGATGAAAAGACAATGCTCAGAATGGTTGAAAATATTTGCAAACAAAGCAACTGACAAAGGATTAATGTCCAAAATATACAAGCAGCTCATGCAGCTCAATAACAAAAAAACAAACAACCCAATCAAAAATTGGGCAGAAGACCTAAACAGACATTTCTCCGAAAAAGTTATACAGATTGCCAACAAATACATGAAAGGGTGCTCACATTACCAATCTTTAGAGAAATGCAAACCAAAACTACAATGAGGTATCGTCTCACACCGGTCAGAAAGGCTATCATCAAAAAGTCTACAAACAATAAATGCTGGAGAGGGTGTGGAGAAAAGGGAACCCTCTTGCACTTTTGGTGGGAATGTAAATTGACACAGCCACTATGGAGAGCAGTATTGAGGTTCCTTAAAAAACTTAAAGTAGAACTACCATATGACCCGACAATCCCACTACTGGGCATATACCTGGAGAAAACCATAATTCAAAAAGTGTCATGTACCAAAATGTTCATTGCAGCTCTATTTACAATAGCCAGGACATGGAAGCAACCTAAGTGTCCATCGACAGATGAATGGATAAAGAAGATGTGGCACATATACACAATGGAATATTACTCAGCCATAAAAAGAAACAAAATTGAGTTATTTGTAGTGAGGTGGATGGACCTAGAGTCTGTCATACACAGTGAAGTAAGTCAAAAAGAGAAAAACAAATACCATACGCTAACACATATATATGGAATTAAAAAAAAAATGATTCTGAAGAACCTAGGGGCAGGACAGGGATAAAGACACAGACGTTGATAATGGACTTTAAGACACGGGGAGGGGAAAGGGTAAGCTGGGACGAAGTGAGAGAATGGTATGGACATATATACACTACCAAATGTAAAATGGGCTTCCTTGGTGGCGCAGTGGTTGGGAGTCCGCCTGCCGATACAGGGGACGCGGGTTCGTGCCCCAGTCCGGGAGGGTCCCGCGTGCCTTGGAGCGTCTGGGCCCGTGAGCCATGGCCGCTGAGCCTGCGCGTCCGGAGCCTGTGCTCCACAACGGGAGAGGCCGCAGTGGTGAGAGGCCCGCGTACCGCCAGAAAAAAATAGATAGCTAGTGGGAAGCAGCTGCATAGCACAGGGAGATCAGCTCAGTGCTTTGTGACCACCTAGAGGGGTGGCATACGGAGGGTGGGAGGGAGGTGCAAAAGGGAGGGAATATGGGGATACATGTATACATATAGCTGATTCACTTTGTGATACAGCAGAAACTAACACACCATTGTAAAGCAATTATATTCCAATAAAGATGTTAAAAAAATTATTTAACAGCTCCATGCATTAATGTATGTTTTTGTTGTTATGCTTACTCCTCATTTGTTACACATCAGTAATGGAAAATAAAGTAAACATCTGCAGAAACTAAAATTAGTACTACTCTAATAGATGAATAAATATTTCCTTTGAAACTGCAAAAAAAAAAAAGAAGTCTACAAATAATATGGGTAAACAACAAGGTCCTACTGTATAGCACAGGGAATTATATTCAATATCATGTGATAAACCATAATGGAAAGAATGTCTGTCTGTGTATAACTGAGTCACTCCTGTACAGCAGAGATTGGCACAGCATTGGAAATCAACTTTACTTCAATAAAAAAAATTTACAAATAATAAATCCTGGGGAGGGTGTGGAGAAAAGGGAACCCTCCTCCACTGTTGTTAGGAGAGTAAATTGGTGCAGCCACAGTGGAGGACAGTATGGAGGTTCCTTAAAAAACTAAAAATAGAGTTACCATATGATCCAGCAACCACACTCCTGGGCATATACCCAGAAAAGATAAAAACTCTCATTTGATCCACCCCAATGTTCATAGCAGCACTATTTACAGTAGTCAAGACATGGAAGCAACCTAAGAGTCCATTGGCAGGTGAACGAATAAGATGTGCTACATATATACAATGGAATATTAGTCATAAAAAAGAATGAAATAATGTCATTTGCAGCAACATGGGTGGACCTACAGGTTTTTATACTACGTAAGTCAGACAGAGAAAGATAAATATCATTTGATATCACTTATATGTGGAATCTAAAAAAAATGATACAAATAAACTTATTTACAGAACAGAAGTAGACTCATAGACATAGAAAACAAACTTATGGTCACCAAAGGGGAAAGGGAGGGGAGGGAGGAATAAATTAGAAGTTTGGGATTAACAGGTACACACTACTACATATAAAATAGGTAAACAACAAGGACCTACTGTGTAGCACAGGGGACTATATTCAATATATTGTAATAACTTATAATGGAAAAGAATCTGAAAAAGAATATATATGTACACACATAACTGAATCACTTTGCTGTACATCTGAAACTAACACAACATTGTAAATCAACTATACTTCAATTTAAAAAAAAAAACTGTATGAGGTCATTTCCTTCACATATTTCAAACCAACACAATATATTGCAAGAACATGGAATGCAGAAATGGACATAAAAATTCATTTTTATGCCATTAAGCCAGATGTTAAAAGTGCTTGCAAACGTGTAAACAATTGCCACTTTTCTCACTGCATTTATTTTTGTTTTAGAAAATATAATTACTTTTCATAAAAATATGTTATGTCAACATGTGATGGAATATGTATTGTAACATAGCCACTCTTCCATTTTCAGAATATCTGTTTGATTTAAAATACAGTAACCATTGATAGTGTAGTCCACATAAGCAGAAGTTTGTGATGCCCTCAATAATTTTTAAAAAGGTGAAGGAATCTAGAGACCAAAAAATGTGAGAACTACTGGACTACTGTATATGTTGGCCAAGACTTAAATGAGGTCCATGAACCCTAACTAGGTTCTGCCTTCAATAAGCCATACTGCTTCACTCTTGTAATTTGAATTTATTTTGCTATTCTTCTTCCTTTATAAAACTAGTTAAAAGTTTTAGTTGTGTAAATGAGTTTCATGGGAAGTGTGTTGTTTATGACAAAGCTAGAGCTTTGAAGGTCTTGTTTGTGGTGAGAGTTTGGCAGTAATGTTTGGCATGAGAGAACCTTGAGAAAAGATAAAACTCGGGAGAAGTGCTTGGGACTGCTTGGTCCAGTTATCCATACAACCAATTATAGTTTAGTTTTCTGATTTCAAGATTTTTGTTCTTAAATAGGGAATTTGTGTATAGATACAGCTAATGTCAGCATTTTACTTGTCATGATTACTTTTACTAAGCCTTTCATAAAATATATAAAAAATTATACATATAGATACACCCACCTACCTCTACCTTGACACTGAATCTGATAACTGATGCATATCAGGTAATCCAATGGCTTTTCTTCACCAGAAGAGAAAGTAGCACATTAACAGATAAAAATTCAGAAATAGCTTTCACTAGGGGGGAGTTTGTACTCAAGGCTAAAATTTCTTCCCAACTGTATACTGCACTATAAGGGACATTTATGTGTCTTCGAAGACAAAAATATATCACACAGAGGAATTTATATTTTTTATTTCCATAAAATAAAATCTGGAAAACCTCAAGGGAAATTATATTTGGAATGTTTAACATACTCAAAATAAAATAATATTACTCAGGAATTAGGAATGACCTAAACTTAGGAATCTTCAAATAGTGTTCATCAAAATGTTTGTCCCCAAAATATTTTATTCTACTCAAATTTGATAACATTATAGAAGTCAGCTACTGATGAATGAGCATGAAATGCAAAGAGAAAGGCCTTGATCTAGTGGGTTGTTATTAATTAGTTTGATTTGGTTAAACACTGTCACCATCAACTAAATTAATGATAATAACAAATTGAGAGGAAGAAATGAGCAGATGGGAAGTCACCATATGCTCATGCCACACTCTTAATTGATACTAATTAAGTAATTATGGAATGGAAGAAAATGTTAATTCAAATGTCTATAGCATTTGAAATGCCTGTTTATAAAACTGTGTCATTTATAACGGATACTGTTCCACTTGGCCCCTGAATTAGCTAGAAATATTGAGAGCAAAGGAAAGAAATCACTCGTGTTTTCTAAAACATCCTCAAGTACTGACCACATTTATTAAGCATTTTTTAAAATATGCAGACTTAATGGAAAAATACAGAATTAATAAACAAAAAATTTACGTTTTACATAAACATAAAATTTTCTTATTCTTGGTCCCAAGACAGCAGGTTATGCTCCTTGTCATGGGGCATTAGCTACTGAGACGGCTGTGGACAGTGATTGATGTGATATTAGTAGCACCTCTTAGACATGGCTTGACTACTTCTGGTCCTCAGACTTCAGTTGCTTGTTCATACAGGGAAGCCAGGCGATTAGGTCTGGGTTCAAAACATCATTCACACTCTATGAACAACAATGTTCTGACTCCCAAAGTTTTCTTTTTTCATGTTTCTCTTTTACCTAGTCTAACTCTTTTCTATCTTTTCATTATAAACAGATGCCTTTCTCTGTCCAATTTTCCTAACAATTTTACTTCACATTAGAGTACCGTTTCCTTTTGATTTATTTACCCTAGAGGTCAATGATTAGAAAGATAAAGCCAGTTTCTTATTGTCTCAACTAGTTTGCTTCTTTTAGTGAAAAAAAAAAAGAAAAGAAAAAAGAAGCCAGCTAGCAACACTATGAATTGCAATGATCTTTAAAATGTTATTTTTACTGTCACTTTATTTTATTATCATAGTACCTGCCTTGCATAAACAAAGTTGACATTGATCTTCCTTAACCATTTTTATGGTGAGGTAATGAATTAGATAGACTTAGAGAAATTCCTACTCAGATACAGTATTGATTCCTCAGACTACCTGAAGCAAGTGAATTTCCAGTGCTGGATAAAATTCAATTAAATACCTAGTATCAAAGAATACCAATGTTTATTTTCATTACAGCAGGCAAATAAACTACATGTCCAATACCACAAGATGTGCCTTTGAGGCATAAAAAATGATTAGCCTCCCTCACTTGAATTTCATCACGGAATTTGAAATGCTATGACAGGTAATACATTATCCGATAAACAAATTCAAGAAAATGTTTCCTGAATGTTTTCTAGGGCTGCTATAACAAAGTACTAGAGACTGGATGGCATAAAACAACAGAAATTTATTTTTTCCTCACAGTTCTGGAGGATATAAATTCTAGATCAAGATGTTAGCTGGTTGGTTTCTTCTGAGGCTCCTCTCCTTGGCTTGTAAGTGGCAACTTCTCCCTGTGTTTTCCCTTGGTCTTTGCTCTGTGGTTTTCTATGTCCAAATTTCTTCTTCTTATAGGGAAACCAGTCATATTGGATTAGGGTCCACCCTAATGACTTCCTTCTAACTTAACTCCCTCTTTAGAGACCCTATCCCCAAATACAGCCACATTCTGAGGTACTGGAGGTTAGGACTTCAGCATGTCAATTTGGGAGAATACAGTTCAACCAGTAACATATCCTTAGAGGTTAGAACAACTGATAAATTATCTTTAATTTAAACTATTCTTATCGACAATGATCTTTAAGCACATGCACATTTTTTTTAAAAAAATAGTGATCTCATTCATTTGAACTGTCACTGGATAGATAACTTAAGAGAGAGGCGACTCATGGATGATGACAAATTACTTCACAGGATATACAGCCATCTGGGGAAGTGAGCTCGGTCATGTTAGACTATTAATGCTCTGTGTTATACTGTAACTGATCACACTCAGAGTTTCGCCATCCGCCTAACTGACCTACACACTGTGTGAACCAATGAGGGGTAGTAAATGGCTTGCTTTCCAAGATACATCTGACTCAGCCACAAGGAGGCCCCCCTGTCACATTTAGAGATCCCACCTTGAGTTTTGCAATTAAGCAATAGGACAGCAAAACAATTCATATAACTCTTTAAAAAAATTTTAATTTCATTTATTTCTTCTATTATGCTCTTCCTTATCTTTTTCATTGAAGTATAGTTGATTTATAATATTATGTTTCCAAAGATGTATTGTATAGTGTAGGGAATTATAGCCATTATTTGGTATAACATTCAATGGAGTATAACCTGTAAAAACAAACTTTGAGAGACAAAAACAAAAAGCCCAATACTTGCTTAATTCTTTTTTTTTTTAACATCTTTATTGGAGTATAATTGCTTTACAATGGTGTCTTAGTTTTAGTTTCTGCTGTATAACAAAGTGAATCAGCTATACATATACATATATCCCCATACCTCCTCCCTCTTGTTTCTCCCTCCCACCCTCCCTACTTGCTTGATTCTTAAACATTGTTTTCTTTAACTCCCTTTATCACAGACTTTTCCCAAATCTGCATAAGATTCAGTAGAAAGTATTCTTCTTTCTAAGCAACATATTGAACACTAATGACATGCCAGGTCCCAAACCAAGTATTTTATATGTTTTTCCCAAACCAAGTATTTTATATGTTTTATCTTATTTAAAAACTTAACAAGTAAATGTAGTATTTTATTTTATTATTTTCCATTTCACACACAAAAATAATCTAAAACTTAGAATGTGCAAATAATTTGCCAAAGATTAACAAAAAGTAGTAAGTATAGAGCTTGATTTCAAATCCAGGTAATCTGACTCCATAGTGATTTTCTTAAACTCTGCATTCTATTACTTCTACTGGGAATTAAAATCTCATCAAAAATTGGAGAAGAAAGCATTCAGTCTCAAGATTACATTAGCTGCAGGTTTTTATATACGTCCTTTATCAGACTGAGGAGAGACTGTTTTATTCTGACTCCACTGAGAGTTGTTTTCATAAAGTATATTGAACTTTGTCAAATGCTTTTTTTTTCCTCTGTCTACTAAAATAATCATATTTTTTTCCTTTTTCTTTTCTTGGCTTTTGGTGCAGTGGATTCTACTGATTAATTTTCAAATCCTGAACCCACCTTGCATTCCTAGGATAAATGCCACTATCAAAATGCATTATCAATTTTATGATTATTATTTTGTTATTGGATTCAAATTGCTTACCTATTGCTATGGATTGTTGCACCTATGTTTATAAGGAATGGTGATCTATATCATTCCTTTTTCTTCGCTCTTGTAATGTTTTGTCTGGTTTTTTATCTGGGTAATGCGGGCCTCATAAAACGTGTATGAAAGTGTTCCTTCTTTTTCTCTATGTCTGCAGAGTTTCTCTCCTCTTAAGTATCTGATAGAATTTACCATCGAAGGCACTTAACCCTGAAATTACTTGACTATCTTCTCTCTCAACCCTTGCATGTAGCCTATTTATTCATTACTCTTGGTAACAGTTTTCAAGTTGAATCAACTCAGGATACTAATAGTAAAGCTGATCTCAACTGAAGTTTGGTTTCTTTCTTTAAAACTACCGTAAGTTCATATCTAATCAAAATATCAATAGATAGTATTTAGTGAAATTCCTACATGTTAAACCTATTACAATGCTTCGTATGAATTGTCTCATTTAATTATTACATTTACCAAGTTAAAATCTTGAACAAAGCCATTGCATACTAAGAAACAGACTTGCTTTTTTTTTTTTTAACATGGCATTTGTTCATGACCCTTATGTGGTCCATACTGTTTAAAACATATATAAATTTCAGTTTTCATGTTAAATCATTTTAGAAAATTTTAACTACATCAGAGAATACTATTGGCAAGAATAGAAATCTTCCTCTAGAAATGTATATGCTATTTAAACTAAAAAGTGGCATTTTCCAACATCTTTTATTTTGATAAAAAATTCTTTTCAGTTTGAATATCCTTACATCAATTAACTCTGATACAACAGTTTAAATTCAAATCCATAACGTATATATTGCTAGAATTAACCTCCCCTGATAGTTAAAAGTGAGATATCAGAATTGCATGAAAATTTGAACAGAGGATACAAAAATATTTAGTTTTTCCTTGATAATTTATATTTTTAAACTTGAGCCCACTCTACTTCTTATGTCATCAGGGAAATGCAAATAAAAACAACAAAGAGATAACTACACACTTATTAGAATGGCCAAAATCTGAACACCATGAATACCAAATGCTGGAGAAGACTTGGAGCAATAGGAACTCTCATTCACCACTTGTGGGAATGCAAAATGGTACAGCTACTTGGTGGTTTCTTAAAAAACTAAACATGCTTCTGCCATATAACCCATCACTTGTACTCCTTGGTATTTACCCAAATAAATGGAAAGCTATGTCCACATAAAAATATGTACATGGATGTTTATAACAGCTTTATTCATAATTACCAAAACTTGGGAGTAACCAAGTTGTCCTTCAGTAGGTAATGACTAAACTGTCTTACATCCAGGCAACAGAATATTATTCAGCACTAAGAAGAAATGAGCTATCAAAGTATGAAAAGACATGGGGGAACCTTAAATGCATATTTTACTAAGTAAAGGATGCTAATCTGAAAAGGTTACATACCGTATGATTCCAACTATATGACATTTTGGAAAAGGCTGAACTATGGAGATAGTCAAAATCAGCAGCTGCCAGCAGTTGGAGGGGGACAGATGAATGGGCAGAACACAGATTTTCGTGGGGGGCAGTGAAACTACTCTGTATGATACCATAATGATGGATACATGTCATTATACATGTATCCAAACCCACAGTATGTACAACACCAGGAATGAAACTTAATGTAAACTATGGGCTTTGATGTGTCTATATAGATTCATAATCTGTAACAATTGTACCACTGTGGTGGGGGATGTTAATAATGGGGGAGGCTATGCACGTGTGGGGATAGGGCATTTATGGGAAATTTCTGTACCTTTCCCTCAATTTTTCTGTGAATCTAAAACCTCTCTTAAATAATTGTCTATTAAAAACAAACAAACAGGTGTGCCCTTTAATTTAAAAACCATTTTCAAAACTATAGCTTTCTTGGGACTTCCCTGGCAGTCCAGTGGTTAAGACTTCACCTTCCAACGCAGGGGCTGTGGGTTTGATCCCTGATTAGGGAGCTAAGATCCCACATGCCTCAAGGCCAAACAACCGAAACATAAAACAGGAGCAATATATTAATAAATTCAATAAAGACTTTAAAAATGGTCCACACCAAAAATAAATCTTAAAAAAAACTATAGCTTTCTTAATCTAAGAAATCTAAGAATTAACCCACAAACTTAAAATGAATTACATTTTAAGAGTTAAATTTTACATTACAGTATATCAGACTGTCCATATCAGACTGTCCTTCCTTTGTGTCATGAATTGCTGGTCTTTTTATTAACATTTCAGTCTTGCCCTTTTGCTCAAGTTCTACCATCCTACACCCAGCAATTAATGATCATTCCTGGACTATTCTGTTTTCTATTTATGTAAAACTCCCTGCCCCCATGTCCACATTTTTCATTCTAGGGCCCAAAAGAGGTACTGGCAGGTAAGAGTGGATAGTCCCGAGTACAGATACTAAGCTGGACTTTGTATTGTTTTAGGCAGGGAAGGAAAAAAAGAGGAATGATGAAATTCAACATATTGAGAACTGAGCTCATGAAAACTCATCTCCAAGTGAAGTGGATTTGAATGGCTATTAGACCTCACGGTAAAGGATGTTTCTGTAATGTGAAGTAGCCCATAGGCAATTGACACACAGGAAAATGATGTCAGTATAATATGAAATATCCTTCTTTCCCATTCTGCTTGGCCATAGGCTCTGTATTAGAAGCATTAATTGCATAGTTCTTTTAATTTTTTACTCATTTGCCTTTGTGTCCACGTTGAGTAACTTTAACCCTTTCTTGCACAACTTTCCATTACCTTTTTAGAAAGTTAAAAAAAAAATGTAGTATTTACTTATTGACAAGTTGAAAGATCTTTTTAACCAACGTAGAATTTTTATTAGAATTATTATTATTAATTTTAGTGTTCTGGGTACAAAATTGCTTAGGATTAGACCTTACCTTATTTTTATCATGAAACTACTGTTTTTGGTTGCAATTTTGCTAAACAAAGTACTTTTAAGAGATGCAAATATGTGATTAGAGTAGAATCTAGTGTTTACATTATGACTTTGATAAGAAATTCAATACTTTATGTATTAAAAATGTTGTGGGGAAAGTCACATATGTTAAAAAATAAATAAATAAAGCAGATTCCTAGATCACAAAGAGGATATTTGTCTGAAAAAACTGAAAAAACCTTCAGTGTTTAATCCCAATTTACTTTTTGTTAGGAATTGTTGAACTCGAAAATAGCTTTTCAAAATACTCTCCTATAGCTTAGCATCACCTGTCTAAGGGAATTAGAATGTTTAGTAATGGAAATATGGGTTAAAAACCTGAGTCCAGGAGGAACTTTTGAATGAATCTCACAATGAAGCCAATAGATAGGAAATCCCAGTCAAGAAATACTTGTTATAAAAACTGCCCCTTAAAAATCAAATATTATGAATGAAAGGAGTTGAAACAGTGCTGCAAATGGTCTAAAACTTTTAAGTTTAACTTTATGAAAGGCTCCAGTATATTAATCCCTCCCAATTACCATATGATTATTATCTTTACTAAGCCCTTTTCATTTGTGCACATGGAATTTCATACTGTTCTGTTGCCTTCTCTTAAATGTCCTTTGGAATACTCTCAGCCTAGTTTTGAGTTTATTAAATGTATTTAACAAATTAGTTGTCTTTATGGAACAAGTGCTTTTACTAACTAATGGCATGTATTTCTCAGTCATGCTTGGTTCTTCTTTTTATAAATTAAATGCATATTGAAATATATTGAATTTTATAGTGAAAGAAGATAATTGTAAGGCAAGTATCCTATGTTTTGAATTTTATAGAGGAAAATTTATATTTTATTGGAAACATCCTATTTCAAGAGAGTACAGATGATGCATAGGATACACTTATTAAGTTTATAGAAACAATAAGTTGTTGCCATCTTTCCAGTACTCACTTGTCTCTCTTACTCTTACCCTAAGTTTTCTACCATGGTTTCCTCGCAACCTTCTACTGAAGCACCAAAACAATTTATAACTTCATATCCATGGTTTCCTCCAAGAGGGATGTCTCAATTTTACTCAACAAATATTTACTGTATCTTCTTCATTCTTGTGTCTGAAAATTAGAGCAGTGAAAAAGAGAGGCATGCCCCCTTGGAACTCACATGATGGCAGATGCTTAAAACTGACGCAACTGCTTTAGCACACCATTTCTAGAGCCATCAGTTCCAAAATAAAACAGATTCCTATGCAAAACACTTTTACAATTGAGTTAACATGTAGGACTTGAAGATTATATATTACTAAAGCAGAACAGCTTTAATGAGGGGCATTACTATATTACCAGCAAGGAGGTGTACCTAAGACATAGTTAGAAGTACAGTTTCTCTGTTAAAAGTACAAACTTTTTGTGCCAAATGAAAATAAGTACAGACATCTGTTACCCTGCTTAATGATGTGGCTTAATAAACATGGAAACTAGTCTCCACTGGGGTCAAGCATAGATTTGGGGGGGGTGGGGGTAAGGTGGTGGTAGAAGGAACAGTTTGAGAGCTAATTCTCTCCGAAAAATGGCTAATGTGGATATTTTTGCCTTGTGCTACAATTAGGTTCACTCTAGTAAAAATCAATGCAAATTATTTGAGTTATTTACAGGGGAAGCCATAAAAATCTTCAATGAGAGGTTCAACCGCAAACTTCTGAAGATGGCCAGAAAATGGTACTTTTAAATCTTTAGTCACTGCATGACTTTTTACTCTGGTACTATTTAGGACACAATTTTCTAGCTGAATTCCTCAGAATTCTTTGCATTTTACTTAATATTAGGTACTGGATGCTTAGCTTTCTTGATCTAGCTATGTCTGGCCTGACTTCTTTTGCTTTTTCTGCCATGGGCCCACGCTTGACTTTAAGAACACAGAAGGAAACACTGCAGCAACCTTCAAAAGCCAAATCAGGGTATATGAAATAGGTTTTTTCATGGGCTCATAGTAGCACATATGAGTTGGGATCCTTGAAGTAAAAGCTATCTGAGAATGTAACCATAGTTGTTGCAATGCAAGTGTTATAAGTGCATGGCACTCTAAGCAACACTTGGCAACACTAGGACTTAATTTAACTCATAAAAGAGAGAATCATATCAACCTCCCCTGCCCCAAGAAACACACATACACTAAGGCACACAGTTTTCCCAACATAAAGGAAAACATCACCGTACATGCTGGTTTATAGAGATGCTGAAAAAAGAGCATATTATAAAAGAGAAACTGTAAGAGGAATATCATTTTATTTTGATCTGAAAAAAAAAAACCCATAAAATATCTTGTAGTCATCTGATGGCATTTAAGAGAAAAAGAAACACCAGCATTGTGAGGTCACTTTTGATCTTCCTTTAATGAGCTTCTAATCACTATGTTCATAGTGATTTTGTTTATATTCTCCCTTTTTCTGTTTCAAACATCTTTCTACTACGTACCCTCTCCCTGTAGAAAATCTTAAAAGTAAAACCATGAAACAATGACTCGTGTTTTCAAGAAAAATGAAAGATGTAACTTTCTTTAGAGAAAAAAGACTATCTTCTTGTTTCAGAAGAAATGAAATTCTTTTCTTTTCTTTCTTTCTTTTTTTTTTTTTTTTGTGGTACGCAGGCCTCTCACTGTTGTGGCCTCTCCCGTTGCGGAGCACAGGCTCCGGACGCACAGGCTCAGCGGCCATGGCTCACGGGCCCAGCCGCTCTGCGGCATGTGGGATCTTCCCGGACCAGGGCACGAACCCGTATCCCCTACATCGTCAGGCGGACTCTTAACCAATGCGCCACCAGGGAAGCCCGAAATTATTTTCATATGATACAGATTGAATTGACATAAGATATGAATATCAGTAACCATTGTATGGGACTTTTCTTTGTTATGCTTTTGTTATTTCACCTTAGCAGATAGGAATGGGGAGCAACTGTTAGCATATTTACGGAGTGCAGGCAAAAGCAGGCAATAATCTGGCAGCAGGACTAGTTAATCCATAGTATTACTCAACTTTGTTTCATTAAAGCAAGATTAAGGAGTTAAGACATTCAGAAGCACAGCAACAAGTATCAGTATTTTTTTGTTACAAGTAGCGAAATGCCTAGGTGAAATTTACTTAGAGAAAAAAGTGTTTGCTAGTTTAAACCCGAGAGGTACAAAGTGTATTAACCTTAATTATGGATTGATACAGGTCTCAAATTATTTAAACATAAAATGAGTATGCCACCTCTAATCTTTCTAAACCACATCCTTAAAGTGGGCTCTCTTCTCAGGACTGCATTATTTACAGAATAATTGTCACAATTCCATCTGGCACACCTTCTCTTGTCTACATCATCTGGTAAGGGAATGTCTTCTTTCCCCAATAACTCAAGGAAAAGCTCTGTAATTGAATTACACTGACTTGATTGGCTGACTTGGGCCATGTCCTTCATCTATCTAACTATCATGATCAGCAGGAGATGGCAATGAATAACTCAGCAGAGGTCATAAGTTCCACAATTAGAATTGAGGACAGAATAAGTTTTATTGGAGCATCTAGGATACTTTCACCACAACAAATTAAAGTACTAATGCTAAAATAACGAGTGGACTTGTGGCTGCTAAACAACAAATGTGTACTACCTATCACAATCTTGAATGAAATAGAATCCTGACAAATGCCCCTTCACCCCTACATTACCCGAAGACTCATGTGGAGAGAATAAGAGCAGGCATTGTAAGAAATGGCTAAACACAGATTTCTGTGATTCGTATCTTGTTTACCTGGATGCTGTTTTGAGAGTGAACCCTTCGGCTATCTCCTTGAATAAACAAGTGACGCTTAGAACCCAAAAGCAGCCAAGCTACAAACCAGAAGGTGTCACTACCATCATACGTTATCAGCTGGCACTACCTTTATATGTTATCAGCCACATCCACCTTGAGAAAGGACAACTACACAGAGTAGTATGTCTTACAGGCAGTGATGTATGTGTAGTTGAATGGGCTTTTAGTGTCATCATTATTAGCTGTACCCTATGAAATAGAAAGTAGTGCTGATTTTGAATAGACTGCTGTTGGATGCTTAATTTTATCATTGACTATAGGGAGTATCAGGGTAATTTAGAGTAAGATGTTTACACACATACACACACACACACACACACACACACACACACACACACATACACTTTTTAATTTCAGCCAAAAATTTAGATCATCTAAACCAGGCACATTTTAGAATATTTATTCTACTGGCAGATAGGCACCGATGCACGTACAAGGGATGCCCCC
This sequence comes from Delphinus delphis, assembly GCF_949987515.2. Lineage (NCBI taxonomy): Eukaryota > Metazoa > Chordata > Mammalia > Artiodactyla > Delphinidae > Delphinus > Delphinus delphis. The sequence continues at coordinate 104,075,223 of NC_082687.1, read as the reverse complement.
AAAACATAATATTGTTTCTGTCTTTAAGGAACTCTCATTCTAACAATAATGGTAAGATTATTGGTAGTCACTGAGTGCTTCATAAGTTCCTGGTAACTTAACTGACAATAACTCATTTAATCTTCATACCAGGTCTGTATTCTACAGGCTACTATTATCTCCATTTTAAGGAACAGGGAAGCAGTGGCATAATGCAATTGAGCTAATAAGTGGTAGATTTAAATTTAGGGACCTTGGGACTTCCTTGGTGGTGCAGTGGTTAAGAATCTGCCTGCCAATGCAGGGACATGGGTTCGAGCCCTGGTCCAGGAAGATCCCACATGCCACAGAGCAACTAAACCCATGTGCCACAACTACTGAGCCTGCGCTCTAGAGCCCACGCGCCACAACTACTGAAGCCCACGCGCCACAACTACTGAAGCCCACGTGCCACAACTACTGAAGCCCACGCACTTAGAGCCCGTGCTCCGCAACAAGAGAAGCCACCGCAATGAGAAGCCCGCGCACCGCATGAAGAGTAGCCCCCGCTCGTCTGTACGCGGCAACAAAGACCCAACACAGACAAAAATAAAATAAAATAAACAGATTTTTAAATAAAGAAATAAATTTAGGGACCCTGATTCGAAAAATAGATTTCTTAACTATTCTGTGATACTCTACAGTCTACTAGGAACAAAATAGAAATCGAGCATCACTCTAGGGGTAAGAAAAACTTGTAAACACATATGTTTCAGCAGAAATAATGTGTCATAGTAAATGTATGATTATAGTGGGAAAATTCTGTAATGAGTCCACATAATATTAGAAATTGAGGCATCATTTTCTCTTTGTGATGATTCTAGCATGTTTTGTTGATAGCGTTAGTATTTGTGTCCTCAGCTGCACTTTTATCATGCTTTACTGTGGCACTTCACACAACATAAAATACTGATGTGTTTACAAGCTTCATCTTCTCCATTAGTCAATAATTTATGCCAGAGCAAGGACCTAGCCTCTTTCATGATTGAATGTTTACCATTCAACACTACGAGCACAAAATAAGTATTTATGTATAAGTAAATTCACATTAAGAACACTTCTTTGACTGGAAGCAAAATATTTAAACCCCCAAAGAAGACATTTGCAACCTTAGATACATATTTATTTTACTTCAAATAACTCCAAATAATGTTAGTTAACTTATAAAACAAAAAACTATCCACAAAGCCTTTACTAACTTTAAATATCTACATTTTCTCTGCTTTCAAATATGAGTTGGATGCCCTGAAACCAATGAGTTCCCTGTTTCTATTACAGCATAGCATGCCATTCATAATATACAGAGCTGTACTCATGTATACCTCAAAATACTACCAGAAAGTCACTGACAATACATAAAACATCTTCCCCCATCTTTGATATACCCATTTATTTTCTTCTGTCTATGACTGCTAAATCTTATTTAGAAATAAGACCTGTGTCCTTCAGAGTTTCTACAAATATATCACAACACATTCTTCACATTATTATGTGAATTTCCAGGGTCAGATTAAGTGGCCATCTGTATGTCTGTGTCCAAGATATTTATTAAGCAAATAATTATAGAGAATGCAATATTATTGAGAGTCACATTTCTGAAAGATACAAATAAAAACAAGTTATGATTTAATATTAGAGGTGCTATAATGAAAGTTAAAAGGTGCTATGGCAACTTTACCTCACCCTCAAGAAAGGAGGAGAAAAGGTATGAGCTTGGGTATTTCACAAGCGGACCAGTTTCACTGTAATAGGATGATGGTAAAATGGGTTGAGAAAGTGTCAGAGAGTAGAAAGGCAGGCTAGAATCTTTCCCACCAGAGCAACAAGTTTGTATTTTAATCTATTTACAAGGGGAAGAGTGAACATCTTTAGGCAGCAAGTTGATGTAATATTGCATTTTAAAGAACATCACTTTGCCTGCTGCATGGAGAATGAACTGCAGTAGGAAGCATAGATTTAGCTTCGAAAGATGTATAATCAACTAGTTTTTCCTATCTCCATGGGTATCTCTAGCCACTCAGATTTGCATCTAGAAATCCACTCAAAATAATGTTAATCATGCAATAACATAAAGTCAGTATGAAGAATGACATTGAGGGTACGGGAACTATTCAGATATGCATAGCTATGAAGTTATTTAGAAAGTTTAAGTACAGGAATTGGTAACTGACTCAACGTGAAGCTCAAGGAAACTCATATTGCATTAGTGCACTAGGTAAATGCAGGCGTATCATTCACTAAAACAGAAACTTCAAGATGAAGTTTGTCTAGGAACAAGCAGGTTTATTGTGGAACATGTTGTTTCACTTCCATGTAAGACATTCATAAGTAGAGAACTGAAGATACTCATCTGGGATTCAGGAGTAAGTTTGGGGCCAGGATTAAAGATTGTTGAGGCATAAAATGCAAAAGGATGAAAAGAAACAAACTTAGTATAAGCAAGCAAGGGTGCCAAAACTTATGGGGCCAAAGATAGAACAAATGGGAACTAATATTTATGAAAGGAAAAACAAAACACAATAAACAAAAGAGAACCTCATAAAGGACACCAAATGCTATTGGCCACTTGATCTGAAAGAACAATTCTAGATAACATATAAATGCTATTCTTCCCATATTGATATGATCCAGATATACCAGTTTTCCACATATATGGGCACTGAGTAGCTTTTGATAGAGATATGAAAAATGTATCACTTGCATTACCACTCTTCCAACATCTTAAGTGGCTAATCTCATTATTTCAGGGTTCAGTGTGATATCTGATTTTGTTCAATTGGATAACACCAGCCAACACTTTTGGAACACACATTTCATATGAGAGCCTGATTTATATATGAATTAATCTAATGAATAAATCTTAAATTATAACAGCAAGCACCAAATATCGATAATGTTTGGTCATATGTTTTTTTAATTCATAAAGTTACATTAAGAAAATGAATTATTAAATGGTAAATGGAAAACTAATTTTTAAATGAGGACTATAATATGCTCATAAAAAATAAACTAAGTAAAATATTACACAAAACCTATATTCTAACAAAATTTTTTCTCTTTCTTAGCTGCAGCATACAAGAACTCTAAGATGTAATCTTTGCCTCTCTATATATACTTTCTCCAATAATTCCTCTCCACACATCATACAGTCAAGCAGTATTTTCCCATGGGCATTTTTAAAAAAGGTTGTCTGTTGTCTATCTCTACAACTTTGTACACAATGGGAATATGTGCCATTCATAAAGCTTCAAAGTTAAATCTATTGTCCAATCAGGATCACAAACCATATCTGAATGATTGCATTGCCATGGGATTACATGTAATGAGCTCCAAACTACTGTAACTTTTACTATTACTGTTGTCATTCTTATTGTTAATTAAAAAAAATCTACATAATAAAATTTTAATAATTGCTATTCTAAGTGTTCTGGTTATATCAGTGAACAAAATAGAAACAACAGAATAAAATTTTAAACACCTACTGCCCTCATAAAGCTTACATTCTTACAGAGGAGATAGAATGATAAGCAAATTGAATAGCATTCTACATGATAATAAATATGGAAAAAAGAAAATCTATAGCGAAGTAAGGAAGAATGAAGTGTGTTGAAGGGTGGGTGTGGGGCTGGTTACACTCTTAAATGGACTCATCAGGATGGGCCTCATTAAGAAGACGTCATTTGAACAAAGACTTGGAAAAGTGAGGTTAGCCATGTGGATATATGAACAAAAGATAAATAACTGCATTTACTCAAAATCTAGGACACCATTAATCAAAAAATTGTTTTAAATTCAGCAAAGAATATCTTGACTAGTGTATTTTTTTGTAAATAAAAGACACATCTTTTGTCTTATAGATAGTAAATATTCTGCAATTATATTTTCATTTAACTTCTGGAGGCTGATATTGTATTCATCTTTCAGAACCCCAAGCATAGAGGAGTTGTGAATTTGCTCTATGTATGCATCTGTAACTGAACAGGACCCTATGGGGCCTTCCCAGGACAGAGCAGCCCTACCCCATGTCCTCTGCCTGTCTCTTGTTTGTAGAAAAACTTTAGCCTCCTAGGCCTTCCCTGAGTTCCAAAGAATAAATTTAATCAGAGAAGTGAGAAAATGAAGAAACAAAGGAAAACAGTCAAGCAAGGTAAAATAATTATAATTTAGCCATTAAACAAAGGACCTTTTAGTTCCTTCTCAAGGGCTATAGATAATATTCTCAGCCAAACCCTTTGAGCTGTTTTGTAGTTACTGAAACCCCCACAAAATGGAAGAAGTTAACTGGATGCTGCCCTCAAGCACGTAGACTTCAGACTGATTGGAATCAGAAGGTTGATGATGTTGACTCCCAATTACCCTGATTACCTCATCACCAACCAATCAGAAGAATGTCCACAGGCTGATCCCACACCCCACAACCCTCTCCCTCACCCTGTCTTTAAAAACCTTTCCCTGAAAGCCATGGGGAGTTCTAGTCTTTTGAACATTAGCTACCTGGACTCCTTGCCTGGCACCTGCAATAAACACTGCACTTTCCTTTGCAACTCGGTGTCAGTAGATTGGCTTTTACCGCACTTGCAAAAGGGGACTCAAGTTCAGTTCAGTAACACATCCATGAATGTTTAAAATAATGCTCAGTTTTCTCAGTTACTTTTCCCATATGTGCTATTCAATTGATTCTTTTATAAATTATTTTCTCTCCCAAGGTTAAAAGTAATATTTTATCTAACTTAGCCTCACAGGCAAATAATTCTAGATTCTGAGAATGCAGGCATCACAGTGAGGCACAGTACAATTTGGTTCAGTGTACATTTCATTACGATGGAGTTTCTGGAGTTCTAAATAAAATAAATGGCTGTGAGGGTATGTTATGGATGTTTCTGATTTTTACAATATTCTCCTGAAATCCCTGAATATGATAAAGTCAAAGCCTGCTATTTATTCAATACACTGATTCAAAAGGAAAGTATTATTTTCACACTTTATCATAATTAGCACTAAGAATTATTAATCGATCAACCTTTATTTGGGAAAGTTTTGTTCTTTTTAAAATTTATACAGTCATAAGAAAATCTTATGAAAACAATAGCTGCAATAATTTCACTTATCTACTGCCTTACAGAAACATGATTAGTAAAATATTATTTAGCATTTCTTAACTCTTCCAGTTGAGTTAATATTAATGTTTCTTATCTCTTTAAATTGGTTTATATCACCACATTTATGGACTCTTAGAAGCAATATTCTTTGAGTAAATACATATCATTCAATATTTTAGAAATGTAACCAAAATATGTACTTCTTCAGAGGTCACACATATATATACTTTTTCAGAAGCACTGTTGTCCCCAGTGTCTTAATTATGAACTACTGACATTTAATGGGTAAAATACCTGGGGTGAGCTTTATAATACTAGAATATATAAAAGGGATATTTACAACAATATTTCCTGGCATAGTTTTAGTATATTACACTTTTTAAATGGACTAAGCTTTAGAGGACTGATTTGACTTACACTATATGAGTGACTATGCCTAAATTAAAAGAATCCTTCTTAATGAATTGTTAAGATGACCCAAAAGTATGTAAATTGACAATAGAGAATGACAGAAGAGGTAACTTTCAAATGTATGTATATTTTTTCAAAAAAAAATTCTTAAAATAATTTTAAGGTTTCAGTTAATCCCATACATAAAAATCGGTTTTACCCAGTTAACTGAATTTACTATTTAAATAAACCCAAACATATTTGAGGCTTAAACACAATTGATATTTAAGTACTTTCAATGTGAAGCATAAGATCTGAAAGTGGCTTTCAGTTTTCAACCCATCATCTGACTTAGATTTATTTATGCATTTACTGCTGAAGATTTTAATATAAAAGGGTATATATTGGTACTGGACAGATACAGTTAATCAGCTGAAAAGGAACATAGGGAAGAACTCAACTTGATTTGTCCAATAGCCGATTCTGTACAATCTCATTGTATTTATTGCCATTCTTTCACCTCATGGTCCATTTATCTTAATATCACATTGTTGAGAGAGGAGCTAAAATGCATGTTCCAGAAAGACAGTGTGGTCATCCTTTATGTAACCCAAAGAGAGAGTGTATTAAGTTGAATCTAAAATTGCCCCCCAGTGATTCTCATCTCCTGGTATTCACACTCCTTTGTAATGACCTCCCCTTGAATAAACTGTGGGTCTAGTGACTTAGTTCAAATGAATACAATACAAAAAATGTTATATCACCCACTTTTAATTATTATTTTTATTTGGTTAACTTTTCTCAATTTTTTGTTGTGGCAAAATACATATGATTAAAATGTATAATTTTTACCATTTTTAAGTGTACACACCAGGGGCATTAAATACATTCATAATGTTGTACAATCACCACCACCATCCATCTCCATAACTCTTTCATCTTGTAAAACTGAAACTCTATATCCATTAAACAATAACACCCCATGTCCCTTTCCCCCCCAGCTTTTGGCAGCCACCATTCTACTTTCTAAGTGGAATCATACAGTTTGCCTTTTTTGCTATGGGTCTATTTCACTTAGCATAGTATCCTAAGCTTCATCAATGTTGTAGCATATGTCAGAATTTCCTTCCTTTTTAAGACTGAATGACATTCCACTGTATGTATATATAACATTTTGCTTATCTATTCTTCAGTAGATGGACACTTGGGGTGCTTCCACATCTTAGCTATTGCGAATAATGTTGTTATGAACATGGGTGTACAATTCTCTTGTATCTCTTCAAGACTCTGCTTTCAATTTTTTAGGTATATCCCCAACAATGGAATTGCTGGTTATATGATAATTCTATTTTAATTTTGTGAGAAACTGCCATACTGTTTTCCACAGTGGCTAAGAATAGCATATGGAAGTCTACAACTATTACTGTAGAACTTTTTATTTCTTCCTTTAACACTGTAAGGTTTTGCTTCATATATGTTGATGATCTGTCATCAGGTGCATAAATGTTTATAATTGTTATATATTCTTGCTGTACTGAACCTTTTATTAATATATAATGTCCTTTTCCATTCCTTGAAAACCTTTTAAATCTAAAGTTTAGTTTGTTTGATATTAGTATACCCACCCCACTCTACTTATGTTAGTATTTGCATGGAATGTCTTTTTTCATCCTTTCACTTTCAATCTATTTGTGTCTTTGGATCTAAACTAAATCTCTTATAGACAGCATATAGTTAGATCATGTGATCTTATTTATTCTGCCAATCTCTGTCCTTTGATTGGAGAGTTTAATATAGTTATACTTAAAATAATTACTGATAAGGAAGAATTTAATTCTGTCATTTACTATTTGTTTTCCACATGCCTTATAGGTTTTGTCTCTCAGTTCCTGCATTATGTTTTCCTTTGCATTTGTTTTCTGTAGTGAAATATTTAAAATTTTTTTCTCATTTCCTGTTTTGTATATTCTATAGCTATTTTCTTTGTAGTTACCATGGGGGTTATATTTAGCATCCTAATGTTATAACATTCTAATTTGAATTTATACCAACTTAACTTCAATAACATATAAAATCCCTAATCCTTTAGAGTTTCATCACCATTCCATTCAGTTGATGATGTCACATAATTACATCTTTCTACATTGTGTGCTTTAAAACATAAACTCATAATTATTTTAAGTGCATTATAGAGAATTATATTACATGGAAATTATATAGAAAAATAAATGTAGTTACAAACCAGTTATAATAATACTAGTTTTTAGACTAATAATTGCTTTTTAAATATATTAGACTCTTAAATCATGTAGAAAGCAAAATGTATAATTATAACCTGCTTCATTAATATTAGCTTTCATATTTGCATGTGTATTTACCTTAATTGAATATTCATTTCTTTACACAACTTTAAGTTACTCTCTAGTGTCCTTAATTTCACCCTGCAGGACTTCCTTGAACATTTGCTAGTCTAGTGGTAATGTACTCCATCAGATTTTGTTTATCTGGAAATGTCTTAATTTCTCCTTCATTTTTGAAGGACAGTTTTGCCAGATATAAGATTCTCTTTTTTTTTAGTTTTTATTGGAGTATAGTTGATTTACAATGCTGTGTTAGTTTCAGGTGTACAACAAAGTGAATCAGTTATACATATGTCAACTCTTTTTTAGATTATTTTCCCATATAGGCCATTACAGAGTATTGAGTAGAGTTCCCTGTGCTATATAGTAGGTCTGGATTGACATATACACACTACTAGATATACAATTCTTGTTGGGCAGTTTTTTTCTTTTAGCACTTTGAATATATTTGTCTACTGCCTTCTGGCCACCAAAGTTTCTGATGAGGAATCTGCTGCTAGTCTTATTGAGAATCCCTTGTATGTAATGAGTTGCTTCTCTGTTTCTGCTTTCAAGATATTTTCTTTGTCTTTGTCTTTCAAAGGTTTGACATAAGCTATCTAGGTGTGAGTCTCTTTGAGTTCATTTTCCTTGGGAGTTTGTTGACCTTTTGGATGTATATATTCATGTCTTTCATCAAGTGTGGGACGTTTTCAGCCATTATTTCTTCAAATATTCTCTCTGCTCCTTTCTCTCTTCTTCTTCTGGGACTCCCAAAATGTATATGTTTGTCTGTTTAATGGTGTCTCACAGGTCCCTCAGATTTTATTTACTTTTCTTCAGTCTTTCTTCTTTTTGTTCCTCAGACTTGATAATTTACATTGTCCTATCTTCAAGCTCATTGATTCTTTCTTCTGCCTGCTCAAATTTGCCTTTAATCCCTCTAGTAAGTTTTTCATTTCAGTAATAGTACTTTTCATCCCAGAATTTCCTTTTGGTTTCTTTTTAGGTTTTCTATACCTTTATTTATATTTTCATTTTGATCACACATCATTTTCTTGATTTTCTCCACATCATCCTTTAGTTCTCTGATAACCTTTAAAACAGTTGTTTTAACGTCTTTGTCTAGTATGTCTGCCATCAGGTCCTTTTCAAGGACAGTTTCTATTCATTTATTGTTTTCCTTTGAATGAGCTATATTTTCCTGTTATTTTTTTATGTCTTGTGATTTTTGATCAAAAAATGGACATCTGAATTACTAATATGGTAACTCTGGAGCTCATATTCTCCCCTTTCCCCAGGGTTAGTTTGTTTTTTTTTTAATTATTATTTTCATTTATAGTTTGTTTATTCGTTGTTATAGGCTATCTCTGCAGCAGATCAGCCTGAAGTGTATACTTAAGGTCTTCTTAGGTCTTATCTGTGCCTTGCCCTGGGCATCCATGGTCACTTTCTGATTTTCCCCATACATGCAATTGTTTTTGAATATTCTAGTCTTTAATGTGTGGCTCCCAAAAGGGGGAAAGAGAAAAATGAAAGGGGGGGAGAGGTCACCAACCTTTAACTCTCCTGGATTTACTTCAGCTGGAGGAAAAGGGTCTTGCAACAATGGGGGAAAGTGCAAAATCATTGGACACACACCTCTTTGCCCGCACCTCTGTGATTAGAAGTAGCAATCATCAACCGAAGCACAGATCCCCAATATTTGGAGGACAGAATCCTTTTTATACCCATGTTGGCTCCTACAAGCTGTGTGTAAGCTGCCCAAGTGCACAGCTGTCTGCCACAGGACTGGGAATGGGAGATGGGCAGCTGTTACTGTTCCAAGAGCTGAAATTGACCAAAATTAACCTTAATTACCATCCAATTCTTCCCCTGGAAGTTGCAACCCTTCAATAAATCCCAGAATTCTGAAATATTTACATCAGATAGAGTTTGCCAGTGAAAGCGATGTCTAGGTGGGGAGACAGATTCCTGGTGCTTAATATTCTGCCATCTTCCCAGAATCCCTTCCCTAGGACATTACTTCAGAGACTGGGTACAAAAATATTGTGACTTATATATTGGGTGCTCTATCTTATTTATTTTGCTCTCTTACTCTGAGTGAAGCCAGCTACCATGTTGTGACCTGAGATATTCAGTATCCTCATAGAAAGGAAATGAGGAAAATCTCCAGTTAATAGCCAGAGAGGATGTGAGACCTTCAGTTCAAAAGCACACAAGAAACTAAGTCCTTCCAACAACGATGTAATTTTTTCCCAGTTAAAACTTCAGATGAGAACCATGGCCCTAGTTGACTGACAGTTTGAGTGCAGCTTCATGAGAGACACTGAAAGTCTTCCAGATCACCTTTGTCCAAATTCCTAACATACAGAAAATGTGAAATAATAAATATTTGTTGATTGAAGCTTCTGAATATGGGGATAATTTGTTATGCAGCAAGAAATAACTAATATAGAGAACACGATATATTCTGATTTGTCTTAAGTGTTTAAGTCTATTCCTTGATTTTTCAATGCCTACTGAATTTTTTACCCTGTATCATTTCTTAATGTGTATTGATATTTTCTACCAGCTACAAAAAGAAATGCTTCTTCTGACTGGTCCAAAGTTGTGTCAATTTGCCTCTTAATTCTCAAGAATCAGGCTTATATTCCACATTTATCTATCAAGATTTTGCTCATTTAAAACTGCCATTATTTGGGCTTCCCTGTTGGCACAGTGGTTAAGAATCCGCCTGCCAATGCAGAGGATATGGGTTCGAGCCCTGGTCCAGGAAGATCCCACATGCCATGGAGCAACTAAGCCAGCGTGCCACAACTACTGAGACTGCTCTTTAGATCCCGTGAGCCACAACTATTGAGCCTGCATGCCACAACTACTGAAGCCTGTGCGCCTAGGTCCCGTGCTCCACAATAAAGAGAAGCCACCGCAATGAGAAGCCCATGCACCACAATGAAGAGTAGCCCCCACTCGCTGCAACTAGAGAAAGCCTGCGTGCAGCATTGAAGACCCAATGCAGACAAAAATAAGTAAATAAATAAATAAATAAATTCATTAAGAAAACCCGCCATTATGAAACTTTCCCTTGCTTCCTAATATTCTGCCACTGTTTCCTTAGCACTTTGCACTTATCTGTTATTAACACTTATCACACTGTCCCACACTTTTGAATTTATGAGTTTTTCTCTCCATTAAGTTGTGAGATCATCAAGAGAAAAACCAGTTCTGATGTCTCTGTGCACCACTAGTGCCTGCCTGTGTAGCCATCTGCCATAGTGCAGAAACACAGTAAAAGTTGTTGAATGACTGGGTTTCCCATAGCATAGGGCATTCTAGCTAATATCACATATTCTTATGTACTGGTATTATTGTAAGCACTATATGCCTATTAACTCATTTTAGTCTCACAAGAATGTTATGAGTGGTACTATTGTAGTCCAATTTTACATATGAAGAAATTGAGCCACAAAGAGGTTGTTACTCCTGAAAGATTATATACCCAACTGCCTTGCCAATAACATGATACATAAACTTCAAATATATTCCCTCCATTCCACATGACTTTTATGACTTAACTATTAACTAAACTTTCCTTCTTTGAATCTCCCATTCTTATACTTTATAATTTAATAGTGGAAAAAATAAAACCAGAACTGGCTATAGAATTAAACATAAAGAAATATATCACCATTTTATACAAGTACAAGATAATATTTGTTTAGTTACCACTGTGTACTTGATGCCCTTTTCAAAAATGTACAGCACCTTGATGACTTTATTGACTGCAAAACTTGAAACTTGAATTAGTCTTAGACCTCAAGTTCTTTCCCAAATTCACTAATATACTTAAACACCATCCCAATTTTCCTGAGACTTTTGGGTTTTCAGTGCCTAAAACTAGGACAGGCCCAGGAAAATTGGGACAGCTGGTCATCCTACATTTATCTGACAAACATATCACCTCTCCATAATATGAAATCACTGTTCCCAGCACAATGAGTGCACAATTTTCCCCTAGGCTTAACAACTGAAATTTGAAATGTATTTGACACTTTTCTGTTTATTCACATTACAAGGTCTTCAAGTAGTTTATTCTTAGAAACATATATATTTGGCATTGTATCTCATGTTAAAAATAACTTGTTTAAAGATTAATTCAGTCTCAGTACTAATGTTCACTGATACTCCAGGTATTTCTTCAATATGAAGGTATCCCTTGCATATTGAGTCATTCTTGTTATTTCTCTATTTTTTCTTAGTGAGTCTAGCTAAATGTTGTCAAATTGGTTTATCTTTTCAAAGAGCCAGCTCCGAGTTTCACTGATCTTTTCCATTGTCTTTTGAGTATCTATTTAATTTATTTCCACTCTGATCTTTATTACTTCCTACTGACTTTGACCTGAACTTGTTCTTTTTCTCCTAGTTCCTTTAGGTGTAAGGTTAGATTGCTTATTTGAGATTTTTCTTCTTTCTTGAGGTAGACTTGCATTGCTATATATTTCCCTCTTAGTACCACTTTTGCTGTATTCCATAGATTTTGATATGTCATATTTTTATTTTCATTTGTCTTCATGTATTTTTTATTTCTTCTTTGATCTCTCCATTTATCCAACAGTTGTTCAGTAGCATGCTGTTCAGTCTCCACATACTTGCGATTTTTCTAACTTGCTTCTTGTAGCTGATTTCTAGTTTCTTATCATTCTGATCAGAAAAGACATTTGATATGATTTCAATCTTTGTAAATTTATTGATTTGTTTTGTGTCCCAACATATGGTCTATCCTTGAGAAAGTTTCATGTGCACTTGAGAAGAATGGCTATTCTGCTGCATTTGAATGGAATGTTCTGCGTAAATCTATTAAGTCAATCTGGTTTAATGTTTTATTTAAGGCCACTGTTTCCTTATGGTAAAGATTAAGTAATCACTGTGTCATAAAAATAAATATTCAGTGATCAACTTCATCATATTAGCTCCTAGGTGAGGATGAATGTATCAAAAAGTAGAAGATGAACTGTGTCCTCAAGAAGTTCATAATGGTTTAGTAATTCAAGGGTAACACATAAAAACACTTAGAAAAATGGTAAACAGACTGCCTAATTTGGTTAACTTGTGGGAAAACAACCCTAAAGATTTAAGATTTTGAAAATTGAGTGGGTTAATGTTATCAGAGAAATCCCCACTCTGGAGAGAAAACTTGGGTTAGACCTGAGAAAAAGAACTTTTGAATTATCAGAGGTGAGATAGGAGAATTAAGTAAGAGAGACACAAAAAGAGTTTACTGATGTGTTTACAATGGGAGTGTAAAAAAGGAAGTAGAAGGAAGAAGAGTGTTGGTTTTTAAGAATATAAACTTGTAATTAGTAGTAAATAAGCCATAGAGATCTAATGTACAATAGTAATAGACAATGATATATATTATGTAACTAAAAATATGTAATGTGATAAATATCTCTACCTCGGCAATCATATTACAATATATAAATGTATCAGAGTAACAGGCTGTATACCTTAAACTTACACAATGTTACACATTAAATTTATTCAATTAAAAAAAATAAAATGCATTGCTCCACAAGGCCCTATAGTACTTACCACAATTTGGAATGCTACATAGATATTCATTTATTTTTTATTTGTTGAATTCACTTGTATTTCTTTACTCTAAAAAGTTTTTGGATCAACTTGCAACAACAGTATTAACAAAATAATTTATTAAATTTATTGAAAACTTTTAAAAAAGAATTGTTAGATATTATAACCATCCCCAGACTTAAAATGCCCTAAATAAAAATTCAATAATAGTTCAAATTATACTAATATATCTCCTTCCCAAAAGGAGAGGAATTATGTTTTTGGAGTCTAATTCTGGATATAGTTTTAGTACAGAAAGGAAGAGAAATCTAGGCTTTTTAATGTGATTGTATGGAGTATTTAATGAGATGTACTTTCTTGTTTCCCCCTTATTTTTTAAAAACATTTGTCCAAAGATATCCTCTGAATATGTATCTTTTTGTATTAAAATAATACAAAACTCTTCTTGACATGACATTGCTTAAAATGGTTCAAGCCATTCTCTGGCTCACCAAAGTTCAGGAGAGCAGTATTGTCATTACTATACCTGGAAGACAATCTGTCTGCCATTCAACCTAGAAGGAGATATTGTACAATACTTGAAAAAGCTTTCACAGAAGTGTTTCTCTTCCTCTAAAAGAATTATGTTTATTTAATTCCTTACCAAATATTTTATAGATTTTTTTAAAAGATTAATTTTTATCATCATAGAGACTTGAGTTAAATTACTAAAAATTATAGAGCAAAGCTGAAGAATAGAATCACAGATTAACTTAGCAGGTGTGCAAAGGCACCATCAGCCATTTTACAGGCCCTATCAGCCATATTTTTTGCAAAATAGCACTAATTATAGCTCTTGTAATTAGAAACAATGCTACGCATTCCCAGATTGCCAAGATTATATAAATGCCTATCTTGGCAGAAATTTTAAATCACTATAATTTCATTCTATATTTTGCTTACCATAATTATACTTTATTAAAACAACTAACTTACAAGAAAATGATACCAAAGCAGATGAGTTGTATTTTTTCATTCATTTGTGTTGTTACTGAGGTAAGTAGAGTCATAATGAATTGGGATTACAAAATTTTTGACTGAAATTGTGTTTTATCTGTGGCTCTCTTTTACACTAAAAGTGTGATGAAATTTGAATAATAAGAAAGAGTTTAGAGTTCAGAGGTTAATGTCCCTGCATATATATACATCTATGCCAATTATTTCCCTTGCTTTCGTCAAATGGGAAAAAAAAAATCTCCCCCAAAAATGGATTCTTCAAATTAGATTAAAAATTTTACTCCCGTATTTATTTCATTCTTTACTTTCTCCAATTAATCACAATATAGTTAATATTCATTCAGTGGATGATTGCTTTTTGGTGCACGTGTGTGCGTGCACGTGTGTGTGCTTTCTGCTTCCTATTACACAAGTTATTTGAAAGAAGGAATCACATTCTGTGTGTTTTTCACTCTGTTTAAATGGTTTATCCTCATCATATCTGACTTTCTGTGTCTGTCTCACATACACTCACAGCACACATGCACGCACAAACCCAGAAGAGCTCGTCTATTGAGAAACTATGAATAATGTAGTGAATAATAGGTGAACAAGTAAATAGTAATAATAGTACCAACAAAAGAGTTATGATAGTTTGAGTGATTCAATTTCTGAAGATTTTCTAGTGTTTGATGAAAGTGAGGGGGGAAATCACATGTTGATGTAGGAAAAACACGGGGGGTAGGAAAGAAAGTCAATTTAAGAATTAGTTTTGTCCCCATGTAAGGATGACTTTTAGCCATCCATAAAGAAAAGAATATAATGCTGCCAGATGGCCGACTGCTCTGCATAAGGGAACAGTTTGGGGTCTAAAGGTGAGCTACTGCCACTGAGCACAGGGCTCTCAATAGTGGAGAGAGCTGCAGAAACCTTGGTGAAAGGAAGGAGACGCAATGTTGAGAACACATTCTATCCATGAACATTTAGCTACTTGCATCATAAGGACAATATTGAACAAGTCCTGAGATGGGAGGAAAGAATGTGCACGTGTGACTAATCTCTTCAGGAAAAGGAAACAACTTTAGGTATCTTAAGGACAAAAGGATCTAAAACAGGAAAATAGATACTTACAAATCATTAAAAGAGCCAAAGGCATGGAAGTCAGGGGCATTAACTGCACTGCTAGATTCAGGTTTATTAACCACTATGCCTGCAATCTGGACGTGCTACTATTTCTACCTCTGCTGCTTCAATACAACTGCCACACATCCATGAAGCTGTTGACTAAACATTAGAACATGGAGCTTCACCATCACAAACTTGCCTGTCTGTGAAGAGTAGCTTGTTAACTACCATAGTCATCAGAAGATGGCTTCTACCCCACTTCCATCTTTCACATATCACAGATCTGCATCTCTCTGGAAGAACCAAACTTTCATTCACAATCTTAAGTTTTATGCCTTATGAAAAATGTAAATTTTGTCCTTCTAATTCTTGTGATAAGGAAAAAATATTGAAGGGGGCGAGAAGAAATTCTGCTTAACAATGGGCAATATCCAACAAAGGAGGCTGATTTATTTAACAAGAGAGTTATTCTTTCCATTCTTCTATACTATCCTGTTGATAAGCATTTACATTGAACACAATTATTTTCATACTGTGGGTTTATTCCGAATGTTTCTCCCACATACCTCTGAATCTGGGGGATCTTTATCTCTATCCCTCTATCTCATGCAAAGTGGACAAGAGAATGGTGTTCTTTTTGAGAGAATTTCTCTATTCTATTTCTATTAACATCATGTCATGCAGAACCATCTAAAAATCAGGCTGTAATATTTTCACACTCAGTTAAGTTGCTTTAGAAATCATTCCATGAAGATCATACATGTTGGTTGAAGGAGGGGTGACAGTGACTAGGATTAGGCGTGCTGGGAATGTGGGCAAGCAGCCTATGCAATTTACATGTGACCCCAGGGCCTATGCAGGCTGGCTCTGAGTACCTTATCACATGGTGCTGTCAGTTTTGCCTGACTTTCTATCTAGGAGGAAGAAATCATATCTAGTTGATATTGGGTGGTTTTGATATTGGGAGTTGCAGAGTTACTACCTGATGTTTTAAGATCAGCTTCAGTCTCTTTCAAAGGTTATTATATTGCCAGGAGCAATTCCTCCAAGGAAAAGTACTACATTAATAAGTGTACAAGAGTTTTGTTCCCAAAACCTAAAAATCTGTAATGTGTCTCCTATCTCCAAGCAGACCTTGCCATAGGCTCTTTGCAGTATCCTGTAGCACAGATGCTACTGTTACATAAAAGCCAAACATTAAGCAGCCAGGCTGCTTAACTTGCAACATATACCAAAACATGAGCCAAATTCATATGTGGAAGTTCTGAGTTACGTAGTAAATGCTATGGAGCAGCAAACCCGAATGTAGTGTGCATTGCCTTGGCAATACAGAAAACCATGTTTTGTTTTGTTTTGTTTTTTTCCTGTCTTAAGGAAAATGACAAATGGTTTAAGATGCACCTCTCCATATTTTGGTGGACACCAGGAGAGACTCTGAGCATGGATATATGAAATAGCATTTGTCGAGTGCGTTTCAGCCTATCAATTTCCAACGTTGTGGCTGGACTGGCCCTTGTGGCTCTTATTATGACTGCAAGACGCCTTCAGCAATAACCATCAGGAAGCTTTGGAAAAAAAAAGATTTATTACTTATAAGTCCTGGAAATCCCATGGCACACCTGGGGCCTCACAACAAGGTCATGGGGGAGGTGGTGAGGTGGGGGAAGAGAGAAAATGGGCCTGGGGTTCTGCTTTTATTGGGGTTGAGGGTCAGGACCTGGGGTTTCTTGGTCTCACTCTACATTGGTGAATTTAAAACATGAAAGCAGGAATTTAAGGAGTGAGAAGAAAAAGAAAAAGCAGCCCAAATTGTCAGTTATCAAAATCCACCAAGAGCTCTAAAACAAAGGAGCCTGGGGGATGGGTGGGGAGAGGGAGAGGGAGGGGGGAAGTGACTGGCCTGGTGCTTTATCTAGCTGTATGGCTGGGGCAATGTGTTTACTTGAGATAGCCATCTCTGAAGTGAATGTTTTAGCACTCAAAGCTTAAGTCAGGCACTTATAACACAAAAAAGAAAAAAACAACTCTCAGGGCTTACACTAAAGCACTGCACACAAAGAGAACAGCAGGTAATTCATTGCTGACAGAGCACAGATTATAACTGAATGCTAGGAGACTGACAGATACCAGTCACAATGGATCTTGCTAACATATTAAGAAATTTAAGCTTTATTTGATAGGAGATGGGGATCTGTGCTTTGAGGATTAATTCCAGCAGGCAGGAATTTATTCTTATTTCAGTAAAAATTACAAATGTACCTGGCCTGGCACTGACTCCTAGTCAGCATGTGACATATTGATTAATAGTGCTGCTTGGTAGCCATAAGACTTTGAAGTTTCAGGGAAGTTTGCACCAGCTTCTAAACAATGAGATTTATGAATTACCCCTAGTCTTGGTAAGACCCCTGCATTATGTATCCAGAATATGCCTACATGACTGGTAGGGTATAAGGAACCCCAACTGAAACTAAAATTTGGGTCCCCTTATTCTGAGGTGTTCCATTCACACATTGGTGGTTTCTGGTTCAAGAAAGGACGTGTGTCATGGGAAGACCCTTAGAGAGGGAGGACAGCTGGAACTTACTCCTGGCCTCTCCAGACACTTTACTGTGAGGCAGGCTTTGGCTGTGATACATTTCCTTATTTTAATGCTGTGACTATATCGTACATCTTTCCTGCAATGAACTGGAGATCTGTCCGCATTGCCACTTTGGATCCTGTGAGTTTCCTTTAGCAATTAGCACTGTGTACCTGTCACACTAGGGCAGGCCATATAAAAGTATTAATCCATGAATGGTATATTGTTGGATGTAGATGCGAGGGAGGGAGACCACTCACATGTTTCTGGTTTGGATGACTATAGATAGAAGCACCATCAACTAACATTGGAAACACAGAAGACACAGATTTTCTCTGGAATATAATGTGCATAGTCTCATCATAAGGTTGGATTTGGGTGTATTTTGAGCATCTGAATGAAAATATTTGGACAGTTGGATATATAAGCCTGAAAGTGAAGTAATAGTTCTTCTTGCAGTTGTAACAGTCATTTGCAGAGATTTTTATAGAGCAAGAGTAATGAGATGAAGACTGATGATATTTAAACAGATGGTAGAACCAAAAGAGCCCATATTTCCAATCCTTAATATCATTCTCCTAGATTCAGATGTCATCATTGATTCTGGACTAGATTATGTTGTTTATGAACATTTTCTGATTGACAGGTTGAAATTTCCATTAACTGCAGTCAGGTAAGCATTTCACCTTTGTAATTTTATAGGGTTGTAAAAGTAAAATTACCACGGATTGATCCTTTTTAACCTATAAAATACATTATCACAAAGGCACTGATTCATCAATTACATTTTGAAATGTGACCTTTAAAAATAACTGTGTCAAATGAAAATTGGCTCCAAGATAATAATTAAAATATATTTAAATAAAAATGACAGTGCAAATAGATAAATTTAACTGCTGACAAGAGAGTAGGGATGTAATAACAGAGTTATTGGTTGCAAGAGGCAGAAATCCAAATGATAAAAAGCTTAGGAAATAGTAGGTAAATTATTTACTCTAGTAAAAATGAAACAAGAAAAATAAAGTTGGAACTAGCTTCTGGGTCCTTTGGAACTTGTGGTTAATTATCACCAAGTTATCTCTCTGTTTCTCTGTCTGTCTCTCTCTTCTTTTCCCTTGTCTATAAATTTCATTTACCACTGCTGATATCATGCCTACTAGTAACTCCCACTTATCTTTTCAGCCTTATCAAGAGAGACTAAAGGACCTATTTAGTTCTAATTTTTTTTAATTCTCAGGGAAGGACTTAAGATGGCTTGTGTCACAAACCCACTCCTTCCATGAAGCATTTTTACGAAGAAGTGAGGAAATATAAGAATATGGCATAAAAAAAATGAAATTCTGCCATTGCAGCAACGTGGATGGACTTAGAAAATATTATGCTTAGTGAAATAAGTCAGACAGAGAAAGACAAATACTGTATGATGTCACTTGTATGTGGAATCTAAAAATTAATATAAATGAATGCATATGCAAAATAGAAACAGACTCACAGATACAGAAAACAAATTTGTGGTTACCTAAGGGGAGAGGGGAAGGAGGAGGGACAAATTAGGGGTGCGGGATTAACAGATACAAAGTACTATGTATAAAATAGAACAAGGATATACTGTATAGCACAGGGAATTATAGCCATTATCTTTTTTTTTTTTTTTTTTTTTTTTTGTGGTATGCGGGCCTCTCACTGCTGTGGTCCCTCCCGTTGTGGAGCACAGGCTCCAGACGCACAGGCTCAGCGGCCATGGCTCACAGGCCCAGCCGCTCCGCGGCATGTGGGATCCTCCCGGACCAGGGCACAAACCCGTGTCCCCTGCATCGGCAGGCAGACTCTCAACCACTGCGCCACCAGAGAAGCCCGCCATTATCTTATAATAACCTATAATGGGGTATAATCTACAAAAGTACTAAATCAAAATGTAATCAATACAATATTATAAATCAGTTATACATCAATTTAAAAAAAGAAGAAAATGGCAGCTGATACTGAATCATAAGTGGGGATGGTGAACAGGACTGGAGAAGAGTGAATCTTGAAAAGAGGATGATACTGTTCTCAGGACAAGAAGGAGGTACTGGGGAGAGACAGTAATTTATGTATGCTAAGAAGGTTATAGTAATCCCTTGATATTTTTGCTATTGACATTAATGGTTTAGACTAACTGTAACAAAAAATAATGATGTTGTATATGTATAGCTGATTCATTTTATTATAAAGCAGAAACTAACACATCATTTGTAAAGCAATTATACTCCAATAAAGATGTTTGAAAAATAATGATGTTTCCTTACATATGGAAATATATATTTTTATTGAGAAAAATTCAATCATAGGTACTCAAGACTAGTGATAAAAACCTAAACAACAAAATGAAACAAAGCAAAACTTCGTCTGACCCTCGCCCTACCACATGTAGAGCAATCAGGGATATAAAGCGGAGATAGCATTTTACTAAAAGTTGGAAGTTCTAACAATGAGTTTGAGAATATGTAAGAAATATTTTATTTTCCACCAGAATATGATTTAGAAAAAACAACTTTTAATGAATAACTTCATATTAATTAAGGTTTGGGGTTTGAGAAATTATCTAAAGGCAGATATTAAATAGTCCCTTTGTACATACTTGTTTTTATAACATAGATTCTGTTTGCTTATTTTTTATAAATTGTCCTTAATTTTTTATATAAGACAGTACAAAAGCAGCTAAAGTAATATGTGGCAATTCTAATAGAAAGGAGATATTGTAACTTGGTAAGAAGCCACCACCATTTTTGGTAACTGTAAATTATTTATTTGGGGACAGTAAAATGCACATATCAGACACCCTTAAGGTAATCTAAACAAATATATTTTAAGGAAAGTTTAGTTAGGCTTCAATTTTTCAATCATCTGAAATGAGAGCATTTACCTAATATACTGGAATTATATTGAGAAGATAAGTATTCTTATCACATCTTTGTTATTAAATAAATGTGTTTTGGGACAAGATACTTATTCTCTTTGGGTCTAGTTTCCTTATTGAGAGATTTGGAATAAAATACAGCTTTTGAAATTTTTCGAGTAGCAGAATTATTTTACCAAAGGCAAAAAAAAAAAAAAAAAAAAAAAAAATCCAATATATAAGACAGAGAAAAGCACATAGCTACTATGACTGAAGTCAACAGCCCTGTACACTTCACGACCCATTATCTCAGGTCCCCTCACTGCTCCCACTCATCTTTGCCCAAAAGAAAACTCCCAGAACAGAATGTTCTGGGGAATATCACTGAACATCTGGATTAGATGGTTCTTAGGGTTTTATACAGTTCTAAGATGATTTTTAACTCTAAGAAAAGGTTGGGGCGAGGGAAATGGGGAAATGATGGTCAAAGAGTACAAACATTCTATTATAAGATGAATGAGTTCTGAGGATCTAATGTACAGCATGGTGACTATAGTTGACAATACTGCATTGTATACTTGAAATTTTCTAAGAGAATAGATCTTAAGCATTCTCACCCAAAAGAAAAAATATGACCATATGAGGTGATGGATGTGTTAATTCACTTAATTGTGGTAATCATTTCACAATGTATACATATATCAAATCATCACATTGTATACTTTATATATAATTTTATTTGTCAATTATACCTCAGTGAGGTTGGTGGGGGGGAAGAGCTATTAATTATACTTAGTCTCTAATATTAGTTTAATGCTGTGAAGAATTAAACATTACTATTATTGTAAATAAAATATCAAAATAAAGGTAAGTTAAAATCTTACTCCTTAAAGTTAGACCATAACTATAGAGGTTCTTATGCCTCTGGTGTCTGGTGCATAAGAGGTTGGAATCAGTGTGAGCTTTATTCTTTCCATCCTCCATACTATTTAAAGGCAGCAGAGCCCTGTTAGCGTCCACATAGAGAAAAAGAAAACAATTAACTTAGAAGTTTGAATGTTATTATATCAGAGCTGCCGTTCGAATGGGCTTTGGAAAACACTGCTGTCCAATGAGTAAATGGGATGAGAAATCTACTGATTATCGCTTTTAACTTCAAAATAGATTATCATTTATTTATTTTTGGTAATTTCCATATAGTGTTCAGCACTGTATCTGACTGCTCCAATTTTCTCATAAGCATACCTTACAAAACAGTTTTTCTATCCCACTGACAAAAACAGATTGTCTATTTTTTATTTTGAGTCTGTGAGACACGGATCCGTCCTTTTAAAGTGAGGTCTCTACTGTGCCAACGCTTAGGTCAGGGCATGCATGGCCCTGTGTGAGGTTTTCCTAATATGTGAATTAGGCTGTTGATTCTGACAAAGTCAGGAAAGGCCCTCTAGAGCATCACTAGGGACAAATTACGGGAAATCAAGAACTTTCTCAACTTCATTCAGACTCCATCAAACACTAGATCATATTTAAAAAAAAAATAACTGTTAGCTTACTCTCCTCTGATCTCAAGGCTGAAGCTTCTGGCTTCCCTAGAGTGTCCTATCAGGCATTCATTCGCAGAGTTGATACCGAGCCATTAGGTTAGTTTAACTGCTCCAGCAGTAACTAGTAGGAACTTAACGCTCCAAACTCCCCAATCCACAGTAGGCTTTATCCCAGTGCTGGCTGTCTATGTGTTTGTTAGACATTTACTGCATCATTGTCGATAATATAGGGCATTTCCAGTGAGCACACTATCTGCCATTCCCCTCTCTGTTACAATAAAGAATTCACTTACAATGTGGTATCTGGGATTTTCTCAGAGTGAGGTGAGGGAATAGGATGGAATATTCCCTTCAGGGATCAACCATAGCTCATTTGGGTCTTCACACTGGTGGACAAGTTTTCCCAGAAAAGTTTGGTGGAAGTAGATCAGAACATACTACCATCGGGACTTCCCTGGTGGCACAGTGGATAAGACTCTGCGATCCCAATGCAGGGGGCCCAGGTTCGATCCCTGGCCAGGGAACTAGATCTCACATGTGTGCCGCAACTAGAGTTTGCATGCCACAGCTAAGGAGCCCACTTGCCGCAACTAAGGAGCCAGCAAGCCACAACTAAGGAACCCTGGAGCCGCAAATAAGACTTGGTGCAACCAAATAAATAAACGTTAAAATAAAAAAGAACAGAGGGAAACAAGTAGGATTCAAAAAAAAAGAACATACTATCATCATATATAATAGTATATATAGTATTTTCAGCAAATTGCTTTAATATGCACTTGTGAGGAGAAAAAGAGACTACAAGGGAGAAAAATCAAAGTGCCAATAATATCTATGCTGTAAATTTTCTATTCTGAACTTTCCTCTGTTTTCCTGGTTCTCTACAATGAACACATGAAAGAAAAAAAATTATATTTTGTGGTGCTGGTTAGAAAGAAGGTACACATCCCGAAGTCAGGAGCTTAGGTGCAAAGCTGATAGGAAGACAGCATGTAGTTTCAGGAGCCAGTGCAGGTGACAAAAAACAAGAAGTGACCCAATCCATTAAGAGAACAGAAAGAACTGGGTTTAAGTCCCAATAAATGGCACCAATAAAATAGCTAATCAGACCCCAGCCCTTCCTGGCTGTGGTACGGTGCTCACAGTGGGAAAAAGAGGTTGATACACTTCTGATCAAATGGTTCATATTCAAAGTGCTTTGTTTTACTGCACTGAAATAACAGAAGTCAAAACTATTGAGAACTTATCAACATGTCAGGGACTGCTCTGAGCATTCTGTATGAGTTGTATGATTGAATTCTTATAAACACCCTATGAGATAGGAAACCATTATTATGTCCATTTCACAGATGAGGACTCAGAGGTAAGGTATCCAGCTAACATCACAAAGTTATGTTCCAGTCCTGTTTTATTATAATATACTGAATTCCTATTTCTAAATGTTAATGATTTATTGCATGAAGGTTGTTGTCCCTTCTCAATTTAAGAAAGACGAAACAGTCACTGGAGAACAAGAAGATCATGATAGAAACGATACAGTGGTGCTAGGGCAGGGATGCTAATCACTGCATTCTGACATCTGAGTTTTTCTAATGTTGGCAAATTTCACTTTCATGTGCCAGACTGTGTAAAGCAGCTGCACTGATTTATTTTATTTGCCTAATTAGTCTTTTATTTTCATTTTGTGCTTATGCCCAAATGATAACATGAATTGGAAATCTGTGATACTGGGAAAAAAAACTACATCTTTTAACTTGTCTTTTACAAAATGATTAACTGAGGTGACATATTTACAATGACAGTACTTAATTTTCTTGCTTCATCACTAACTGGACTTCCTGTCTGGTTTATGTTAGTGCTGTATGGTAAGAGATCAGGACCAAAGATTCAAAGCAAAGCAGGAAACAAATAATGGTCCTGGCATTGAAGAAGCTTAGGAATTGGAATTGGCATAAGTTGGGGATAAAGAAGCAGCCAGTCAGAAACCTCAGGATTAATGCAGGGAACAAACAGAGACAAAAGTCAAGGTCAAGTTAATAGTTATGAAAGCAATTAGGGTAAGTAGTACTTGTAGCCTCAGATACAAGAAGACCTATATTCAGGTGACTTCTGTCTCAGAAGGCAAACATCATGGTTTCTACCTATCAAAACAGTCAGATATTATGAAGGTCACCCCAGGGCCCATGAATAAAAGTGAGTGAGCCCAGAAGTGTGTGAAGTGGTACATAGCCTTGCTTTGGGAGAGTGTGTAAGCAGTGTAAAGAAGATTCTATATACAATAATTCTTATTGGCATACCTAGCAAGGTGCAAAGAAAAATGTGCAGCTATTTATCTGCTTACAAATAAAACTCTAAGCAGCTAGAGTTGAGATGCTCTTATTAGACCTTCAAAATTATTATATCATAAATAAGAAAAAATATTTGACTTAGTTTTGGCCCAATTTTGATTATGTAAAGTAAATTTATAACAATGTCAAATTATGTAGTCACTTGCAAACTTTAATTTCTCTTTCCAGTATATACGGCCATGATGACTAGTCCTTGAAAAATTGATGAAAAACAATCCCACCAAGACAGTGAAAAAGAAGGGAATTCAATCTGTGTTACGAGGTCTGGTTCAATGTAACTGTTTCACTTAAATACTTGAATAAGCAGATGAAAGGCATCCTAAAGAAAGTATACAATTTTGGAGATTAGTTCAAGTTATCTATTCCTGTGAAACAAACCACCTCAGTCTTAATGGCATAGGAGCAAGCATCCTAAGCCACTAGAAGTTGCATCACTTCTTACGACCTAACACCAAAAGCCACATGGTATCACATCACTATAGTCACAAGGCCATCGAGATTCAAAGAGAGGGGGCATACACCCAACCTCTCCTTGAAAGAAATGTTGAGGTAAAAATGCAAGAACATGTGGAATGAGAAACAGTGTGCACCTTTTTTGGAAAATACAATCTTCCACAAAGTATGAAACACATTTGACAGTAAATACATCATACAAACAACATAAACAGGTATAAATAAAGAAGAAAATATTATGAAATTAAGGTGATTTATGTCCAAATGCATGCTGGGAATATAGAAACTGCATATATTTATAAAGAAAGAAAATGGAAACCCCACTGTCTGATCTTTAGCTTCAGTGCCTTCATCTTAGAGATTAGGGGTCTTCAAAGCTCTTACATTTTCTCATCATGGCGGAAATGTCCACTTTTGTCCCTGAACTTAAGAAATGGCCTTTCTCGAGATTAGCAATGGGATGGGTTGTGAAAAGCCTATTGAAGGGCGAAAGCATATTGGAAAAATTCCATATCACTACTATCTACCATTACAGTTTAATTTTGTTTAAAAATCTAGGTTTATTTATACTAGTTTTTCAGAGAAACTGAAAATAATTGTGGACAAATTGGTTCAGAAGATACTAAAAATGGTGGAGGGGAAATCACATAAATTGAAAACTACCTAAGACACATATTGATTTGGTTGATTTTTGAAAATACTATCAAGGGGAAAACTGCTAAAAAAGATGTACATACTGATTTTAGTCAATTGCAAAATAATCAGTATTCTTTAATCCATTTAATCATTAAACAATGAACCCTAAATTTTAGTTAATCTAGGTATGAATGTTTCTGGTATTACATTTTTTTCAATTATGTAGATTTAATTTAAGTAACTTCAAGACATATCTAACAGACATAAGTGTTCATATTCCAATGGAAGTCAGAAATTGACATAAATTTAGACTAGCCGGGACTTCCCTGGTGGCGCAGTGGTTAAGAATCCGTCTGCCAATTCAGGGGACATGGGTTCGAGCCCTGGTCTGGGAAGATCCCACATGCCACGGAGCAACTAAGCCTGTGTGCCACAACTACTGAGCCTGCGCTCTAGAGCCCACGAGCCACAACTACTGAGCCCACGTGCCACAACTACTGAAGCCCGCACACGTAGAGCCCGTGCTCTGCAACAAGAGGAGCCACAGCAATGAGAAGTCCGCACACTGCAATGAAGAGTAGCGCCCGCTCACTGCAACTAGAGAAAGTCCGCAAGCAGCAATGAAGACCGAACGCACCAAAAATAAATAAATTAATTAATTAATAAAAAAATAAACCATCCATACTTATATTGTACAATACTTACTTTGAAATTTTTCCATTTTTTGAATTAGTTATAAGTTAATATTTCACACCTTTGAACCAAGCTCCACCTGACCCTCAGTGCTCCCCTCAACTGCAGGAATCTTGAAATGCAAAACCTGTTCAAGGTAACAGGTTCATCCTTTACAACGGAACTATCAAAAGAATCTTCAGTAATGCCTTTACAAATGGCTGTTTCCTGGTAGACAACAGCATTATTGTACCTTCAGTCTGAGTTCCATCTGAACCTAAAAGATGAATGTTGTTGTTGGCAAATTTTTTAAAAAAATTATTTTATATGGGAGTAGAGTTGATTAACAATGGTGTGTTAGTTTCAGGTGTACAGCCAAGTGATTCAGTTATACATATACATGTATCTGTTCTTCTTCAAATTCTTTTCCCATTTAGGTTATTACAGAATATTGAGCAGCGTCCCCTGTGCTATACAGTAGGTCCTTGCTGGTTATCTATTTTAAATATAGCAATGTATACATGTCAATCCCAAACTCTCAATCTATCCCTCTCCCCAACCCTTCCCCCCTGGTAACCATACTTTTAAGGAAAGTGTGGGCAAATGAAGGACAGAACATACACAAGAGATCACAGAACAGTTGCAGTAACATTGAAAGCTCTCAATAACTATTTTAAAGCCTAATTCCTTTCATAACTATTAACCTGACTTTGACTTTTGTCTCAGTTTGTTCACTCCATTAATCCTGACTGATGGTTTCTGAAGGTTATAACATTTATCTGAAGATATCATTTATTTTATAATTTAAGACAAGTGTAGCGGAAAATTTAATAACATTTTTGATTTAGTTTACTATGGTAATATTACAACTTCTCTGATGAATATTTTAAGAAGTATAGAAATTCTTTTTGGGAGAAGAAATTTCCCGATACGGTAGAAGCATCTGTCTCTATTGTTAAATCAAGATTATCTTTTTGGCTCCAACTCGTCTCTTCTCAATACTGTATAATTTCTATATTATTGGTTAATTTTATTTTCTTCTAAGTAAAAATGCATAGTGGGGAAATAAAGGGTGTGTGGAAGTAAGAAGTAAAATGTAATCTGACTGCTGTAGCTGTTAAGATTAGTTGCAAAGAAATGAAAGCAAGGGTAAAAGAATGTAAACATGTCAACCATTTCTTAATTTTTTTTTTTTTTTGGTGAATCATACACATTGTATAGATTAAATACAGACCACATTCAGGGAGAAATAAATCTTGCTAAAAGAGCAGAAAAAGATAGTATATAGAGAAGAAAACATATCTAGTATTGCTCACCCAAGAATATTCACTGTAATACTCAAATACCATCTGCACACGAGGTATGTGTTTGTGTGTGTGCAATAATAATGCACAGAGAAGTTATCTCACAGCTCTATAAAGATTAAAAATGAATACATTGAGTAAATATAAATTCACACCTTAATATCATCACCACTAACAATAGCAGCCACCATTTATTGTATAAAATATGATGATGTTTTGAGCTTTACATGAATTCTCTTTCAATCACTTTACCATCTCCATGGGGTAGGCAACATAAGAACTTTGAAGCTTAGACAGTATAGTTTGCCAAATCTTTGCTTCCTGTACCTGGGAATCTGTTTTTTTTTCTTTAGCTTTGGGAAGTTTTCAGCCATAATTTCATCACATATATTTTCTACCCTTTCTCTCTTCCTTCTCCTTTTGAGACCTCCTATAATGTTAATATTAGTATTGCCTGATGTTGTCTCACAGGTACCCTAAACTGTCTTCATTTTTTGACTTTTTTTTTCTTTCTTTCTTTTTTTCTTTCTTTCTTTCTTCCTTCCTTCCTTCCTTCCTTCCTTCCTGTGCTGCATGGCTTGCAGGATCTTATTTCCCTGACCAGGGATTGAACCCGGGCCCTCGGTAGTGAAAGTGTGGAGTCCTAACCACTAGACCACCAGGGACTGGACGTAACTGTCCTCAGTTTTTAAAATTTGTTTTTCTTTTCGTTTTTCTCATGGGGCAGTTTCCATTATTTTATCTTCCAGATCATGTATGTGTTCTTCTATGTCACCTTGTCTGCTGTTAATTCCTTCAAGTATGTTTGTCATTTCAGTTATTGTATTCTTCAGCTCTATCTGGCTCTTCTTTATATTTTCCAGTACTTTCTTAAAAATTCTCACTGTGTTCATCTATTCTTTTCCCAAGTTCCCTTAGCATTCTTATTACTAATGCTTTGAACCCTTCATCTGGTAAATTATTTATCTCTGTTTCATTAGTTGATTTTTCAGGGTTTTTCTCTTTTTCTTTCATTTGAAACATATTCTTTTGTCTTCTCATTTTGTTTAACTTTCTCTGACTCTATGAAATTAGGTGAAACAGCTACCTATCCCTGTCTTGAAGTTGTGTCCTTGTTTGGGAGCGTCCCTATGCAATCTACATGTGCCCAGTGGCTTTGTCTGTAGAGCTGGATCTGAAGTAAGCAAGCTGCTAGGGGCATGGTCCCAACCTGATTCATTCTCTGCCCTTTCCACCCAACTCCATGTGGATCTTTATAGGATTGGATGTAGAAGAGCTTTTCTGCCAGTTTCCAGTTTGTTTTCCTGAGAGTCGCTCCACATATAGATGTATTTTTGATGTGTTATTGACGGAACGTGAGCTCAGCTTCCTCCGACTCCATCATCTTGATCACTTCCCCCTTCTTTTCCATATGTTATCTAAGGTTTTGTCTTCACCGTTTCTATACCTAATATTTTGCTTGTTAAAAAAACAAAATTCAACTGAGTAAAGATCTAATTGGCTTTATCCAATGACTCATGAATTGGGCAGCATCCTGTCTAGTAAATAGAAAGACACTCTGAGGAGTTGTACAAAATGGAGGGTTTTTATAAGAGGAAGGTGGGACAAGGAAGTTATTACCAAAAAAAAAAAAAAATTGTTTCAGGACAGGCCATCGTGTTTCAAGGGAAGAGAAGGGAACGGCAGGGGACATTGCCTCTTCTTCCTTTGGGGGCTGGAGAGGGCCTATGTGACAGATTATCTCATTGATGCTGAACAGATAATTCCAGACTAGCCAGTTAAGGTTACATTCCTGGAAAAGTTTAAACTGTAGTTAGGTCAGGTATTAAATCCAGGTTTGGTATCTTGGGATTTAGCACAGGTGATGCCATTTTGGACTTGTGGTTTCCCTTTAACAGCTTCAATATTAGAAATTTTCTGATAATGATATCAGATAAAAGTTGAATGTCATCAACTTTATACTACTCTATCAGAAAATTAAATTTATTAATTCATAAATTCATACTTACAGTCAATTTCCTTAAAAAAAAACAAAAACCTAAGTTTGGGGGAAAAAACAATGATTCCTTGGAACAGAGTCCTAAAATCCATTTTATAAATGTTACTTGAAAATATGTTAGCATGAATTTTAGCCTTTTTAAGAAATGAGATGCCAGCCTTGATTTTACTTCTCTAAAATATGTCCATTTACAGCAATAAATTACAATATATTCTCTCCATTAACCTCATAAGCATTAGGAATGTTGAAAAGAAACAAGCCCAAAATGGAGTAATTTGTGTTAAGCCCCACCACGACTTAATAACTAACCTAACTGCAGTTTCAGCCTCTCCCAGGAGGGGAATTTTACCAATTGGTCTGGAATTTCCTGATCAACACTAGTGAGGTAATCTACCTGATAAAACCCTCTGCCTTCCCCGAAGGGAAGGTAGCCTTGCCTGAAATAATCCACACATTTAATTTCTTTGTCCCAACCTCCTGCCTATAAAGTCTTTTTTTAAAATAAATTTATTTATTTATTTTTGGTTGCGTTGGGTCTTTGTTGCTGCACACAGGCTTTCTCTAGTTGCAGCAAACAGGGGCTACTCTTTGTTGTGGTGCGCGGTCTTCTCATTGTGGTGGCTTCTCTTGTTGCGGAGCATGGGCTCTAGGCGTGCAGGCTTCAGTAGTTGTGGCACGCGGGCTCGGCAGTTGTGGCTCCTGGGCTCTAGAGTGCAGGCTCAGTAGCTGTGGTGCACAGGCTTAGTTGCTCTGTGGCACGTGGGATCCTCCCGAACCAGGGCTCAAGCCCGTGGCCCCTGCATTGGCAGGCAGATTCTTAACCACTGCGCCACCAGGGAAGCCCTAAAGCCTTTCATTTTGCACAGCTCCTGGGAGCTCCCTTCTACTTGTAGATGGGATGTTGCCTGATTCATAAATTGTTGAATAAAGCCAACTAGATCTTCAAATTTACTCAGTTGAATTTTGTTTTTTACCAGGAAAGACAATTGCTTTGCTCCATTTTTAAATTTCTCATTCAGTAAGATAAACAATAATAGTACAAACCAGAGGAAAGAAGTTTGAGAAAATGAGACTACTGCCTTCTGGGATGGCATATCAATTAATCAACTCTAGCTTCTTCCTTCTGCTCCTGGCATTGGTTCAACCACATTTACTTACTTTTCTCTATTCTAACTTGCAGTGTCAGGTATAGGGTTGGCAGATGTGTGGTTCTCAGCTCTTTTCTTCTTGAACAGCACAAATGATATTACAAAGCATACAAGCCTGCTTGTATGCCTTTAGGGACAATCTCTCCTACTCCTCTACCCAATAATTCACTTCAAGTTGAAGTCCAGTGTTTGTTTATAGGTTCTTTTCTTCCACCTGACTTAGATGTGGCACACATTAATGTATTGGATAGATCTTTTTCTGCTGGACTGTGCTTTCTGATCTTTACATGAATTTAAGTTGTAATAATCATGTATGGCTTAAATGCTAATTGAAGGTCAGAATACCACTTCAGAAAAAAAAAAAAAAAAAGAACACATTTTGCAAATGACCAGGCTCTGAAAAAAATTGGTCAAAAATATGATCTATTTCCAGCTCTGAAGATTAAATAAGCTACTAGCAATTTCCCTGAGTCTGTAGGTATAACATAGCTTGCTACATAAACTAAGAAGATTTGAGACAGCAATTTTTTTTCAATCCCTTCTTAGTCTGTGTCCTTTCTAGCGTTGACCTGAAATAGACTGCCAAATATTTCTCCAGCAAAGATGAGTTTATTTGGAATCAGCAGAAATTTGCAATTTAAGGTCTGCAATCATGGCAAGCCACCTGAAAATCCCTCCCAGTGGCAGGGGAAGGGGAATACTTTTATAGAGAGGAAAAGGAAGTTGGAAGGGCTATAGCAAACAGAGTCCATGGCTTTTCATTGGCTGAGCCCTTGCCAGGAAAGAAGAGTCATTCTTCTTCCTGTTGGCTCTGCTATCATAGCAGGGCATGACAGCTCCCCTTTCTGGTCTCCCAACTGTATTTAATTAGAGTTTCTGTTTATTAATTTTTTACACTAGGAAGGGAAAACTGCTAGGAAGGGAAAACTTCTAATAAAGAAAAACTACCTATCTGCTAGTAAGACACTGTGTCATTAGTAAGACTAGTGAAAATGGAGGTGAGGTGGATTTTTTAAAATCTCCTGTGCCTTTATTGGTGCAGGAAGAAAAACAATCCTTGAGTAGAGGCTATAGGCACTGAAGTGGAACAGAATTTGCCACCCCAAAATACACCTCTTTGCATAAGGATTATCTTAAACTGGTTATTTCTAAGAAACATCAGACATAGGAGAATCTCTGAAAACTGAGTAGAAGTTAACCTTTGGTAAGGGACATTTACCTTTATAAGGGAAATCTCCATTTGTAAGGGTGTCTTCCTCTCTGTACTAGGAAGAGGAGGATAACTAAATCTTTAGAAATTCATATCAGTGGAGACAGCAACTGACTTAAACCTGCAAAACAACCTTACCCTCGTTTACTGTGCTTTGCCTGATAACTTCCCATAACTGGCTTCCCTCCCTTACCAAGATCTTTTTTTTTCTTTAGCTAGAGATGATATTTAAGGTGGTGGCTTGGGCCATTTTGGGGAGTTACTCAGTTTTCTTGGGTCTCTCTCATTGATACAGGAGGTATACATGTTATTAAATCTCTGTTTTTCTCCTGTTAATCTGTCTTTTTATTATTGGGGGGCATGTTTCAGCTAAGAACCTAGTAGGATAAAGGGAAAATTAGTGTTACTCCCCATAACATGAAATGAAAAATGTTAGTATGTCCCAGTGCACTCCTGGTTTAACAACGTGCTTTTTCAGTACAAAATAATTTGTTAAAATTGATGCTGCTGGCTGGCCATAGAATGTGCTGGCCATAGAAAATTTACTCAGTTCGCTGGCCATAGAATGTGCTAAAGTCATATATACATTTGCTTGCCCATAGAAGATCACTGAGTAAGCCACAAGTCTCAATATTTTAGGATTTTCTTCCCAGCCATATTTGTCATTCAAATTACTCCAAAGTAGAGGAAAATTGCAAGTACTGTAAGAGAGTATGCTGAAGTTGTAAAGCCCTTTGTACTGAGTTCAAAATTTCACTTGGAGAATACATAGAACTTTTACTCAAATTTGCTGATAAAGAAGAATGTGTTTACTTTTGCCACGCTAATCTAATTTTGGTCTTAATAGTGGCCCTAGGAGGAGCAAAAGTCTCTGGCTGATAGCTAATTAAATCTCTGTGGTCTTTGGTGTTTAGTTGATTCTCATTTCTACTGCATATAAATCATCCGGATTTGACAGAAAGAGAAAAGATTTACTGGGAGTCCTATATCCCAAATGATTGCCCTGAAGAAAGAAGAAACCTTCATTCCATCAGAGTACACAATTAACTGATCTAAATAAAATACCATTGACCTGGGAGCTCAGCTGTTTTTAATTACTGCTTCAAAGCATATTGAAGTATAATTTGTTAATGAGTTTAAGTCGTTAGAATGAATGGTCAAAGTCTTTATCTTTGGTCTTGCATATGAATTTTTCTGCAGTTATAATATATGAGCGATAAAATGGCAAACAACCCTATTTTGGGGTTGCTGGAAAGTAAGAAATTTTCCTCTATCCTAGGTTCTTCTGGATGGTCTAATTATATTGACATAGATTAACAGGAGAAACTCAGATAAAACTTTAATAACATGTATACCTGAGAGAGACTCAGGAAAACTAAGTAGCTCTCCAAAGTGAATAAAATCCTTACCTTAAACGTCAGCTTCAGACAAAAGAGGATGCTGGGGGTAGTGGTTTGGGATTTCAAAGGGGAGGAAGGCAATTTACATAGAGAAGGAAAAGCAAATGTTTGGTACACAGTTGTTTGCTGGGCCGTGCAGAGACGATTCAACACAGAGTGGACTCTGATCTCTCGGCCCTGCTGAGTTACCTCCACCACAGCCGGCCCATATTCTTTTCAGATTTCTCTGGTGCTAGCTCTATTCTGGGAACATCCCCTTTATCTAAATTCTTTTAGGCAGTTAAGGGAGAGGCAACAAGAAAATCTTCCTGAGTCTTCTGTTTCTTAAAATTCATCAGTCTAAATTAATCCTTATGTCAAAGAGACACATTTTGGGGTCACAAATTTTGCTTCCCTACAGTGTATTCTTTGATCAGTCACATTGCAAAATGGGTTGTAGTAGGAATCTGGACAATTATTGTCCCTGTTTTTAGCAAACTTCCAAATCTAATGGGATAAACACTCTTGGTAGTTAAATAATTTTCCTTCAGAAGTTTAATATTTGCTCTGATTCTATTCAGTTCAAATATATTTGAAACAAATGTTGAACACCTACTATGTGCTTTCATTTTTTTATTAATTTGTAATTTCCCATTTCCTAGAAAGGATTTAAGGCAGTAAGTCAATTGAG
This sequence comes from Delphinus delphis, assembly GCF_949987515.2. Taxonomy (NCBI): domain Eukaryota; kingdom Metazoa; phylum Chordata; class Mammalia; order Artiodactyla; family Delphinidae; genus Delphinus; species Delphinus delphis. The sequence continues at coordinate 104,040,845 of NC_082687.1, read as the reverse complement.
TTAACCCATCACTAATTTAATCAAAGGGATATTGCTAACTGTGTTTTCCCCACAAATATTCCTTAAGTAATTAACAAATCATGCCATAAAACTGGTGGTTTTAGAGGTAAAAATATTCCTGCAGCACCATGTTTAATAAGTGCTTTTCTTTTGTATCATTCATATTTTTTACAAAGCTACATAATTAAATGATATCTATGTTGACATTTTTTCATTAAAGTAATATAAATGGGTTATACCTGATTGTTGAGAATAGCTATAGGATAATTAATAATTGTATCCTTTTGCCTTGAAAGTATACATCTGCTACACACATTTTTTTAACCTGAAATTTCAAAGAAGCTTTTGCTTAAAGAGGTCAGTAATTGAAGCCAAAAACAAACAAACAGAAATTATGCACTGAGAAATCAAACAAGAACAATTCCAAAGAGGTCTATAAAACTGCACAAGTAGAGAATCATTTTAGCAATGAAATTGCTGTATAGAACAATACTGTAAATATTGAGAATGGTTTATTATTTTCATTACTTCTTAGTCTTTGTCTTATCTCTTCGCATTAAATCACAAGTCCCTTAAGACTGTCTTTTACTTTTATTTTAGCTCTTAGTCTGGAGCACTAGAACTCTATTTCACAGCGATAGTGTTCAAATTGCTGATCATCAAAAACCCCTGGGAATTTAAAAAATACAAGTGAGACTCAGGATCCCAGAGACATCCTCAGAGATTTTGAATAAACCAGTCTGCAGGAGATCACAGGAAGATGTCACAGAAGTTCCATAAAGGAATTTGATGGTCAGCCATAGGACTACAAAGCCACAAACTATGCTGCTGTTGGGGCCCAGGGCAGACCACCCCAAAATATGTCTCAATGGCATATTGATTATTTTGGATTAAAGTTACTTAAGAAACAGCCAATGCAAGAGGGACACTCTGACCCACCTCCGTGTCTCCCTGAAAGCAGGAAATAAACCTCTCAGGTGAAAGGTGTACTGCCTGCCTCTGGAGACAGAAGGACACTCTTATTGCCAGAGACAGAGAATTTGGGACCAAGATGCCTATATAAGCAAACCTTGTTACTTCTTTAATTTACTATCCCAAGCCCAAACTCTTATTAGATTCTTCACTAATTGAGCACCCCAAACCTAAGTTTCTTTGTCCTGTCAATTCCTCAAAAATTGTTTTTTTGTCTGAAAAGTATAAAAGCTGCCTGCTTTGGCCACTTCTTGGGTCCTATTTCTATGAGACTTCTGTGCACACAATTTTTTTTCTCTTTTTTTTCTGTTATTCTGTATTGTGTCAATTTTGTTATTAGTCCAGCCAAAAGACTGTAAAAGGGATAGAGGAGGAAATTCCTCTTCCCCAACACTGCCTTGTCATTTTCATATTAAGTATAATACATTAATGTTTGCTATGTATAAAGTGACATAATTTGACTTGATTTAAAACCTAAGCATTTTCACTAAGAATGACCTTAATTTCCTGACTATTAATAATAACTTCTATTATTCTACTTTAAGTAGATATAACCTAAGAAATGTGGTAACATCTGTCTTGGATATCTGGGACATGTGAACGTATTTTCACTTAAGGTTAAAAGAAAAGTTTTCCCCATATTTTATACTTTTGTTCTGATCTCTTCCTGTATTGAAAATATTTTCTTTTTTTAAATACATAAAAGTTAAAATTCACTACTCATTTAATCTTAAATTTCTGTACTAGGATTCTGGCATATTTATCTAAAGCTACCTCTACTCTTCAAAACAACATACAGCAACTATATAAGATTAAAAATAAGGTTATTAGCGAGTCATTTTATTTATGATAGAGGTTCGGCTGCTATAACAACCACAACAACAGAAAATTCTTCAAAGTAGGAGTTAATTTTGGTTTCACCTAACAGTCTGGGCATAAGAAGTCAAAGCTGGTTTGCTAACTGCCTGAGATCAGACACGCAGGGTCTTTCTATCTTGCTCCCATTAACCCTTGGTATTGCTCCTATCGAAAAAAAGGAATCACTAGTCAATCTAAGAAAGAAATGGAAAATTTTATTAGAGCCAACCTGAGGATTCTCACCTGGAAAACAGTCTTTCAGAAAGCACTGAGGACTGTTCTGAAGAGGTAAGGAGGGGAGGCAAGTATGTATGTGACTTTGGCAAAGAGGTACGTGCAATCAAACACATACCTTGGTAGAAGGGTTCTGCTATTCCCAAGGGACGAATATCTTAGTTAATGGTTTTAGTGCTTTTATAAGTATGGGAAGATACAAGAAACTGGGTTCATAAAATTTTCTCCTGAAAATATCTAGCGGGCCAGTTCTGCCAGTTTTCCCAGAGCACAGTGCCGCATCCCGATCTTTGCCCTGAATTCCTTTCAGAGTGTATTATAGGTCAGTGACTACAGTGACTAATGACTTAATTCTTATAGAATCAGATGGTGGGCAACATTCTTTATTTTATAATCCCCTCCCTTCCGGTCTTATTTTCGACCAAGGGTTGGGAGGAATTTTGTGACCAATTTATCTTATGGTACTAGGGATTCTCATTCCCAGATCAGGCAAGGATTTCACTGATAGGCCACTAGAGTGCTGTTACTGGACCAGGCCCTGTTAACAGTAGCCAAAATCCTCTGGACTGCCTGTTTTACTAGTCTGTTATGATCCAGAAACTGGTTCCCTCTTCCCATATCTAGAGTTACACTATTACAATCGTTGATATTATAGAACTATATATTTGGTCAATTGTTCAAGTCACCTAGTCATCATTATTTTTATAGGATGCTCAGTCACACATTTGGTAATTCAAAAAACAATAATCTTATAAAATAGGCAGAATACAAGTAATATAGCTAGTAACATTAATAAGGTTATAAGTAAGTATTTAAGCTAAGAACTTCCATTAGGTGTGGCCCAGTATATCCTCAGGTCATCTGGCCCAGTCTGTTCTGTACCAATCACTATCCTTAAGGGAAATGATATATTGGAATTGTGCATAAAGTTCACCAAAGATATCTGCACATACAAGGCAAGTGGTGGGTCACTGTGACCCCTTACAGGATTGAGAAAGGAATGTTACCTTCTAAGGAGTTACATGGCTGGCGTCAGAAGAAAAATTGATCTTTATGGTTGCGCAGGTATCCTGCATTTGGGAAGGTCTGGTTAATGCATAATGCAGATGTATAATGCACACTACTGGGGAGAGGAGACCCAAATGGGCAGAGGAAAATTTTATGTTTAAATTTTTCTTGTCTTGACTTAAAATATGCATTTTATTTCATCACTCCCATCTACATGCTCCCAGGAGGCTTCAGCACAACCACATTTCAACAAGTGAAAAAGGAGCAGGGACAAGGGACAGTGCCCACTTTCTCTTGCACTGGAAGTCATACACATCACTTTTGTTCACACCTCTTTAGCCTGAATGCAGTTATAGCAGCACACCTAGCAACAAGGGAGACTGAGAAATCTAGCCTTTAGTTGGACAGTCATGTACTCAGCTAGAAATTATGTTATTGAGGAAGAAAAGAAGAATAGATATTAGTTGGCAAGTAGTGGTCTTTACCATCCATCAAGAATAGGTTACTTTACGTGGGGCAAGTGAAATGAACTAGCACCAACCACACCAAAGGCCGGTCTTCATCCAAAGAAGGTGATGTTGTGTATATGGTGGTGGGACTGGAAGGGAGTCCTCTATTATGAGCTCCTTCCAGAAAAGCAAATGATTAATTCCAACAAGTACTGCTCCCAACTAGACCAACTGAAAGCAGCACTCAACGAAGAGCATCCAGAATTAGTCAACAGAAAATGCATAATCTTCCATCAGGTTAATGCAAGACCCCATGTTTCTTTGATGACCAGGCAAAAACTGTTACAGCTTGGCTGGGAAGTTCTGATTCATCCGCTGTATTCAACAGACATTGAACCTTCGGATTTCCATTTATTTTGGTCTTTACAAAATTCTCTTAATGGAAAAAATTTCAATTCCCTGGAAGACTGTAAAAGTCACCTGGGAAAGTTCTTTGCTCAAAAAGATAAAAAGTTTTGGGAAGATGTAATTATGAAGTTGCCTGAAAAATGGCAGAAGGTAGTGAAACAAAAGGGTTAATAAGTTGTTCAATAAACTTCTTGGCGAAAATGAAAAAAAAAAAGAATAGGATACTTTATGTAGGAAGAAAATTACCCCTTTTTTTCCATAGGCGCATATCAAAAGAGAGAAATATTTGCTTTTAATATGATGTTAATGCAGTAACTGAATGTATTTGTTTTTATGCAAATGATAAAGTACTATCCTATTATATGTACATATGTACAATCATTTTGTTAGGTGCTGAAAGGCAAAATATAAAAGGTACAGTTATAGCTCTCGAGGAGTTTATAATAATGGCTGATGTGAGTTGGAAGGCAGAAAACAAATACTAGTATTTACATAATTAAGTCAGAAGACTAAGTAAGGCAAGTGCCATCAGAAATGTGCAGTGATGCTGTGGGGGGTATGGTTTCAGAGAAATGAAAGTTTGTATTTAGTTACAGGGTTCAATAAAGGATAAAATAGTACTTGAAGAATGGTTGTAGATCTTAAGGCAGAGATGAAAGAGCACATGAAAAGCAGATACTTTAAAGATGGGAAAGCTTTAAGGTCATTTGAGGTATAAGTAACTCAATTTTATTGTCCAGAGGAGCAGTGGTAAAAGATGAGGTCAAATTGTCAGTTAATAGGCATATAGTGGATAGCCTTAAATACGAGACCTTTAGAATCGGTTTTGAAGGCAATTAGGGGTTAGTGAAAGTTTCTTAAAATGAGGGATATATTGTAATCCACTCAACAGAAGAATTCTATCTTATTCATTTCTGTGTTCCCAGCATCTAGAGCAATGACTCATGAAGTGCCTGTGAGATAAAACATTGGTGAATCACTGAATGGGTGACAGAACATGTACCAAAGGAAACTTAATCTACGAGTGGTGTGTTGAATAAATTGGAAGGAGATTATCATACTACTTGCATCATTATGATTACTGTTAACATAACATGCTATTAACATTTAGTGCCCAGTTTTTGTCAAGCACTTTACAAGCCTATCTCACTATTGACATCAATCGTATAAGGTAAAATACAATTTTAATCTCATTTTATAGAAAAGGAAACTGAAATTCAGAGGGTTAGTAATCTATCTAAAGTGTCCAAACCCAGGACACTGATTTCCTGTCCCCAAACACTTAACACTACAACTGTGCTTCATCTTTCTGAAAAGACTTTGCTGTCTTCTCAAATAAAAAGAGTTCAAGTAAGGCAAAATCAGTCTTCTCAGGTAAAGCAAGGGATTAAGTCACAAGCTAGGAATGGGGGAAGTACATGTGGAATTAAATTTCTGGAGAGGAGGTATTAAAAAGACTTGATTTGATTCTATGAGCAAATTAAAGTACTGTTGTATCTTTGGTCCAAATGATGTAAAAAAGTGTGGAATCTAACTAACCCAACTAATCTAGGAGAGGAAAAATACCCAACTCTTGCCATCTCCAGCCTTCTACATGGGAGAAAGAAAACTCTCAACTCCAGCTTATTTTAGCCCTCCTTTTCCTCTTAAGGGGGAGGAAAATAAGAGGAGGAAAAACTTGTGAAGTTCACAGTCAAGAGGTATAGGCTCAATAAAGGACTAAGACCTAATCATAGCAATAGAGAAAGCTTCCCCTCCCCAACACTTCACCACCACATCACTAACAGCCTAACTACAGCAGTTTGGTTTACCCAGTACATCATGTCTGGCTATCAAGAAAAATTACAAGGCATACCAAAAGGCAAAAAAAAAAATCAATTTGAAGGTATAGAAGAGGCATAAGAAGCAGACATGGCAGGGATGTTGAAAATATCAGTTTGGGAATTCAAAACAACTATGATTAATATGCTAAGGGCTCTAATGGATAAATAGACAGCATGCAAGAACATATGGGCAATGTAAGCAGAGAGGTGGAAAACCTTAAAAAAGAACCAAAAATAAATGCTAGAAATTCAAAATACTATAACAGAAATGAAGAATGACTTTGATGGGCTTATTAACAAACTACACACAGCTAAGGAAAGAACCTCTGAGCTGCAGGATATATCAATAGAATCCTCAAAAGCTGAAAAGCAAAGAGAACTAATATTTTAAAAACACAGCAGTCTATCCAAGGACTGCAAGACAACTTCCAAACGGGTTATATACACATATGGGAATACCAGAGGAGAGGAAGTAGCAGAAGAATCGTTTGAAATAATAATGACTGAGAATTTCCCCAAATTAATGTCAGACACCAAACCACAGGTCCAGGAAGCTCAGAGAACACCAAGCAGATAAATGTCAAAATTAAACCTAGGCTTGGGAATTCCATGGCAGTCCAGTGGTTAGGACTCCATGCTTCCATTGCAGGGGACATGGGTTGGGGAACAAAGATCCTGCAAGTCGCATGGCCTAATGTATAAATAAATAAATAAATAATAAGTATAAAGTGAGGTCACTTAGATGAGTATTCTCTTTTGACATCAAGTGCTTCATAAGAATGTTGTTTAAGGCTTAAATAGATTTAGAAGTATGAACAGGGCTTCACACTTCCCTTAAAAAAAAAAAACTATGTAGTCTTATCATTTTCAAACTACAGAAAATCAGACACAAAGAAACAATCTTGAAAGAAGCTAGAGGGGAAAACTCCTTGCCTATAAAGGAACAAAGATAAGAATTACATCCCACTTCTCAGAAATGATGCAAGCAGCAAGAGAATGGAATGAAAAAATATCAGTATTGAGGGTGGAAAAAAATGTACCAACTTAGAATTTTGTACCCTGCAAAGTTATCCTTCAAGATTGAAGAAGAAATAGACTTTCTCAAACAAGTAAAAATCGAGGAAATTTGTTACCAGTAGACCTGCCTTGCAAGAAATGTTAAAAGAAGTTCTTTAGAGAGTAGGAAAATAATATAGGTGAGAAACTTGGATTTATGTAAAGAAAGGAAGAGGTTGAAGAAGGATTAAGTAAAAGTAAAATAAAAACTTTTTTCTTATTATTAATTAATCTAAAAGACAACAATTTGGGGCTTCCCTGGTGGTGCAGTGGTTGAGAGTCCGCCTGCTGATGCAGGGGACACGGGTTTGTGCCCCAGTCCAGGAGGATCCTGCATGCTGTGGAGCGGCTAGGCCCGTGAGCCATGGCCACTGAGCCTGCGCGTCCGGAGCCTGTGCTCCGCAACGGGAGAGGCCACAACAGCGAGAGGTCCGCGTACCACAAAAAAAGAAGACAACAATTTGTTCAAAATAATGATACCACCAATGTATTCAATTTGTATGCATATATGCATACATATACATAGTGTGTGTGTGTGTGTGTGTGTGTGTGTGTGTGTGTGTGTGTGTGTGTGTATAAATGAAATGGATGACATTGAGTATACAAGGTATAAGAGGGAGGAATTGGGACTATTTTGTTATTATAAGGTACTCAAACTACCTGTGAAGTGTTTAGTGTTATTCAAAATTGGGCATGGATTAGCTGTAAATATATATTGCAAATTCAAGGCCAACCACAAAAAAAAAGGTTAAAAAAGGAAGTACAACTGATATGCTAAGCAAGGAGAGAAAATGGAATCATATAAAATGCTCAACTAAAACTAAGAAAAGCAGAAAAGACATGAAAGACAAAAATAGAACCAAAGAACAAGGGCAACAAATAGAAAACAGAAATAAATACAGATTATTAACATAGCTGTCAATGATCTAAGTACACCAATTAAAGACAGAGATTGTCAGAATTGAATTAAAAAACAAGAACCAACTATAAGAAACTCACTTTAAATATATAGACACATACAGATCTCAAGTAAATGGATGGAGGAAAATACACCTAATGCTAATCAAAACAAAGTAGGTAGAGCAATATTAATTTCAAATAGAGCAGACTTCAATGCAGGGAAACGTATCAGGGATAAAAACGGGCGTTACATAATAAAAAATGATAAATGGGGCTTCCCTGGTGGTGCAGTGGTTGAGAGTCTGCCTGCCGATGCAGGGGACACGGGTTCGTGCCCCGGTCCGGGAAGATCCCACATGCCGTGGAGCGGCTGGGCCCGTGAGCCATGGCCGCTGAGTCTGCGCATCTGGAGCCTGTGCTCCACAACGGGAGAGGCCACAACAGTGAGAGGCCCGCATACCGCAAAAAAAAAAAAAAAAATAAATAAATAAATGGATCAATCCTCCAAAGGACATAACAATCTTAGCATGTATGCACGTAACAAAAGAGTATCAAACTATGTGAGGCCAAAACTAATAAAAATACAAAGAGAAATAGATATAGCTACTATCATAGCTGGAGACTTCAACACCTCTCTCTCTCTCTCTGAAATGCACAGCTCCAGCAGGCACAAAATCAGTAAAGATGTAGTTGAACTCAATAACATCATCAATCAACTAGATAAAATTGACATCTATAAACTACTTCATCCAACAATAGCAGAATACATAGAGACAATATCAAGAGAAGTAGAAGACAAACCACAGACTGTGAAAAAATATTTGCAAAAGTCACATCTGATAAAGAACTGTTATCCAAAATATACAAAAAAAAAATTAAAACTCAAAAATAAGAAACAACCCAGTTAAAAAATGGGCCAAGACATTAATAGACATCTTACCAAAGAAGATATATGAATGGCAAATAAGCATATTAAAAGATGCTCCACATCATATGTCATCAGGGAAATGCAAATTAAAACAGCAATGAGATACCACACAACTATAAGGATGGTCAAAATCTGGAACACTGACAGCACCAAATGCTGGTGAGGATATAGAGCAACAGAAAGTCTCACACGTTGCTGGTGGAAATGCAAAACAGTACAGCCACCTTGGAAGACAGTTTGACTATTTCAAACAAAACTAAACATAGTCTTACAGTATGCTCCAGCAATTGTACTCCTTAGTACTTCCCCCAAAAGAGTTGAAAACTTATGTCTACACTGCACTCAGATGTTTATAGCAGTTTCATTCATAATTGCCAAAAGACCTGGAAGCCACTAAGATGCCTTTCAGTGGGCGAATGGATAAATAAACTGTGGTCCATCCAGCCAATGGAATATTATTCAGTGCTTAAAAGAAATGAGCTAATAAGTCATGAAAAGACATGGACTAACCTTAAATGCATATTACTAAGTGAAAGAAGCCAATGTGAAAAGGCTACACACTGTCTGATTCCAACTATATGATATTTTGGAAAAGGCAAAACAGTAAAAAAAAAAAAATCTGTGGTTGTCTGCGGGTAGGGTGTGGGAAAGGGATGAATAGGTAGAGCACAGAGGATTTTTAGGGCAGTGAAATTACTCAGTATGATACCATAATAATGGATACATGTCATTATACATATATCCAAACCTATAGAATGTATAACACCAAGAGTGAACCCTAATGTAAACTACTGACTTCGGGTAATTAGGATGTGTCACTGTAGGTTCATCAATTCTAACAAATGTACCACTCTGGTGGAGGGTAATGATAATGGGGGAGGCTATACAAGTGTAGGGGTAAGGGATATAGGTAAATCTCTATACCTTCCCCTCAATTTTGTTGCTTACCTAAAACTGCTTGTAAAAAATAAATTCTTAATTCAAAAAAATATATATTTTCAGGAAGGATATAGGCTTTCCAAACTTTCAGCGGTCCATAGCACAAGAAAAGTTTAAAAATCTGATATAGACTATGTAAATGTAACAAAAGATTATTTTCTTGATAAGACATAAAAGATTTTCCTTTCATGAGCAACAGCGTGAAGAGTAGTGAAAATATAAAGTGTTATCAAGGAGGTAGAAACCTAAAGAGGAGAGGTAAATCTGATTTGCAGGGAGTGAGTCAGTGCAGAGATTTTTGTATGGCAGTGACAAGGATAAGAGATTATTTTAATAGGTGGCATGTTAGATGAAACTGGAAGGTAAAGTAATCGAAGAGAGTTTTATGAAAAACAAGTTGGCTGCACATCACAGGAAAGAGAAAATATCTATTTTGGTTTAATTTTCAGTTTAGACATCAATTATATTTCTTCATAAAGTTTGGTTTATGTGATGATGTCATTTATTTTTGAAGAAGAGTCATCATAAAAATTTTGGACTGCTTTCACAGAAAATTGAAATTAAAGTACTGTAATGCTCGGAAGGGCAGTAACTTGTTCAAAGATCTGAGATGAAGAAAACAGTTCCTATCCATACATTCTCTAGGCCTTTCCAATCCTTCCTTTTATTAGTCCAAATTCTTGCCATGGAAATGACTATATAACTAATCAAGTTATTGATAGAGCACATGGAACCAAGTGGGTAATTATTTCACTAAGGACGCTTGAATACTTCCTAAGGCTTAGTAGGCACTAAAATCGAGTTCTTATGGTGTCACTAATTTAATTTAATTAAGTTCATTAGAATTTGCTATATTTCTAGAGTAAAAGTAATCTCAAAGGAAGTTATTTTTTCAGAAATATAAGTTTAATGATAAAGAGCATTTAATAAACAACAGGAGTGAGAATGGAGTTCATATTTTTAAAAGCTTTGATATCTTTGGCTACAGAATATGAATGAATCAGTCAACTTCTGTGGGCAAATGGCCTTCCAAAGTAATTGAGTCCTAAATGCCAAACTAAAATAGTTTGCCATAGACTCAATGAAAATGTTCTGTTCTAAGAATGTTCCAACTGATAGTAAATTTAATAAAGTTTAGAAATGTCAAGTTGAGTTTTAATTCCAAGTTCATAGCTCCTAGAATGTAATGTGTTACAAATTCAATATACTGAGACCATCCTTCTCCAGCTTTTTAGATTGTAGCAATAAGAACTTCAGAGAGCAAACATAATCAAGACTCTATTTTGCTTATGTCATTCAGAAGTTCAAATAGCTGATCTGAAATACAAACCTATAGGGAGCTATTTTAAAATAAAAATAATAATAATTGTTAGGTTCAGAGTCTCCAAATCAGGCTGCTTTTTTTTTTCTTTTTGATAACTAACATTTATTTGGCATTTACTATGTTCTGTATACTTTTTTAAAAATTGTAGTTGATTTACAACATTGTGTTAGTTTCAGGTGTATAGCAAAGTGATTCTGTTTTATATATATACACACACATATATATGTTCTTTTCAGATTCTTTTCCCTTATAGGTTATTATAAATTATTGAATATTGTTCCCTGTGCTATACAGTAAGTCGTTGTTTATCTCTTTTATATATAGTAGTGTGTATCTGTTAATCCCAAACTCCTAATTTATCCTTCCCCCCTCCTTTCCCCTTTGGTAACCGTAAATTTGTCTTCTACATCCCTGAGTCTATTTCTGCTTTGCAGATAAGTTCATTTGCATCATTTTCTTAGATTCCACATACAAGTGATATCATACGATATTTGTCTTTCTCTGTCTGACTTCACTTAGTATGGTAATCTCTAGGTCCATCCATGTTGCTGCAAATAGCATTATTCAAATTAGGCTGCTTTTTATGATATCAAATAATTTGGCTTAATTTTTAGTGTCTAGTTAGACTAACCATGGAATAAAAAAAGTTTTAAATGGTAAAACTGCAATATATCAGTTAAACATCTACCTGTTTTATGAAAGATATTATTTTTCAGTAAATATTTAACTATCTTGCTTGAGGACAAAATAGGTATCTATGTGGCTAATACAAGTGAAATAATAACTTGATGTTTAAGTATCTTAGCTACCTAAAAGAATTATTATATCAACAAATATGAGTCACAGCTTATATAAACAAAACAACTGATTTGGTTAATAATTTTTAAATTTTAAACAATTATTTTGTCATTTATGTAAATATAATTTAGCCTTACTAATAATATCTTACATTCAAGCTTGTGTAGTCATACCCTATAAAAGATAAGGATAAAATCTGAAATTACCTTTTAGGAAGGCATTCTATTACACATAAGTTAATACCTTATTGAAAGGCACTGTTTCACTCATTTATGAATGCTCCTGTTATGTACTCTGTAATCCCAGAGTCTTCAGCAACATAACAAAATGTCTTGACGTTCCCTTCCCCCTCCCTGCCATTCCCAAAGAAGATACAAAGGTTCTTTATGAAATTCAGTCATTTTTCTTGAATAAATGGTCCTTGCATTTTGTAAGCCTTTAATTAATTTCCAGAGCTCTAAAAAAGTTGATTTTAACAAATTTGCCAGTTATCATTGCTTTTTTTTGAAGAGAGGATTTTCAGAAGTCCTTACTTTGATATTCTGGAAGTGTTTCTATACTTGATTCTATTTCAACATTTTTAATCTTGAGTTCTGATTTTTGATTACTAGTATATAGATATCATTGTTTTATATATTTATTTTGTATACAGTTTCCTTGCAAAACTTGTTTAATTCTAGTAGCTTTTAAAAAATATATTTCACTAAATTTCCTGTATAGGCCATCATGTCTTTTTGCTTTCCAATTTCAATGCCTTTTATTTCTTTTCCTTGTGTTGGAACCTCCAGCATAACATCAAATAGAAGCAATAAAAGTGGATCTGTGCGCTTTGATTCTGATTTTAAAAGAAGAGTGTTCAGGTTTTTACCATTAAGTATGAGGTGATCTGTATCTTTTTTGTAGATTCCCTTTGTCAAATTGGGGAAGTGGCTAAGATGTTTATATGAGGAGTGGATATAGGGTGTTGTCAAATGCTTTTTATGTATCTATTAAGATGATCATCTGGTTTCTCTTCTTCAGTTGGTTAATATGGTTAACTACATTTATTGATTTATGAATGTCAAACCAATCTTGAACTTCTGTGATAACTACCATTTGGCAATTAATGTTTTAGCCTTTTGATGTACTGTTGGATTCCATTTGCTCAAATTTTGCTACAAAATACCTCACTTACTTTCTTGAGGGTTATTGGTCTATAGTTTATTTTCTTGTAATGTTATTGTATGGCTTTGGTAACAGCGTAACACAGGCCTCATAAAATAAATTGGAGTGTATTTGTTTCCCTTCAATATTCTAGAATAATTCGCATAAAATTGGTAATATTTATTCCTTAACTGTTAAGTAGAATTCACCAGTAAAGTCATTTGGACCTGGAGTTTTCTTTGTGGGAATCCAATTCATTTAATATAGTGCTATTCTGATAATCTGTTTCATATTGAGTGAGATTTAGTAGTTTGTGTTTTTCAAGGATTTGCCCACCTCAGTTGGGTAGTAGAATTTTTTGGCATAAGGTTGTCTATAATATTCACTTATTTTCCTTTTTAATATCTGCACATATTGTAGTGTTGATACCTCCTTAATTCCTAACATGGATAACTTTTGTCATGTCACTTTCTCCCGAGTCATGTAGGCTGGAGGTTTACCAATTTTACTGATATTCTCAAAGAGCCAGCTTTTGGTTATTTGGGCTTTCTCTACTAGATTTTTCTTTTTATTTCACTGGTTTTTCAGTCTAACATTTCTCATGCTTAGTTTGGGGTTTTTGTTCTTGTTCTTCTAAAAATTTTTTGTGGTGGAAGCTGAGTTCATGTATTTGGGAACTTATTTTCTAGTAACGACATTCTGTGATACCAATTTCTAAGTGTTCTTTTAGCTGCATCCCAAATAATTTTATATGCTGTATCTTCATTTCTATTTAGTTGAAAATATTTTCTAGTTTCTTGTTTGATTCTTTTATGGAATCATGAATTATTTAATGGTCTTATTTAATTATAAATATGTTAAGATTTTTCAGATATCTTTCAGTTACTGACTTCTATTTTAATCCCATTTGAGCAGAGAACAACTCTATATGACTTGAATTCTTTTAAATTTATTGAAACTTGTGTTATGGCTTCAAATATAGTCTATCATCTTAAAAAAGATTCTGTACACACTTTAAAAGAATATGTATTCTATTGTTATTGGTGGAGTGAACACTAAAAACACTTTACTGGGGTAAAATATAAATAACTAAATTTTAGTGTAATATAAACTCAGTACTGGTTGCTAATGTAGAGGAAGGTAATGAATTTGTGTTCAGGTTTATCTGACTAATATTTGATCCTTTCCAAATTCTATGTTATCATCTAAGTCACTTTTAATCCTAAGCCTCATTTTTTTTTTCCTTAAAAAAAGAGGGGAGGCTTCCCTGGTGGCGCAGTGGTTGAGAGTCCGCCTGCCGATGCAGGGTACACGGGTTAGTGCCCCAGTCCGGGAAGATCCCACATGCCGCGGAGCGGCTAGGCCTGTGAGCCATGGCCGCTGAGCCTGCGCGTCCGGAGCCTGTGCTCCGCAACGGGAGAGGCCACAACAGTGAGAGGCCCGCGTACCGCAAAAAAAAAAAAAGAGGGGGATTAATAATGCTTACATTACAATTTGGTCTTGATTATTTATCATGGGTGTACACTTCTAAAACCGAGCTACTCACCTATTTGTTCTATTGAATAATAAGCTATAGAGGAGCAGGGAGCATGTCTCTACTGCTAAAGAGTTTATCCACTGTGCCTAGGATACTGCCTGTCAAATCGTAGACAGTCTGAGTATTTGTTCCAGTTTCCCTTGTTTCTCAGTATTAGAATGCTCTCATAACTATCCATTAAAATCTATTTATGTGTGTGCTTTTTATTTCAACCTTCATATAATTCAGTTTACTCTTAATAGATAAAAAATATTTCCCAGCTTCAATGATGAGTCATACCTGAGAGAAGAACAAATTATGGAAATTGTGTACTGATATGTGATTTATGATGGCTCATGTTGCCTCTACCTTTTAAAAAAGTTTTATTTATCTGTGATTCTTTGAAAAATGTCATAAAGCTCTCTGTGAGTAGTCATTTGACCTACTAAGAATAAGGGTACATTTAAAATAATGAAAGTAAATATCATTTGTAATAATAAATCATAAGTCAATGAACATCTTATTTTTATAGCTCATTTCCTCTCAGATTTACTTGGCTGGAAACGTAGAGTGGTTGATCAAAACCACATTATGAGACCCTTTAAACCTCTTTATCATTGCCTGTCTCTACCATGAGGCTGGCAAAGCTCAATCTCATTTTTTAGTCTCCTTTCAAACTAAGGGTTGTCTATGTGACATAGCCTTGCACAAGGAAGGATTCCAGTGAGAAGGCTGTTACTTTCCTGATAAACGCATATAGATGCTACTTGACTTTTTGCTTGATTTATTTGGGGAGGTTGCACTTTTTTTTTTGCCTTCAATGAGAACACAAAGTCTATAGATCTAATGGTCATGAATAGAGATCATCATATAAGAATGGTAGAGCATAAAGATGGAGATGATCTAGGTCTTCTTATGGAATTATCTGGTAGAGAGTTCAACATTAGCAAGTACTCAGCCTAAATTTCTTCCATGTGAGAAAAATATAACAGGAATTATTGTTTGTGTCTTTCTGTTAGTTCAGGCCATATTTCTAACCGATAAAGTTGACTTTCCTGACAAGCAAATAGTATAAATTCACACTTATTATTTATTTTAGGGTTAACATAATATTTAGAACTTTTGGACTCCTAGTTATTATCTTTAATACGGGAAATGAAGAGAGAAATAATTAAAAGTCAGATAGAATCTGTCCTTCAGAGAAGTTTGGACAATCAAAATTAAAGTGATACATATCATATAAATTAATTTACATTGCATGTATTAATATATATACTACCAAGTGCTTAACATTTCCATACACCCAAAGTCTAGTCCTGGTCCTTCAAACCCTCATAGTTAAATCACCTTATACTTACTTAATCTTTCAGGTAGGTAAAAGTGTTTTCATATATCATCTCAATCATTTAAAAGTCCTGTGAAGGTGAATATTTTTATCCCATTTTTTTAACAGATAAATATATATAATAGTCTTTCTGATTCAAGCTAGTTAACTAAAACAGAAAGTTTTCCTTTTGTCTTTCTGAATCCATAAAAATAAAATTATAGAAATACAAGTAATAAACTTACTAAATGTGTTAAGATCAAATAACATTCCCCCCAAAATAAAACCATGAAGTTTTATTTAAAGATATAAAAGAAGTCACAAATAAATGTAGAGATTTCTCATGTTTCTCTATGGACAAATTTGATACTGTAAATATATTATTTCCTCAAAACACAGTCTATGAATTCAAAAGAATTCCAAACAAACCTCAAAGGACTCCTCATGGAACTTGAAAATGAATTCCTAAGTTAGTTTGAAAAAGAGAGTATTGTTCAAGAACAGCTAATTTAGAAAGTTAAAAATAATAGGGCAGTAAAGTAATTACCAGGTTATTAAAAACATATACATATGGTTTTGGTATAGAAATACTTATGGGACCAGAATGGTGAATACAGATACTGATTTCTGTTAATGTGAGAATTTAACATAAGAGAAATAGGGCATTTATTTTTTTGTAGATGAAATTCGACACTATTTTACAAATGGTTGTGGAAAAAATGGCTGTCCGTTTGGAAAAAAAATATTAGATTTCTATCTCAAAGCATTTATCACATTCTAGACGAACTACAAATGCACGTTAAATACACACACACACACACACACACACACACACACACACACACACACAATCTATAAAAACATTCAAGGAAAATACCTTAAGGCAGAAAACTTCTTCCCAGGACAAAATTCAATATCATCAGAGGAAAGATTGTCAAATTTGACTACCAAAACACTAAAACCTTCTTTACAACAAAGATAGCAAAAAGTTAATGGACAAATGAACACGTGGGAAAATATTTGCCACATAAATTAATATTCATATCTACAAAAAGCTCCTACAAATATAAACTAAAAGATAAATGCCTCAATAGATAAATGCATAAAGATCAATAGATAAATACATAAGGGTTATGAGCCAGGTAATTAATAGTAGAAGTACAACTGGTTAATAAAATAAGAATTTCAACTTTAGTATTTATCAGAAAGACACAAATTAAAAACAAGGATATAATATTATTCACCTATCAGACTTTTAAAATTTATATTTCGTGTCTGATTACTGTGGCTGGACTTCCAATACTATGTTAACTAGAAGTGGTGAGAGTGGGTATCCTTGTCTTGTTCCTGATTTCAGAGCAAAGTCTTTCAGCTTTTCACCATTGAGTATGATGTTCTTTGTGAGTTTGTCATAAATGGACTTGATTTTATTGAGATATGTTCCCTTTATGCCAAATTTGTTGAGAGTTATCATTAATGAGTGTTGAATTTTGCTAAATGCTTTTTCTGCATCTATTGAGATGATCATGCGATTTTTATTCATTGCGTTAATGTAGTAAATAAACAAACAAACAAATATCCTTACTCAGGGGGTATTAATTCCTGTACGCCTGATTGTCTTCACATATATCAATTAAAAGTTGTTCAAAATATTAGAAGTGTTGAAAATTAAATCATTTTTAAATTATTAAAATTTCAGAAAAATATAGTAAAATAATAGCGGTGATCATAAATACCTTTGTCTTTCAGTACATAGTATAACCTTGATAACTTTTGTTAAATAAATGAGTGAATTTATTATAAACAACATATCTAATAGGAATTTTGAAGATGAAGAGACCTCTGTTAGCTGAGGTGACCTGTGAAGATTTCAAGAGCCCAGAAAACACAGTGCAGCAATTTTCAATGTATCTAAGGTCTTTGTCTTTTACTAACATATTCCTAGTTGGAAGCAGTTGGGAACATTGTTTTAACAATGATAATACTACTCTCTCCAGTAGCCAGCACTTGGCTACAATGCAATACATATTATCTTGCAAAAACCAGAAAAACTGAAAATATGTCCCTTATTTTTCTTATATTGAAGAATATTGACTACATATGCTTCTCCTTGATTTCAATCTTCCAAGTAGTTTATTCCAAAAGCACCTATACCTAGTGGCATTATCTTCATCAAAATAGATGTCATTTTCCTATTGCAGGAAGCATTGGTACAACTCTGTATAAATAAGGTTGAATATTCTGTATAATCATTTTCTCTGCTGTGTTCTATTTTACTTACAAAAATCAATATTATAGTTGGCCTCTGCATTGATAATCCACTCATAGGAAACATAGGCCTATTATTTAATGTTTAATGTAAATCAATACAACTTATTTTTCTTAGTTTTTAAACTAATATTTTCAGATGTAAATGAGGCCCCTGAGAACATAGAATTTACTATGCCCCTTTGCTCATTTAATAACTTCTCATTTAATAACTGCTCATACAAGTAAAATATTGAAATAATGGCACAGAGGTAGTACTCATATTAACCTAGTTGAAACCATTTGGAATTCGGTGAAAAAAAATCAAATGAATAATCTGAATTCAGCCACCATTTACCATATCACAGACTTCAAAGACACCACAAGCATATCATGGATTATAGACACATCATAAACTGAAGGTGAATATTTTAATACCCTCTCTTCATTAAGGATACTTAAGGAAGGAAAACTCAAAAAATCTTCAGTGAATGAAACCACGAATGTGACAGACCATTTTTCTTCACCAGTTTTAAAGAATTCATGGTTTCCTTTAAGTGTTACATTCCATAATATTTTTTTTAATTTTTATTGGAGGATAGTTGATTTACAATGTTGTGTTAGTTTCAGGTGTACAGCAAGGTGAATCAGTTATATATATACACATAGCCATTTTTTTTAGATTCTTTTCCCATATAGGCCATTACAGAGTATTGAGTAGAGTTCCCTGTGCTATATATAACATTTTATATGGATTATAAAAATATTATTTTTCTTCTTGACACATCCCTGTGATCTCACTGTTTGTTCATTAGGATTTGTAGAATCCAAATTACCTGATAATATTATTTGTATGTGTTAAATAGATGATTTGAAGAAAATTTCCCAACTATTTTTTCTCCCTCCAACTTCCTTCTAGCACTCCCTACAGCTCAGCTACCTCTACTTCAACTATTACCTTCCTAAAATTATGAAAAACATACATTTAATAGCATCACTCCACCTCTTAAGTTCCTCCTCAATGGTTTCCCAATGCTTTTAGTATAAAGGGCAAAGTTCTTAGTATGAGATACAGAGCCCTTCGTGGACCTAACCCTAGTTTACATAATCTCAGATCAAACTATCCAGCTCATACTTCGTGCTCCAATAATATTCTCTTGTGTCTGTGGTTTTGCACTCATTGTGTTTATTATGCTGGGAATAACATTTTTTTTCATTATTTATCCAGCTAAATTCTAGTCACTTTCAAACTTCAGCTCCAGTTTTACCTTTCTAAGAAGACCTTCCCCAAGAGTTAGTAATTTCCCATCTTCTTTGCCCCTTAACTACCCAGTGCACACTCCCATTACAGTATTTCTCCTGGTGACTTGCAATTTTTATTCGGTCTATGTGTCCCAATAAAGTCTGAGTGCAGTATTTTACTATCCATATTATAGGTACAACACACAGAGTTGTATATATACAAGAGTTTTATATATACAAAAATTACACACACACACATATATATATATATATATATATACAATCAGTTAATGTATATTGAATTAATTACTTAACCACCACTTCTTATTGGTAAAAAAAAAATTCCCTTTTGTCTGATTCTTCCTTGAGGTTAATAGCAGTAAAGTTCTTTCTTGAGAACTATACTAAAACTGTACACTCTCAGTAGCTAATATTTCTAACCCATCATATTTGAATTTAATTTTTCACTTAGTTAACCTTAATATTTTAAGCACAGCATAACACAATAGTAATAAAAGTTCTGTGTATTATTATACAATGATTTTCCTAGAGGTGATACAGTATGGTAGAAAGAAAATGGAAATTTAAATTTAAAAAAAAATCATGATAATGTCATAATATTACAAATTGGTTTCACTGTTATCTACTGAAACACTAATAATTATTCTGTGAATTAAAGAATTCTTTGGCCAATAAACTTTCTGAGAACTACCAGAACTTAACATAGACTTTATACTAATAAAACTCTTTGCTTATTTGGTCATTGCATGAGTTCAGCTGCATTTAAAAGAGACTCAACTACAGCGGCTTTAGCCAATATGTTTCACAAACAAGAAATCCCATGTATAGTGGCTTTAGTAGGTTTACAAAGCATCACTGTCTTAGATTTGTTCTAACTTCTGCTCCACCACTCTCATAATTACCTCATATTACCAAGATGGCAGTCAGCGCTCACCCTCTCATCTGAATTTCAGGCAGGAAGAAGAAGGAAATGCCAAAGGGCTTTCAGAAGTCACCAGAAAGATTCCCACTGAAATTGCATTGACCAGAACTGACAACTTATCCTAGCTGAAGGGAGGCTAAAATATGATTTCTGGCTCTTGTTGTTGCAGTCAAAACTGGGCTTCTGTGAGTAAAGAATATAGGCATATTGGATATTGGATAAGCAGCTATCAGTGACTTCCATTATCATAAAACCATTTTTTGTTCACAAATGTCAAGGGACATTAATATACCATGAGGCAATTCTTAGAATAATGGTGCTTTAAAAACAAATTAGAAACTAAATCTATGTACCTATCTTCTCCCATACAACCCTTCTCCCCAAAATTATCATATGTAAAATATTATAAAGCATAATTTATGAATTTCATCATATTAAATCAAAGTAAAATTCTTGGAATGAAACACAAATTGAAACTTTTCTTGTAGAAAACAGCCTTTGCAATAGGAACAATTATAAAATCAACTGAAAACGGTTTATAAAACTTATGAAATATCTTTTAGAAACAATTTCTTCCTTTGTTGTGCATTATAATGTTATGCTAAGTATATGGTAATGTCAATTCATGTTTTATTTGTAATTCTATCACTGCTTTGTAGCATTTACATAACTTAAAGTTTAAAATATCCTGCTTTTTGTTTAAAAGTTTTAGAAAAAAATTTTCCTAGAATCTTTGCCAAGAGTTGTGACATCATGAAATTTGTTTTAGGCCCTCTGTAGAAGTCATAGACTATTCCCCAACTCAACCTTACATGTAACCCTGTGATAATCCTCCCAATTGTGACTGCCTGCTGGATGTTCATCATTCTTGTTTCAAGAGGGTAGGCATTGCTATGCTATGCACTGCATCTCTACCACACCACAGGAGACATCTAATGAATACTAGCTGAATGGATGCAATGCTTCAATAAACTAATACATTGTGAGACTCACACCAGATTAAACAAACCTGATTTCCTCATCATTACCTTTAGAATATTCTGGCTATTCTGGGAACAATAAAAACTTGCTGCCTGTTTCGACAATCAGAAAGACAGATCAGAAAGACAGAAAGACAATCAGAAAGACGTGGAGAACTACCGCTGTCAGAACACTGTGACACTGTGGTTATTTAAATTGTATTCAACATCTGTAAGAAAAGAGTAATTATGCCAAAAACATCATATTAATTGGAGATAAGGAAAAAAATCCTAAATTAGCAGCATCAAATAAAGCATTAACTGGAATTCATTAAAATTTTAAGTTCTTCAAATTTTGATTTACTATAATCAGTATACTAACTTATTATTTTGCTTATTCACTATTATCAATAGACCCATATTGTGTTACGTCAGAGAGCCAAATACAATCTACAATTCAATATCCTTTCACTTCCCTGAGCTTCTTTTTTATCCCCACCAGCTATCTCTAACGATTAATAGCAATGCTTTGTGTTCATGTTCATTCCATATTCAATACTAAAGAATAATTATTTTCTCTCTTTTTATAGTAGTACATATAAAATAATGCTTGAATTGTTTTATTATAATGAATTATTTTCAAAGATAAGGATGTATATAATGAGGACAAGTGGAGTGAATAAACAGAGAAGAGAAAAAGAAAAATGCAAGTGGAGAGAAAATGAGAGTTCAGAGAGCAGTAAGGAAGTACAGTAAATCTGCGTCATTGGAGGAGGAAAGACTGGGGAAGACTGACACGAAACGCTTTTCTAGTCTAACTTTCCAAATGGAGTTGGAATAAAGCTTCCTACTTTAAAAGTAAGACAGTTCTCACACGCAACAAGGGGTGCAATCATTTCTGTCTCATCTCTTACTTTAAACTTAAAGTGCAAATAATAGCCCTATTATGAGTTCTAGAGAAAATGGGAGCAGAGAAGCCAATTTAAAATTGGTTATTTAGGCAATGTTCTTGTTGAAACTTCACAACTGTTGATCACCAGTCTCTTCACTTATTACATCTCTGGTAGGTACTTAAATTAACAATATCTTTCAGTTTATGAATTGTAAAAAATCTCTTACATATGTAGAGCCTTTAAAATGAAGTAAATGTAAGACAATTTATCACTCTATCAAAAATATACAATTGTGCACCCTGGTTTTTATTATGAAAAAGTAGTATATCAATATCATTATTTTGAAATTTTGCCTTTGAACATTTTTACATGTAATTTCAAATTTTTATTTCTTTAGGTATCTATTAAGTCCTTGAATTAATGTTATTTATAATCAAAGCATTCTACTAATAACAGTTCTCCTTTTAATTGTATATGCAGTAATCATTTCTCAAATTTTCCTCAAAGCCATGTTATGCATTAACAAATAAGTCTCCTAGGACTACAAATAGTCAAAAAATACAGAGAAAACTTGCAAGTATTTCCATGTAGTACAGAAAAAACAGTCTCTCAAAGTCTCTGACATGACATTACTTAATGCTCAGTGACAATTTTAAATTAGTTTGTGGGACAAATGACAAAAAGCAGCCTCTGTGATCAGTGGTCAATATATTGTGGCATGCAGCAATATTTACAGTTGAAAAAAGAACCAGAATATATAATCTTTTTTTTTTTTTTTCCGGTACACGGGCCTCTCACTGTTGTGGCCTCTCCCGTTGCGGAGCACAGGCTCCGGGAGGCCATGGCTCACGGGCCTAGCCGCTCTGCGGCATGTGGGATCTTCCCGGACCAGGGCACGAACCCATGTCCACTGCATTGGCAGGCGGACTCTCAACCACTGTGCCACCAGGGAAGCCCCAGAATATATAATCTTGTGATATCTTTTTATTTGGCATCTCAGCTTAATCGATAAGATATTTAATCAGGGCTAACTAGTTTATTGCGGTGGATGAGTATGTATTTTATATAGTTATCTCTTGCCTCCAAGTAACTCCATTCTATGTTCTGTGTCTAAATTTGCTCAACTCTATAGTTGGAATATATGAATAAATATTATCTTCATGCTGAGCTTGACAAAAATCCTTTTGCTAGGTCAATCAAAGGTACTAACACCTGTGAAGTGAAACATCACAGACCAAAAGATATAAACTAAAGGATCAGAAAATTGGACTTACACTAAACAAAATGGTTTTATGTTTATGTCTGGGTAAACACCTTTATTCAGTAAAGTCCTTTATACTAAAGGACTTTATATGCTTTATACTAAAAATTTTTAAATCTGAGTTTTCAATAATGAAAACACTTCATAAATGAAAGTATTTTCTTACTCTCAAATTTAGTCTTCCAATAGGATAAGACTCTAGTAACCATGAATGTCTTTAAATATATGAATAATCCTTGACAACAACAAAAATCCAAGCTTCCCAAGCAATTTACTTCCAGTTTCAGCAAAATGTAGGTTGAGGAAGTGATTTCTTCCAGTCAGATACCTGGGTTTATTCTGGAGCCATTGCTTACTAGCTGTGTGACCTAGAACAAATTATTGCTCCTTAGCTTTCTCATGTCCGAGATAGAAATATGCCCTCTGAAATATTATCTAATATCTACCTCACAAGTGTGACGGAACTATTAAAAGATAGAACACAGGCAGAGGGTTTAGAAAGGGGCCAGCACATATAAAATTCTGAATAAATTCCAGATGCTATTATTTTTGTCATTCCTATTATTATTACCAATTGTTTTCCAAGTAATACATTTTGGTGGCTGATGTTCAACTAATTAACCAGTAGTTTGTGAGTTCTCTTAGAAGTTAATGGACCATCTCTGCCTACTCTAGAAAATTAGAATTAGTAAGTAATATTGGACGAATGGACCCACAAAGGCCAGTTAAATTCTGGCACTCATACTCCTTCCCTCAAGAGAGGGAAGGATTCAGGAGAGTTGAAAGCACAGGAAAATGAATGACAAAAGAAAACAAAACACAGTCTAGTCCACTTGGATTTGAGTATCAAACTCTGATTTTAGGAATAATGTAGAGATGAGCTAGCATAATGGCTTAAGTAGGGGATTTAAGGAACTTCTCTCCCTTCTAGGTACTTGGTCTGAATCTTTAAAATTTACCAGAATCTTCTTAGTAACTTTGAAGAAGAGAGTAAAAGGTAAGTAAGACGGCTGGGTGTTATCCTGTGTGGGAACAGTCTGGGCTCTTCACCGCAAAAGGAAGGAGCGCTCCACACCTTTGTGCATGACCTTCTAATTCAGCAGCTCCAACAACTTGCAATCACGGCTCAATCAGACTTCAAATCTGACAATCTGTAGCAACAGCCTGAGGCTGGAATCAACCAAAAATTTATTTACTCATATGTCTGGCAGTGGATTCTGGCTGTCTTGTGGGACCTCAGCTGAGACTTCCCCATGACCTCTTCATAAGGCCTCATAATATGGTTGCTTCAGAGTAATCCAACTTCTTAAATAGCATTTCAGGGCTCCAAAAGCGAATGTCCCAGTGACAAGTTCATCACCTCTTCTGACATAGCCTTTGTAGTTGTGCAGTATTACTTCCACTGCATTCTATTCATTATAATTGACTCAAAAGCCCACTTAGAATTCAAGGGAAGAGGATGAGAAGGGTGTCAAGATCAAATTGTCAAAGAATACACAGGATGGGAAATATTAGTGTAGCCATCTTTGTAAAATGTCATCTGTCACAAAGATATAGCATTACAATATATGAATAATATAGATCATATTAAAGAGCAAATAAATTAATTGCCAAATTTTGGAAATACACTATGAGTCTGAATGAATTTTAGGAAGTGTAGGTATCAGTGAAAACTACTCTAGGAGCAAATAACCTTGTGGAAGAGACTGGCCCTGAATTGGACCTTGAAATATATGTGGTATCCTTTAACAACTCCTATAAACTTCAGAAAAAAAGTACATATTAATGCCCAGCTGGTCTCCATTTTCCATTTAGAACCAGTTATAGTTCGTGATTTCTTATTAGAGCTAGTATTTAAAAGAGGAAGGAAACTTTAGTATTACTGACAATGACAAATATGAGAGTAAGAACTTCTAAAATAGGCTAAAACATAGCTATTAATATAATAACAATTTTCCTAATATAGCTAATAAAAATTTTGTTTAATTATGGAAAAGAACAAAATCCTCAGGTTGTCACAAAATCCCAGGTTAAAGAAATAAAGATAGCAACTATAAAGACTCCTCACTGAAAGAATATCAATGAATGGATTGTTCCATTTCATGTTAAATACCTTTTGAACAATACTTTTTGAGTATGTTTAAATAACTTGGAAGGTAAGAGAAAAAAAATCCTGCCAGCCAGTCTGATTCAAAACAAAGGACTCACTTTACATAAGATATTTTCTGAACATCAGTTGCTAGAAATAGCATTCTTTCTCTGAAAAACTAGAAAAGATGAATTTACTTTCAAAAAATCAATTTATAATACAGAAAATTGTTGCCTGAAATATTCTGAATATACTAAATCTAGTGGCTAAGGATATTATTAATTAGTAGATAGTAGCAAAGTTTCAAATATAAAAATGAAACTGAAATTATATCAAATTAAAAAAATCAAAATGCCTTACATTACAAAATGATATTTCTTTATTGAACAGATATGTCTGCTTGTGAAACACATCTAAGAATTATAAAGCGCACTGAGCCACAGATAAGATGGCTTAGCCAATAGGCCATTTTTTGGTTGTTTTTTGTTTTTAAATTTTTATTGGAGTATAGTTACTTTACAGTGTTGTGTTAGTTTCTACTGTACAGCAAAGTGAATCACCTATATGTATACATATATCCCCTCTTTTTAGGATTTCCTTCCCATTTAGGTCACCACAGAGCATTGAGTAGGGCTCCCTGTGCTATACAGCAGGTTCTCATTAGTTATCTATTTTACGCATAATATCAATAGTGTATAGATGTCAATCCCCATCTCCCAAACCACCTTGGTATCCATACATTTTTTCTCTGCATCTGTGTCTCTATTTCTGCTTTGTAAATAAGATCATCTATCTACACCATTTTTCTAGATTCCACATATATGCATTATTATATGATATTTGTTTTTCTCTTTCTGACTTACTTCACTCTGCATGACAGTCTCTAGGTCCATCCACATCTCTGCAAATGACCCAATTTCTTTCTTTTTATGGCTGAGTAATCGTTCATTTTATATATGTACCACATCTTCTTTATCCATTCCTCTGTTGATGAACATTTAGGTTGCTTCCATGTCCTGGCTATTGTAAATAGTGCTGCAATGAACATTGTGGTGCAGGTGTCTATTTGAATTATGGTTTTCTCTGAGTATACGCGCAGTAGTGGGATTGATGGGTCATATGGTAGTTCTATTTTCAGTTTTTTAAGGAATCTCCATACTGTTCTCCATAGTGGCTGTATCAATTTACATTCCCACCAACAGTGCAAGAGGGTTCCCTTTTCTCCAGCATTTAGTGTTTGTAGATTTTTTGATGATGGCCATTCTGACCGGTGTGAGGTGATACCTCATTGTAGTTTTTATTTGCATTTCTCTAATGATTAGTGATGTTGAGCATCCTTACATGTGTTTGTTGGCAATCTGAATATCTTCTTTGGAGAAATGTCTATTTAGGTCTTCTGCCCATTTTTGTATTGGATTCTTTGTTTTTTGATATTGAGCTGCATGAGCTGCTTGTATACTTTGGAGATTAGTCCTTTGTCAGTTGCTTCGTTTGCATATATTTTCTCCCATTTTGAGGGTTGTCTTTTCATCTTGTTTACAGTTTCCTTTGCTGTGCCAGAGCTTTTAAGTTTCATTAGGTCCCATTTGTTTATTTTTGTTTTTATTTCCATTTCTCTAGGAGGTGGGTCAAAAAGGATCTTGCTGTGATTTACGTCATAGAGTGTTCTGCCTATGTTTTCCTCTAAGAGTTTTATAGTGTCTGGCCTTACATTTTGGTCTTAAATCCATTTTGAGTTTATTTTTGTGTACAGTTTTAGGGAGTGTTCTAATTTCATTCTTTTCCATGTAGCTGTCCAGTTTTCCCAGCACCACTTATTGAAGAGGCTGTCTTTTCTCCATTGTATATTCTTGCCTCCTTTATCAAAGATAAGGTGACCATATATGTGTAGGTTTACCTCTGGACTTTCTATCCTGTTCCATTGATCTATATTTCTGTTTTTGAGCCAGTACCATACTGTCTTTTTTGGCTGCGTTGGGTCTTTGTTGCTGCATACAGGCTTTCTCTAGTTGTGGTGAGTGGGGGCTACTCTTCGTTGAAGTGCATGGGCTTCTTATTGCAGTGGCTTCTCTTGTTGTGGAGCATGGGCTCTAGGCATGCAGGCTTCAGTAGTTGTGGTGCATGGGCTTAGTTGCTCTGCGGCATGTGGGATCTTCCCAGACCAGGGATCGAACCTGTGTCCCCTGCATTGGCAGGTGGATTCTTAACCACTGCACCACCAGGGAAGTTCTACCATACTGTCTTGATTACTGTAGCTTTGTCATATAGTCTGAGGTCAGGGAGCCTGACTCCTTCAGCTCTTTTTCTTTCTCAAGATTGCTTTGGCTAATCATGGTCTTTTGTGTTTCCATATAAATTACAAAATTTTTTGTTCTAGTTCTGTGAAAAGTGCCATTGGTAATTTGATAGGGATTGCATTGAATCTGTAGATTTCTTTGGGTACTATAGTCATTTTCATAATATTGATTCTTCCAATCCAAGAACATGGTATATCTCTCCATCTATTTGTGTCATCTTTGATTTCTTTCATCAGTGTCTTATAGTTTTTCGTATACAGGTCTTTTGCCTCCTTAGGTAGGTTTATTCCTAGGTATTTTATTCTTTTTGTTGCAGTGGTGAATGGGATTGTTTTCTAACTTCTCTTTCTGATATTCTGTTGTTAGTGTATAGGAATGCAAGAGATTTCTGTGTATAAATTTTGTATCCTGCAACTTTACTAAATTTATTGATTAGTTCTAGTAGTTTTCTGGTGGCATCTTTAGGATTCTCAATGTGTGGTATCATGTCATCTGCCAACAATGACACTTTTACTTCTTTTCCAATTTGATTCCCTTTATTTCTTTTTTTCTCTGATTGCTGTGGCTAGGACCTCCAAAACTATGTTGAATAATAGTGGCAAGAGTGGGCACCCTCAATAGACCGTTTTTGGAGCAGTGGATCTTCAGCAGGCTGGGCTTTATCCACCAAGATTTGGTATCATTTTCCCTTGACCATTACAATTTTTGTTTATATGGTGAGTCCTGCATTGCTCTTAACCTTCTTGCTACTGTGTGCAATTACATCTTGCAGTCTTCCATCTGGCATAGTATTGTCAAAATGCTATCCAAATAAAAAAACTGCATTTGCTCCCTTTGGACTACCCACATTTGAAAACTCTAGTTATATTTCTCACCAAGCAACCCTGTCCATTCCTTTTCCTGCCTTGCAAGGATAACAAAGTACTAAAACACACAGTGCCTTTTTTGTTTCTATTTCAAGTTTACACAATTCAACATAAACTTTCTAGAAGACACTTCTAGATTTTTAATAATCCTGTATAAAATATGATCTATTTTAATTTCACTTAATCATTTTAAAGCATGACAATGTTTATTGAATACACTATGAAATACTTTAATATTGCTAGATATGCATTCCTTTAAAAATAATACATAGCAAGAATCATTAGTTTGACAGTACACAAAAGCATGGCAGAAATATATGAAATAGATGTTCTAAAAATTTATTAGTAGACTTCAAGTTTCAGCTCTGACATGCAAAGATCTTGGAAGTCTTCACTCCCATCCTTATAATGAGAAATAGTTGGACAAGCAGAAATTTGATAACTTTGTTTAGACCTATCAGAGAATTGAGGTCATAGGGCAAATGCCACCCTGAAATGTGGAAACAGATGTGTATACAGAGAGATACAACAACCAAGATTTGCTTATCTGGAGCAGAAGCATACAGAGCTATAACGCTGAAGATACGTATGGTAAGAATTGTTAGAGACCGAGGATGGACTAGCATAAGAGTAGGGCTATAGTTTTAGAGGAACTCGCACTTTCATGGGCTTCCCCTCCAAGAATCCTGTCAGGTATTCATTGCGTGGCTACAGGAAAGATCCTGTTGTGGTTCTGTCAGAGTGAGGAGAAGAGTGACCACTGTGAAACACTCCCCAAACCTTCTCCAGACAGAAGCTGTCTCTCCAGGTGAAAGAACTTTGAAGCACAATTCTGAAATCCTATTTCAGCTCAATAAAGGGAATCCTGCCTGCTCCAGCCCTTCCTACCTTCCTGTCTCAACTACAGGGAAAAACTATAATTGACAGGGGACAGGGCTTTAAGGATATAAATTAGGAATTCTTTAGACAGAAAGGGAATAGGTGACAAAGTTTAAAAAAAAAAGAAACTATAAACTGGAAGAGGGCTTCCCTGGTGGCGCAGTGGTGGAGAGTCCGCCTGCCGATGCAGGGGACACGGGTTCGTGCCCCGGTCTGGGAAGATCCCACATGCCGCGGAGCGGCTGGGCCCGTGAGCCATGGCCGCTGAGCCTGCGCGTCCGAAGCCTGTGCTCCGCGACGGGAGAGGCCACAACAGTGAGAGGCCCGCGTACAGCAAAAAAAAAAAAAAAAAAAAAAAAACTGGAAGAGGATCAAGAACACTGTGAAGACTACAGCTGGAGGCAAAGTCCCACTAAAAGACTGAGAAATAATCAAAGGATTATAGAAAGTTTTCCCTCCCCGACACCTTACCATCCCTGTAAAAGGGCTCCACTATAATAATAGTAATTACAACTGAAAGAGCTGCAAAGCTGACTCTCTCTGAGGAACAATACATAGAGAAGCCTCTAGGACAGGAGAGAAGACAAAAATGAGGACATTAGAGGAATTTGAAGACTGTGGTACCTATAGCTACAATAAACATTAAACACAGTCCGACTACAAGACAGATGAGCATAAATCCTCACACTAAAGGCCTATTTATTTTATTTCCTATTACTCAATACAACATGTACAGCTCTCAACAAAAAATCATAAGGCATGCAAAAAGGTGAAAACACACAATCAGAAAAGACAACACAATCATCTGAACTAGACTCAAATATTACACATATGTTGAAGTTATCAGAAATCAAAATATTACGATTAATGCTAAGGGCTTGTGAAAGAGTCCTCATGACGACCCTCAAGCTCCATGATTCCCTAAAAGGACTCTCAGGACTCAGGAAAAGCTGTTATACTCACAGTAAGTTTATTACAGTGAAAGAATACAGATAACAATCAGCAAATGAAAAGATACATGGAGCAAAGCCCTGAAGAAAAGAGGCACATGCTTCCAGGTGTCCTCCCCCAGGGATTCATGCAGGGCTGCACTTAATTCTCCCAGAAATATGTGAGAACACATGAGGAGTGATGCCAACAAGGGAATCTCATTCAAGCCTTGATGTCTTGAGTTCTTTTTGGAGATCAGTCACACAGGCATGCAGCAACCACGTGACTTAGCTACTCAGATTCCAGATCCCCCCCCGCCCCGCCAAAAATAAAGCATTACATATATGTTAGAATAACTACAATACGAAAAGCTAAAAATAGCTGGCAAGGATGCAGAGCAATAAGAACTTTCATTCCTTGCTGGTGGGAATGTGAAATGGTACAGCCATTTTGAGAGACAGTTTGGGAATTTTTTACAATGCTAAACATACTCTTACCATGATCCAGCAATGGCAATCCTAGGTACTTCCACAACTGATTTGAAAACTCATACCCACATGAAAGCCAGAACATAAATGTTTATAGCAGCTTTACTCATAATCACCAAATACTGGAAGAAATCAAGATGTCCTTCCACAGGAAAATGGATAAACAAACTGTGAGACATCCACACAATGGAATATTATTCAATGATAAAAAGGAATAGGTGATATATCATGCCTCACAAAAACATGGATGAATTTAAATGTATGTTGCTAAGTGAAGGAATTCAGCCTGAAAGTGCCATGGGATTTCATTTTTATGATATTCTGGAAAAGGTAAACTACAAATTTGATAAACAGATCAGTGGTTGCAGTGGTTTTCAGGGTTTTGTGGAAGAAGGATATTTAGAGTGGTTAAGCTATTATATGTAATACTGTAATACTGGATAACGTTACTCTTTGCATTTGTCTAAACCCATGATTATGTACAACCACAGAATAAATCTTAATGTATGCAAATTAAATTTTAAAATCATTTACAAGTTTGGGAGAATCCCACAATGGAATGCAGACTGTGACAAAAGAATCTAACTGTATTAAAAAATGTATTAAATAACCTCATTTATGAGGGTGGAAGAGAAAGCTCTGAGCTAAGCAACTTTGGAAATGACTGGAAATTGTTTAAAGGTAAAAGAAAGTACACATAGCACCTGTACTCTAATTGTTTTCTCACAGCCAAGTTAGCAATTCTGAAATCCCTATACAAATATAATGGAATTGAACAATTAAGTAAATTAATGTCTGATGGTGAATTCCAGGTTTATCACAGTTGGAATGGAACATTATAGACAAGCAAGGAGAAGGCTAGAAAGATCCATGCAGTACTAGATTAGAGTTAGAGACATTAATACTAATACATATTTAGACTAATAGGGAGAAAGATGGATACACATAGAAATATTTGTCGAAGTGGGTATATACAAAGGCTAGTATTTACACATATACTTGCTTCCTCTGTCCTCTAAGAGGGTCTAGAAGCAAGAATAACCCAGTAGCAATAAACACATTCAGAGCCCAGATTTTAGTTTCTAATACCATTCTCCAGTCAAAAGAAACAGGGCTCCTCAGATAAATGTCTGATTCTTAAGGTGGGGCAGGAAATATACCTGATGACGCTAGACCATCTTATAGTGCCAGAAAGTAAGAAAATGCTGAAAAATAATAATAATAACACAACAATGGTAATTCAAAGGGACAGAGAAGCCAACTAAAAGAGCTCAATGGCCAAAGCTGGAATAATTTGAGCAAAAAATAAAGATGAAGTGGTACTAAATTATAACCCAAAGTATAAAATAAATATCCATGACTCAATACTGATATAAATAAATAATTTAATAAATAAATACATGGGTGATAAGAAAAATACCCCATGGAGAAGAATTCCAAATAATTTATGTAGCTACTCTGCCCTCAAGGAGGTGAAGCATAACTCCAATTCATAATTATGGGCTGCACATAGTGAGAACTGCCAAAGAATACAATGTGGAAAGGAAGAAAAATATGAGAGGGACCTTCAAGATGGCAGAGGAGTAAGATGTGGAGATCACCTTCCTCCCCACAAATACATCAAAAAATACATCTAACATGTGGAACAATTCCTACAGAACACCTACTGAACACTGGCAGAAGACCTCAGACTTCCCAAAAGGGAAGAAACTCCCCACGTACCTGGGTAGGGTAAAAGAAAAAAGGAAAAACAGAGATAAAGAATAGGGACAGGACCCGCACCTCTTGGAGGGAGCTGTGAAGGAGGAAAAGTTTCCACACACTAGGAAAACCCACTGGCGGAGACAGGGGAGGTGGCGCGGGGGGGGAGCTTTGGAGCCATGGAGGAGAGCGCAGCAACAGGGGTGCAGAGGGCAAAGCGGAGAGATTCCTGCATAGAGGATCAGCGCTGACCAGCACTCACCAGCCTGAGAGGCTTGTCTGCTCATGCGCCAGGGTCAGAGGGTGGCTGGGAGCTGAGATTTAGGCTTCGGAGATCAGACCCCAGGGAGAGGACTGGGGTTGGCTGAGTGAACACAGCCTGAAGGAGGCCAGTGCGCCACAGCTAGCCGGGAGGGAGTCCGGGAAAAAGTTTGGAACTGCCTAAGAGTCAAGAGACCATTGTTTCGGGGATGCAAGGAGAGGGGACTCAAGAACACTGACTAAATGAGCTCCAGAAATGGGCGCGAGCCGTGGCTATCAGCGTGGACAGCAGAGACAGGCATGGGACGCTAAGGCTGCTCCTGCAGCCACAAAGAAGCCTGTGTGCAAACACAGGTCACTATCCACACCTCACCTCCTAGGAGTCTGTGCAGGCCGCCACTGCCAGGGTCCCGGGATCCAGGGATAACTTCCCCGGGAGAACACACGGAGTGCCTCAGGCTGTTGCAACGTCACGTCGTTCTCTGCAGCCGCAGGCTCGCCCTGAATTCCATACCCCTCCGTCTCCCCCGCCTGAGTAAGCCAGAGCCCCCGAACCAGCTGCTCCTTTAACCCCATGCTGTCTGAGCGAAGAACAGACACCCCCAAGTGACCTACACGCAGAGGCGGGGCCAAATCTAAAGCTGAAACCCAGGAGCTGTGCGAACAAAGAGAAAGGGAAATTTCTCTCAGGAGCAGCGGATTAAAGCTCCACAGTCAACTCGATGTAACCTGCATCTGTGGAATACCTGAGTAGACAACTAATCATCCCAAAATTGAGGCGGTGGACTTTGGGAGCATCTGTACACTTGGGGTTTATTTTCTGCATCTAATTTGTTCCTGGCTTTATGTTTATATTAGTTTAGTATTTAGAGCTTATTCTCACTGGTAGATTTGTTTATTGATTTGCTTGCTCCCTTCCTTTCTTTATATATATATATTTTATTTTTTTCTTCCTTTTTCTCTTTTTGTGAGTGTATATGTATGCTTCTTTGAGTGACGTTTTCTGTATAGTTAGCTTTTACCATTTGTCTTAGGGTTCTGTCTCTCCATTTTTTTTAGTATACTTTTCAGTGCTTGTTATCATTGGTGGATTTGTTTATTGGTTTGGTTGCTCTCTCCTTTTTCTATTACTCTTTTTAAAATTAATAATATTTTCAATTTTTTATTTTAATAACTATTTTATTTTAATTTTTTTCGTTCTTCCTTCCCCCCCCCCCTTCTCTTCTGAGCCATGTGGCTAACAGGGTCTTGCTGCTCTGGGCAGGGGTCAGGCCTGAGACTCTGAGGTGGGAAAGCCGAGTTGAGGACATTGGTCCACCAGAGACCTCCGGGCCCCTCATAATGTCAATTGCTGAGAGCTCTCCCAGAGATCTCTGTCTCAATGCTAAGACCCAGCTCCACTCAACGACCAGCAAGCTCCAGTGTTGGAAACCCCATGGCAAACAACTAGCAAGACAGGAACACAAACCCACCCGTTAACAGAGAAGCAGCCTAAAATCATAATAAGTTCACAGACACACCAAAACACACTACCGGACTTGGTCCTGCCTACCAGAAAAACAAGATCCAGCCTCATCCACCAGAACACAGGCACCAGTCCCCTCCACCAGGAAGCCTACACAACCAATGAACCAACCATACCCACTGGGGGCAGACACCAAAAACAATGGGAACTACGAACCTGCAGCCTATGAAAAGGAGACCCCAAACACAGTAAGTTAAGCAAAATGAGAAGACAGAGAAACACACAGCAGATGAAGGAGCAAGATAAAATCCCACCAGACCAAACAAATGAAGAGGAAATAGGCAGCCTACCTGAAAAAGAATTCAGAGTAATAATAGTAAAGATGATCCAAAATCCTGAAAATAGAATGGAGAAAATACAGGAAACATTTAACAAGGACCTAGAAGAACTAGAGAGCAAACAAACAACGATGAACACCACAATAAATGAAAGTAAAAATTCTCTAGAAGGAATCAATAGCAGAATAACAGAGGCAGAAGAAAGGATAAGTGACCTGGAAGATGAAATAGTGGCATTAACTACCGCAGAGCAGAATAAAGAAAAAGGATTGAAAAGAATTGAAAACTGTCTCAGAGACCACTGGGACAACATTAAATGCACCAACATTCGAATTATAGGGGTCTCAGAAGAAGAAGAGAAAAAGAAAGGGTCTGAGAAAATATATGAAGAGATTACAGTTGGAAACTTCTCTAATATGGAAAAGGAAATAGTCAATCAAGTTCAGGAAGCGCAGAGTCCCATACAGGATAAATTGAAGGAGAAACATGCCAAGACACACATTATTCAAATGATCAAAAATTAAATACAAAGAAAAACTATTAAAAGCAGCAAGGGAAAAGCAACAAATAACATACAAGGGAATCCCCATAAGGTTAACAGCTGATCTTTCAGCAGAAACTCTGCAAGCCAGAAGGGAGTGGCAGGATATTTAAAGTGATGAAAGGGAAAAGCCTACAACCGATATTACTGTACCCAGCAAGGATCTTTCACAGAGATAATAATAAATGACTTAAAGATGGATGAAATGCACAGAAATGTGAAGTTCTTGGCTGGTGGTCTTACTTTTATCAGATAAACTGTAAATAACATCATTTGCTGAGCATAGAGAGGAAGATGGAGAAGAAAGAGAATTGCAGAACAGCTGAGAACCGATCACAGGCCCACATGGAAAGAGGGTCTGGTAGACAGCGAGAACTGCTAAGTAGCTGTTTACACAATTAAGTGGAGATGATCGATTGTTGATTGTCAGCAATACTCAGCAGCCTGATTGTTGGAGTCCATAACTCAGAGGGTGGAAATGACCCAGTGTAACTGCAAAGCAGGTACGATGAAATAATAAAGGTAAAAAATAAAGCAAGCAGCAAAGAGTGGACTATCAGGATCTAACATTGGTAAAAAGAAAAAGATATCTCAACATAGTGGGAAACAATGAACATACTGAAGCTCAAAGTGTGGGAGAACTGTCACATGGAAGATTATTGTCAGAGACAGAAATCTGGAAATTTGACTTTTTCTTTCTGAAAATAACTCTTTCACTAGCCAGCAACACTACCTGAAATTCTACCCTGATATGTTTATTTTTAGGAGGCCTGTTAAAATAAAAATACAAGCATGAAATATGCCATATCGTTTCCTTGAGTTGTAAAAGAGGAAAAAATAATTAATATATGACCAGCATCCAATCTATTAATGTAAATTGTAGTAAATTACTGGGGCACATCACCAGTATGCATTCTAAGCAAAAATATGGAGAGTAAATAACATTTGGAAGAAATGTAATCTATTACGCATAATAAAATAGGCAAACATTTCTTGGTCATTAGGAATAAACTGCAAGCACTCACAAAAATGATCATAATTTGTATTACAATTACTCAGTCAAACCAAGATTTACACACTATTATCTAAAACCTATTAATGTCTCCTAGGATACCATGCTTGGCTTATTTTCCAGGATCCTCACACATTTGCATAGGTGTATACTCACACACACTCCCAGGTTTTAAATGTGGGAGTATAGGATTCTCTCTGTTACCTTCTAGTGGGTTAACATTTTCTCAGCCTCCCTGCTCCTTTCCTCAGTGGTCCAAGGCTAAGGCTTTTGGAGTTCTTACGGTAAGTGAAAGAGGATGAGAAAGAATTAGGAAAAAAGAAGAGTAGGCTCAGATAAGAGCAAGATTCAGATTCTGGAGCTACTATGGCCAGATTATTCACCAAATTCTCTTAGTTGGGAAACTTCCTCCTTAACCATTATCTCCTAAACCTTCACGTTTTTCAAGGCATAAGTTTCTGCTGAGTCTATCTTTCTTTATGGCACTTCATTTTATGTTTTAAGCGAAGTTAACAGAATCCAGTAGACACACATCCTCCTACTTAGTTACGTACTCCCATTTTTCTCTGCATCTTCCTATGCTACTACCCTTAACACTTGCTTTAATGTCAAAAACACTACTGGACTACAGGCTCCATGAGGACAGGGTTTGTATCTGGTTGTCTCATTGCTACATCCCTAGTATTTGGTACAGATTTGGAAGGAAGTACACTCAATACACATTGAAGGAATGACTGAAGCAACGCATGAACAGTAACTACTCTACTGGGACACAGGGAAAGTCTCTCTACGTAAGGCAGATCTAAAAGGAAAGCCACGAGCTGGATCCCTCTCTTCCTCTGAAAGAAAACAACTCTTTAAACGCCTTTCATTGTAACTTCTTCTAATTCTATCACCAATCAATTTTTGTCATATCTTCTACTCATGTTTAAGTCCAATGAGGACAAAATCACAACTTATAATGCTCTGTATGGATAAGTAAAACAGCAGTGTAAACTGAATAGATTTCCACACCACTAAGTTTACAACTGTAAATATTTGATCAAAATATGCATAATTACCAAACCACATCATGACCCATTTCCTAATCTTGATAAATGGTGTGTTTCACACAAAGGAATTTTTTTTTAACAATTATCCATTGATTT
This sequence comes from Delphinus delphis, assembly GCF_949987515.2. NCBI lineage: Eukaryota > Metazoa > Chordata > Mammalia > Artiodactyla > Delphinidae > Delphinus > Delphinus delphis. Next base: position 104,003,605 of record NC_082687.1, on the reverse strand, counting down.
CATTAGGGAAGAAAGAGGCTTTCACTTGTAACTCAAGCAATTCCCCAAGATGGTGAATTAACAGAAAGAAGTAATTTGCCTTTCAAAAGAAAATGATTTAATTTAGAATTAATAAGCAGGAAGTGTGGAGTCTGTTAACTTATGATTTATCACATGTTTTTGCAGGTCTTTCTGGGAAGAAATAGCAAATAATAACCTTTGATAATTATCATTTTCAGCATGCATTTATTTTGAAGTAGGGTTGTGTCCACAGAATTATTATCAGGTTGCCTCAAACTTACTTATGTACACTACCTTTTTGTCATAAGAACTATAAGAAGGAAACTATTATTCATTACCAATCACCCTAAGTCCACTTATGCAATAATTCGGGTTTTTAAAGAATAGGTACTTAACTGGGAAACTAAAGAATACAGTGTTCAGAAATCACAAGCTACTTTCTCTTGAAGTAAATAAAACTTGCTGTCCAATACATCTTACCTGAAAATGTTTCGATGAAATGCACATTGTAACAAGAGAGAAGGGCACTAACATTTATTGAGGTCTCCCTCCTGTCTGGTATTGTCGAAAGGCTGTTGAAACTACTCATTCCCATCATTACCCTGAAAATTAGATTTTTAAAAAAGTCTTCATTTTCAAGTGAGGAAATCAAAGCTCAAAGAGTTCAAGTGGGGGGGGGGGAAGAGTTCAAGTGTTTTGCGGGGATTGCTAAAATACGTGTAACCCTAAATCTCTTCTCACCTGCCCCTCAAGAGACTAATAAAAGACAGTTTGGCCCCAAAACATCTTTTTTTTTTTTTTTTTTTTTTTTTTTTTTTTGTGGTACGCGGGCCTCTCATTGTTGTGGCCTCTCCGGATGCGGAGCACAGGCTCCGGACGCGCAGGCTTAGCGGCCATGGCTCACAGGCCCAGCCGCTCCACGGCATGTGGGATCTTCCCGGACCGGGGCACGAATTCGTGTCCCCTGCATCGGCAGGCGGACTCTCAACCACTGTGTCACCAGGGAAGCCCCCCAGAACATCTTGATAAATTGTCTGTGAGATCCACCTAAGCACAGGCTCCAGCTTGCACTCCACAGAACACTCCAGCTCACCTGCTCTCACCCAAAGCTCAGAAGTCAGGCCTGCCTGTCTGCCCAGGAAATTAAGGTTATTCTTGCATCCTCATCGGTGTCAGGCCCTGAAAACTAAGGCTCCAAATGTCCAAAACCGTATAGCCATGTGTATGTATTTAGATTGCTTACAGGATACTTTCATCCCAGAGCAATGAAGAAATTCAAGTCTTGTCCTTGTGTTTCAAGAAAATCTACATCTTGGAATCTCTGATTTACCCTCATTGTTTTATGGCATTCCAACCTGAGCAGAATCCTCCAGGAAAAACCATAGTCTCTCTCTGCCTGGGGGAGAGGAGGGGTCGGATTTCTGGTGATAGATATTAGAAGAAGAGGGGAAATGGGTGGATTTGGGAAGGGGGAACGAGAAGAAACGGGATCTGAGAAGGGAGAATAGAAACACACGAGCAGAAAGTTGAGTGAAATTCCAAAAACCAGTGGCACCTAACAAAGCGCGCGGCTCTCGGTGCCCACAGTCCGCAGTAGGCTGCACCCACACATGCTCTAGCCCTAGCTGAAAAATCTCCGGGGACCGTGCCTTTGCTTTACGGGTGAATGGTTAAACTGGTTTAGAAAAGAATAGTCCACAGTAAATGTCTGAAAGCAGGGACCTCAGCAAACTATCTTGAAGTTAAAAGACGAAAAACAATCTTGTAATGATTTTACGTATGAGAAAGTGCAGCCCTTCCTTCAGTGTATCAACCCGCCGAGTAGCGAATGAATGAAACCCAAAGGGCGGGGGTGGAGGAAAGGAGGGCAATCTTATTCCAAGAAGGGGCTCGTCAGTTCCGCACAACGTCACGGAAGCAGGGCACTATAACAAACTATAAAGCTCGCAGCAGCCCCCGATCCTCAGCGCTCCAGCCGGTGCCTGGGAACTCGCGCAGGGGCGACCCCGGAGTTCTCCGCGGGCGACAGCCCTTAGCATCTCTTTTTCCGACTGTCTCATCCTGCCTGCCTGCTAGGTTCGCAGACTCCTCGGGGAAAGTGCCTCCCTTCTCCCCATCACCTGCAGGTTCAAAGCATCCCTTAACCAGAAAGGGCTGTGGGTACCTTTCTACCCCGCTTTCGGGCGGGGCTGAGGTCTACTGAGCAGCAAAGCTACCGGGAAGCAGAGAAGAACTTCGAGGGAGACTGCCTGGGCGGGCAGTGGTTGAGTGAGGGGAACCGGGTTGCCGACTCATCGCTATGGCCTCGCTCCCCGTAGCCGCGAACTGGACGGACGGGGGAACAGCGGGTGCGGACGCCGGGAACCCGAGTGCCGCGCTCGAGGCTGGGGCAGCCGCGGGAGAGGCTGACCCCGAGTGGCTGCAACTGCTAGCCCAAGCCGGCAATCTTTCCGCTTCCTCCTCCACGCTGGGACTGGCCGCGGCTTCCGCGGCGCCTTCGCAGTTCCGGGCCAACCTCACCAACCAGTTCGTGCAGCCGTCTTGGCGCATTGCGCTCTGGTCCCTAGCGTACGGCGTGGTGGTGGCCGTGGCGGTCTTCGGGAATCTCATCGTCATCTGGATCATCCTGGCCCACAAGCGCATGCGGACCGTCACCAACTACTTCCTCGTGAACTTGGCTTTCTCCGACGCCTCCATGGCCGCCTTCAACACCTTGGTCAACTTCATCTATGCGCTTCACAGCGAGTGGTACTTCGGCGCCAACTACTGTCGCTTCCAGAACTTCTTTCCTATCACAGCGGTGTTCGCCAGCATCTACTCTATGACGGCCATTGCAGTGGACAGGTGAGGAGAAGACCGGGAGGGAGGAAGAGGGGGAGGGAGAGAGGAGCTGGGCGGTGGGATAAGGTTACAAAGGAAATGGTGACAAAATGGGTTTGATAAAAGGAAAGGGACCAGTTAAAAGTTCTTGAAGAGAGGAGGTCACTAACCCATTTGTAGTCTTCTAATGGCTGAACTGGTTTCTGCTTCTATGGCCTCCCCCCTCCCACCCTAATCCCCCTGATCCCCATTAAGGGCATCTAGAAGGACTGAAGAAGGTGAATGAGAGAGATGGGGAAAATCTGTCATTCCAAGTAGGACAAACTCAGCTAGAAACGCTTAGTACTCGCACATTTTCTCAGATGGCTTCAAGCAATTGCCACAAAAATTATGTTATCTGTAAAATGTACTTTTTGGCTTTCCTTCTGTCAGTCGTTATTCTGTCAGAGAAATGAATGATAAGTTACCCTTCTCCTCCCTCTGGTTTGCTGGTCCATCCCCTTACCCATCCTTGCCCCAAGGCCAACACTGGTTTGGTCTCCCAGTTATGGAGGATCCATCAGAGGCAATAAGCTCCCTCCAAATGATTGCCGTCAGCTAGCAGTTTCCACAGTGTTTCAGGTAGATTTCACTTGCAGTAATCTGTGAAGGCCATGAGATGGTAAACCCTGTGTCTGGAAGATGGCATCCAAGTCATTCAGATGATGGACAACAAAAAGCCCAAAGAATAAGTGGTTAAGAAATGAGGCACACCGGGCTTCCCTGGTGGCGCAGTGGTTGAGAGTCCGCCTGCCGATGTAGGGGACACGGGTTCGTGCCCCGGTCCGGGAAGATCCCGCGTGCCGCGGAGCGGCTGGGCCCGTGAGCCATGGCAGCTGAGCCTGAGCGTCCGGAACCTGTGCTCCGCAACAGGAGAGGCCACAACAGTGAGAGGCCCGCGTACCGCAAAAAAAAAAAAAAGAAGAAGAAGAAAAAGAAATGAGGCACACTGCTTTATAACTGTTGAAGATAATCTTTTAGAATGTCCCCCCAACTACAGTGGGGATTCTGAGATTCTCAAGCAATTTTAAGAAGCTGGAGAGACCTCCAATAGTTGTCCTCGGGTTCCAGTTTATGAAATTTCTGTGTGCTTTTTTTCTTTCTCATATTGAACATTATGGACTATGCATACTGTGTTAACACAATGGTAAACCGCTACCTGTCACTGACAGTTACATTTTAATTCAATGTTATGCTAAAAAAGAAACACACCAGTTGATTTTAGTCTTCATTTTATGATTGGCAGCTTGCAAGGGGGATACATGGAGGCCGGGGGAGGGGGTTGAAGTCACTTTAACTTCAAGTAACAATGTCCTCATCTGTGAAAATAAAAAAAAAAACACTTTTTTTCTATATTAACGAACTTGTTCAAAGTAAAATGAGGCTTAATATTAATTCTTACTACATTAAGCCACCATTATGAGAAAAAACTACTTTTTTTTTCCGTAAGTCCATCCTCTGTGTTTACTATTTTGAAATAGTGATCGTAGAGGTCTTGATGACATAAAGCTTTAGAAACAATTTTCAAATGCCACGCCCAGGGGGTTAAATTGAAGGAGCAATGGTTAGTTGCCACTAACTAGGATAAGTAAGCATAAAACCACATTTTAAAAGCCTCTGAGGGCTTCCCTGGTGGCGCAGTGGTTGAGAGTCCGCCTGCCGATGCAGGGGATACGAGTTTGTGCCCCGGTCCGGGAAGATCCCACATGCCACGGAGCGGCTAGACCCGTGAGCCATGGCCGCTGAGCCTGCGCGCCCGCGCCCGGAGCCAGTGCTCCGCAACAGGAGAGGCCACAACAGTGAGAGGCCCGCGTATCGGAAAAAAAAAAAAAAGCCTCTGAAACTGCCAATCTTCCTTTCCCCTTTATCTCTGATTTTCCACAAGTATCTCACCACTTCATTTTTGTAGGGACAGAGGTGAGTACAAAAAGAAATAAAATTAACCCCAAGTTGGAGAACAAGTGAAATTGCCTCTAATCTTGCTCTACTTTATATATAACACATCTTACATATATATTACCTATGTTTTAATTGAGAATGCAGGTGTTAGAAAATTAATAGAACAGTTTATAATGAAATATTATCTTTTTAAAAATGTATGGCATATCCCACTTGACATACAGGGATATTAGAAAATAGAAAATATTTTCTAAGCACATTTTTGAAGTTAAGTTAGAAACTCTAGGAAGGTTTATTAACATATGGTAAGGGACAATTTCAGGGCATAGGGTCCAGTACTGATTAAAATATTTGAAGAATTTTTTAAGTGACAGTCACTGTTTTTTACCTGGAAACCTTAAGGAAGTAATTTAACATGTTTTATTTAATAATTCAAAAGCATTAACAAACACAGCAAAAAATGCTTTATATTCTTCAAACCCAGGGACACCTGACATAAATAATTTGTAAAATAAATATTTAATCTAACTGAAGTAAGTTATATTTTTAGCCAAATAGATAAAAAGTTATCTTATATGCTATACTTTAAAAAATTTGCTTCTCATAAAGCTGTTATGCAAAGTATTCATAGAACCTCTATTTCTTTTGAAGCTTATTATGGACAGATAAAAATATATAGTCACAAAAAATCATAAGGCCTGAATGTGGTAACAAATTATCTAAATGTATTGTGGTAAATTTTACCATTGCTTTAAATATTATGGTTATAAATACTTCGGTAAATTTTTTTTAAAAACATCTTTATCAGTCTTTAATTCTAGTGCCTGAGCCAATCTCCTCATTCCTCTCTACTTTAGGGAGAGCCACTGCCCATGCAGTTACATTCTTTATTACAATAAGACTTGACTCATTATTTAGCCCAGATGATAAACGGCATGAGCTTAGCCCAAGATAAACTGGTTTACATTTGCATTCTTTGCAAAACAGTAACTAAAACTATGCTTTGGAAAAGATTACTTTTAGAAAATTTTTTTATGAATCTTTAGCTCCTTTTACAATTTGTAGTTATTATTCAAGGATTTTAAAATATCCCATTTGCAGTCACTAAAATTACTGCTGTAGTGTGCTGTGAAAGTTCGATTAAAACTATCAAACAAATTCAAATTCTTATAAAATTAATCCTGAGTACATAATGAAAGCAATAAATGTGTATTAATTGAATGAATGAAACATAAAATTATCACAAAGTAAGGTGAAATCAGAAGTGTCTCTTAGATAACTAGCAGAACTCCAGTTGATATCAATGTTACATTAACAACACTGGGAGAAAAAGGAGTTTATATCATATTTAACAGACACAGTATAAAAAATGCTGAATATATAACATATTCTTACACACTAATAAAAATATGTATCTCTAATATAAAAAGAACAAAAGTAACAAACAATTCACAAAAGAAGAAATAAAAGTGTCTAACAAACATTAAATTATGGATTGCTTATATTCTGTATCTCCATTTTTCACCTGTTATTTGCTTCTCAAGACATTCAAATCTGAACTCTTTTCCCAACACTCTACCCAAAGAGCCTTATTGAGAAATCCAGTGAGCATGTTAATCCTCGACTTCCTTGACCTTTTAGTAGTATTCCTCACAGGTGGCTATTGCCTCTTGGCTTCCACTGTCTGATCACCTCCTACCCCCTCAGCCTCTCTTCCATGGCATTATTAATTCTCAATAATTAGAATTATTTCTAATTCTCTGCCTCTATGTAGTAATTAAATGCATAGGTTCCACAATACCAAATCCTGGACCTGATTTTGTCCTTACTTTATTCTCTATTTCTAAGTGATCTCATTCAAACCCACAGCTTCATTTTTCACTTTTGAATGAACAGTTTCCATTTTTTCTATTATCTAATTGGTTTTCCTTTGAATTATAGAAGACACATAACAATCCATACAATAAAGTAGACAAATATAAATGAATGAAAAATTAAAACTGGAAAAAATAGAAAGGGAGAAAATAGAAACAAGATGGGAGTGAAGTTATAACATGGACATTCAGGTCAAAGAGTCCCAATAATTTATGAAAGTTAAGCTTCAAATATGTCTCTGAGCCTCTTAGTGAACAAACAAAAAAGGAAATAAAATCAGTAAATTTGTTTACACTGCCTGTATAAACAATATATACACATTCCTTAAGGGCTTAGGAATTTCTGATATTTGAGTTTCAAGAAATTCTTTGTATGGGTAATTAAGAGGACAGTGTCCTCAACCACAGTGTCATAAATGCAAAAGAAGATTTCCCATAGGTGTTTGCTTAGCATTCCTCTGAGTAGGCCAAAGACATATGCCAAAGCAGAACTCAGTGAATGATATTCTCAGGGTAAAACCTCTATCTGAGCACAGTTTCCAGATGGTCTGGTTTGTTGCATTGAAAAAACTACAAAAAAGGATAAAATGTATTTCCTCCAAAAGTATTTTTTTCCACCTGAACTTTGGATATAGCTTGAGAATCAGATAATTCAAAGTTGTAACATATGGCAAAAGCTCTACAAATCATTCTCATTCCAGTCCCCAGTCTCTGATCCTGATCCATCCTCTATACCAGTCTCTTACTGAAACTTATTTTCCCCTCATGCATTATAAGGATCATACATGCACAGTGAAAACAATTAAAAATAGAAATATTAGAAAGTTAAATTTACCTGTAATTGTCCTACACCCCAAATATAGCCTATCTATGATCTTCATGTTCACATTTCAACTCTCCCCTCATTTTTTGTAATATGTATATCTCACATATTACATTATGTACATGTATAAATAAAGATATATTTTTTAATTACTAAAATAGTGCCACATTTTCATGTCATTTTAAATTTACCATACAGGGTTATTAAAATTTATTGAACAAATTATAAATCTTGGACATTATATGTTATGAAGATATAGATGTTTATCTTACTCTATAACATTTTTACTTTAATTGTTTAAATTACAGTAAGTACATATAAGATAGAAATAATACATACATATGTTTTAAAACTCAAAAAGTAAATGGATCACCAGCTTAAAATCCTCTAAACCGTCTTTGAGCTCTGCTCCTGTACCTGACATTTCCACTTGGGGTCTGAAAAGCTCCTCAAACTCCTCCAAACCCATTATCTTACCTCCAAACCTCTTTCTCTTCCAGTGTTCCCCATTTCAATAAACAGTACAAGCATCCATTCAGTTGTTCAAATAGCTCCCAATCTATTACCTTCTTTCTGACTCTACCCCCACTTCTTAATTGGTCTCCCCACAACCAATCTTAATCCACCTTAGTATATGTAAGAAGATATTTCTGCACTCCTACTTAATGCTACAATGTTTTCCCATTGCTGTTATGAGACGAAGAATATTCTTAATCCAGATAATAATACCTTGGATAGCCTGGTTCCTTGACCTGTCCAACTTCAACTCATACTATACCTCAACTTCCTAATCTTTGTTCTAGCCACTCTGATCCTCTTTCAAGTCCCTAAATGTGTGATGCTATCTTTTTGCCACAAAGCCCTTAAACACAGTTTTCCTTCTGTCTCAAATTCCCTTCTGCCCATTCCTCATTAGTTGAACATACTCCTCATTTAGATAAGAGCTTGAATCTCATTTCACAGGTTCACAGTTCCATAAGCCTCCCAATTTAAATTAAATGTCACTTTGTAGATTCTCTTAGCATATGTTAGACATAGCATTTTTATATATTAAATTAAGAATACTTGATTAATAATTTCCTCTAATAAACATAAACATCATAAAGACAAGTTCCCTCTGTTCTTAGTCTTTATTGTATCCTTATGCCTATCATACTGTTTTGCACATGGTAAGCACACAATCCAGATTCCTGAATAAAAGAATCATAAAAGTAATCAAATAAAAATTAAAGTGATGAGATATATATAACTTTTTTCCATTAAAATCGGCAGAGATTGCTAAGTTGTAGTAAACATGGCATTTTAACACATGATTTTAGATTGAACCATATGTAATTGCCAGTTTTTAATAGTTTAAAATGTCAATTAATATTTCATATGGTTTAATCTAACAGTTGGGTATATATTGTCAAAAATCTTTCAGGGTGCAATTTTCCAACATGTTCAAAGATATTTTTCAAATCAAAATTCAAAGAACTGAAAACAACTAAAAAGCTCAACAAAAAGAAATGAATGATGAGGCATCTAAAAATGAAATTCTATGTAGAAATTTTAAAATTACATTTGAATATAACATCAGTTCTTTCAAGTCTCTAGGCACATGTATATAAATGTGCTAACATTAACATGCATATCCAAAATTTTTTAATCTTTTTATAACCTTTGCTTATAAACCATTTCTTGCTAGTCTCCAATTATTTCTTGCTAGTCTCCAATTAGGAAAGTCTGATGAGAGTTCATCAGTAGTCCTCCTTAGCACTTCCATTCTCCTCACCATACCCTGGCCAGAGAGAGAGACAGAAAGAAAGAAACAGCAATGTCAGCACTTTGGTACAGAACATAATAGTGTCTCTGGAAGAAGCCATGCCTTTCTCCAGTTGTTTTGGGCATATTGCATCCAAATCTGCAGAAGTCATAAATTACAAACTGCCCTCCGCCTGAAGTTTTTGTGATGTCTATTTGTGTTCCAAATAGAATTTGGAGGAATTATCTCGTCCCTAATCTTTGCTCCATTAACAAATTCTTAAAGATCAGTGTTCCTTCATCTTCTACTTGCAATTCTCTCTCCCTGGGGCTCAGCTCTAAACCACATGTCCAGGATGAGGAGTTGTTTCCCTACTTCCCTATGCCTCATTGCTTTGAGAATACACCATTCTTACTGAGACTTGCTCACTGGTATGTTGGATAAACGGTGCAAAATATACAACTGGGGTTTGAAGCCCCACCACTTCATTAGACACAGAGTCTGAATCCCACTTTAGACTCAGCAGGATCTCTAACACACGATGAATTTTTAGACTATGGATTTAACAGTCTGATATAATTCTATATGTGCAATAAGGTAGATATAGATTTGATTTTCTCTGAATGCTGAGATTTTGGGTAATTTTGTTTTCCTTTATACTTTTCCTTTTCTAATTATCTACAACAAAATGTACTTCTTTTACATGAAACAAAATACATTGCTAATTAATTAAAGTTCTGAAGATGGATGGTGGTGATGGTTGCACAATAATGTGAATGTACCACTGAACTGTACACTTAAAAAGAGTTACAATGGTAAATTTTATGTTTGGTATATTTTATCACTATAAAAATTTTTAAATATTAATTAAATAAATAAATACTGTTTAAGGACCTAATAATGACTCTGAGATACACGCTAAAGAGTTTAGACTCAAGGAGAGAACAACTTGATTAAACTTTGTATAGGTTTTTAGTGATAGATGTTTTATGGAAACATTTTTAACACACTTTCTAGGCTAATTTAGAAATCATGAAGACATCTCTGGCAAAAGAGTACCTTAACATTACAATGGATTATTTTGTAAACTGTGAAATCTTTTCCCCAGGAATTATGTAAAGATATCACACCTATGTGGAGTAATTTAGAAGACTGCCTAAAGATACAGGGATAAATTAGCTCAGTATTTCTATTATTTAGTCTGGTATATGACAAAAGTTTTTAAATATTTGCTTAAGAAGTCCCCCATTTTGAGTTTGTATTATTATCTATGACTTTTTTTACCTTCAAATCTGCCCAAGTATCAAGGTTATTTAAATTTTTCCTTTACGCATACCTGTAAGTAAGGAAAATGTGTATCTGATTTTATCACTAAGCAACAAAGGGCTCAATTGTGCTCTGGAGCTGATTTATACTTGTTAGAGGGAATCAATTGCGCACATTTCTTCTCAACTCTGCATTTAGTGATGTTACTTTGGTAGCTTGAAATCATGGTAGGAGTATTTACACCACAGAAATTTGCAAATGCTAGAAGTCATGAGTTTTGTTTTGTTTCTGTGGTTTTTTTTCCTTAGAGTGCTGTGGTTAAACATTTACCAGCACACAAATCACTATATTTGTAGTCATTCACTCAATAGCTATTTCTTAAGTACCTTCTAAGTATTAACATTGTATAGATATGGGGCACACTGGAATAAACAAGACAAACATGTCCCATATCCTAATGAAACTGTAATTAATATCTTCACTTGAATCCCTCAGTTGTAGTCCACCAGAGTCCTAAATCCAATAATCTATTGAACTTCAACATCTGAAAGTTTAATAAGCATCTCAGAATTTACATGCTCCAAACTAAGTTCCTGATTTTCCTCTGAAACTTACTGCTCCTACAATCTTCTGAGGTCAAAAATCTGAACCCTAGGTCAGAACTCTTGGAAGTATTCTCACTCATCTCTTCTTTCATACTCTATGTCCAATCAATCAGAAAATCTAATCACTTTTACTTTCAAAATATATGTAGAATCTAATCATTCCTTAAGATGTCTATCGTTGCCTCCCTAGTCCAAGTCAATATCATTTCTCACCTAACTGGTTTCCCTACCCCTGCTTTTGTTCCCCTTTGGTTTGTTCTCAATGCAACAATCGGAGAGATCCTGTAATGTGTCAGATAATATATCCCCTCTACAAATCCTCCAATGGCACCTCAGTTCTCTCAGGGTAGAAATCAAAGTTCCTACAACGGTCTATAAGAATTTATAGTAACTGGTTCTTTGTTACTCTCCAATCTTATCTCCTACTACTTACACTCCACTGCTCTGCTCCACCATCACTGCATTCCTCTGTTACATCAATATACTAAGCGTGTTTCCACCTCAGGATCTTACACTCTGTGTGAAACACTCTTACTCCAGACATATTGTTCATTACCTATACTACTTCTGGACCCTGACTACTCTATTTGAAATTGCTTTAAATTTTTCTTTACCACATGTATCACCTTCTAATATACTATATAATTAGCTCATCTGCAATGTTTATTGTTTTTTGTATGTCTGCCCTACTGGATTCTAAGTTCCATGAGGACAAGGCTAGACCTGTGTCTCAACTGAGTAAATGAAGAATAGATAGAGTCTATGGTAACTGGGAACACATAGCAGGGGAAAGCACATTTATAGTGTTAGAGCAGTAAAACACAGAAATGTAGAAGCATTTTTTAAGTTCCTTATTTTATAGAAGTATAGAAAATATCTCCTAATAAATTGGCTATGAGTAGTTACTATTTAGATAAAAACATTTAAAATATTCTATACAACCTAATATGTGATTATCATACTAAACTGTATCATCTATAAAGAAAATGATTAGGAGATTTTCAAATGAGCATAGGAAACAATTTTGAAGAAATTAAAAACTCACAAATTGAGTGTTTATGTTGAATAAGTACTATTAATCACAATTCAGAATTCTTAGATGAATAAACTTACTGAATTTAAAAGACGTCACAGTGCCATATGTATTGATTTTTATACCTTCAAATTAAATAAATATATGAAGGCCGTTTTCCCCATTAAGTTAACTACGTGGTATAAAATAAATTCAAAACTCTTAAACTTACATCATGTTTTCATTAACTTAAAATGTTTTACTCCTAAAATAAAAATATTTTCAGTATCTCTTCAACAAAGATGTACATAAGCTAAATTTCATGTTGAAGGCTGTGGTATTTCACAAACAAACTAGTATAATAATATTTTTTAAATAATAGAGTACAATGCTTTCCTATGTAAGAAATTACTGACAATCCCTATTGACCAGTCACAAAACCATTGATGAGACTATCTTTAATGAACAAGAATGAAACTGAATAAGGTCTCCTTAGAAACATATAAAAGGACACCATTTTAAAGTTTTAGCAGCTCAAAAATAGAACACATATGCCAAAGAACACACACACACATAACCAATTCTATGCATGCACAATTCAATACACGCAATCCTTGCTTTGCACAAATTTCAGTTACCAAGATGATTTATTTATATAACACCAGTCCCCTCAACAGCATGGCTCAAGTTTTTCTTACCATGTCACATTAACTGTGAGTACTTGCATAATGTAAAAAATTATCTGCTAGCTCTTAAGCTCTCATGAATCACTCCACAAATAACAGATGTACTTCATAATCAGTGACCAATCATATTCCTATTTTTCAAAATCTGTTACTGATTGGTCACTGATTATCTTAGTCAGTTCATGCACAGACAGCAAAGCACATAGTTGCAGTGCCTCATTGTCTTTCAATGATAAACTCAAATGACACCTTAGAAAAATGGCTAATCAAGAGAAGGACTTGCCAACAAAGAGGAAGAAATAAAAAGTGATAACACTGAAAGTGAAATTCAAATCCAGTATAGGTGAAGATGAAGAAGAATAGCTGAATAAGAGAATGTTGACAGTCACTTTACAAGAGACTCTAAATATGCAGCCAGAGGAAATTAGTGAAGGTGAATTTATCAACATGAATGAGGAAGATGATAGTGACAAATGATGAAGATGTCCCAGAGGAAGAGAACTGGCAAAAATCTTCATATGAAGAAAAAAAAAATCTCAGATACTTCACCACTTTCAAAGTTCAAGGATAAAATGTTGGAAGCTGATTCAAACTCACAAAGGAGTATAACACTCTTCCAAGGTATAGAAAACATGTTGGCTCTGTATATGTTATATGAAAGAATAAAGTAAACACTATTCAAACTACTCATGATACCTTTATATTTTTTTCTAAGACTTTATTTTTAGAGCAATTTTTGGTTAACAGCAAAATTGAGGGAAGGTACAGAGATTTCCTATATATCCTCTGCCCCCCACACTTGCATAGCCTCCCTGTTATCAACATCTCCCACCAGAGCGGTACATTTTTTACCACTGGTGAACCTAACTGGCTCATCATAATCACCCAAAGTCCATAGTTTACATTAGGCTTCACTCTTGGTGTTGTACATCCGATGCATTTAGGCAAATGTGTAATGACATGTAACCATTATTATTGTCTCCTCCAGAGTATTTTCACTCCCCTGAAAATTCTCTGTGCTTTGCCTATTCAACCCTATTCCCTTGAACCCCTAGCAAATACTGATCTTTTTATTGTGTCCATAGTTTTGTCTTTTCCATAATCACATAGTTAGCATCAAACAGTATGTAGCCTTTTCAGATTGACTTCTTTCACTTAGTAATATGGATTTAAGATTTGTTAATGTTTTTTCATCGCTTGATACTAGATTTCTTTTTAGCAGTGAATATTTCATCATCTGATGTATTGGGTTGGCCAAAAGGTTCGTTTGGTTAATGAATACGTTGTTCAATAAAGTTACTCATGAAAATGAAAAATGTGTCTTTTATTTTAACTTTAAACCAAACGAACTTTTTGGCCAAACCAATACCGTAGTTTATTTATTCATTCATCTAATGAAGGACATCCTGGTTGCTTTCAAGTTTTTGGTAATTATGAATGAAGCTGCAGTAAACATCCATGTGCAGGGTTTTGTTTGATTTTTGTTGTTGTTTTGGTTTTTTGTGGGTTTTTGTTTTGTTTATTTTGTTTTGTTTTGTTTTGTGGACATGAATCTTCAACTCTATTTGGTAAATACCAAGGAGCACAACTGCTGCTGGATCATACAGTAATAGTATGTTTAGTTTTTTAAGAAGCAGCCAAACTGTCTTCCAAAGTGGCTGAACCATTTTGCATTCCCACTAGCAATGTATGAGAGTTTCTGTTGCTTCACATCCTTTCCAGCATCTGGTGTTATGGATTTTCACCATTCTATAGGTGTGTAGTGGTATCTCATTGTTGTTTTAATTTGCATTTACCTGGTGATATATGATGTGGAGCATCTTTTTGTATGCTTATTTACTATCTGCATATCTTCTTTGGTGAAGTGTCTGTTAAGGTTTTTGGAACCTTTTGGGAACCTTATGCATATGTTAAATCTTTTGTAGTTGTCCCACAGTCCTTGGATATTCTCTTCCGTTTTTTCAGTCTTTGTTTTCTTTGCTTTTCAGTTTTTATGAATTCTACTTATATATACTCTAGCTCAGAGGTTCTTTCTTCAGCCATGCTCAGTCTACTAATAAACCCATCAAACGCATTCTTCATTTCTGTTGCAGTGTTTTTCAACTCTAGCACTTCTTTTGGTTCTTTCTTTCTTAGGATTTCCATCTCTCTGCTTACATCGCCCAGCTATTCTTACATGCTGTCTGCTTTATCAGTTAGAGCCCTTATGATATTAATCCAGTTGTTTTAAATTCCCAGTATGATAATTCCAACATCCCTTCTATGCCTGGTTCTCATGCTTGCTTCATCTCTTCAGGTTTTGTTTTTGGGTTTTTTTTTGTCTTTTGATAGCTGGACATGATGCTCTGGATAAAAGGAACTGCTCTAAATAGACTGTTAGTAATGTGGTGGTGAGGTACGGAGGAAGGGGAAGCATTCTAGAGTCCTATAATTAGGTCTCAGTCATTTAGTGAGCCTATGCCTCTGTTCTGTGAACTTCACAAGTGTTTCTCATTTTCTTCCCTCCCTTTATTTTTTTTAAAAATTTCTATTGGAGTAAAGTTGATTTACAATGTTGTGTTAGTTTCTGCTGTACAGCAAAGTGAATCAGTTATACATATACATATATCCACTCTTTTTTAGATTCTTTTTCTATATAGGTCATTACAGAGTATTGAGTAGAGTTCCCTGTGCTATACAGTAAGTCCTTATTAGTTATCTGTTTTACATATAGTATAGTGTACGTATATCAATCCCAATCTCCCAATTTATCCCTCCCCTGCTCTTTCCCCCCTGATAACCATAAGTTTGTTTTTTACTTCTTCTTAACAAGGACTGCCCTCAGAGGAAACTAGTTGGCCAGAGTTTAATCTGCTGGGGTATTATCAGAGTCTAACTGTCCTGAGGGGAGGATATACTCCAGTCCAGCTGCATCAGCCTTCCACTTGGGAGAAGGGAAATAGCCAACTCTAACCTACTCTAGACATCTGTCCCATCTAAAGGGAGAGAAACATCTGTCTTAAGAAGAATAGTCTCTGATGTGTTTAAAAGGTCCTTTTCCCCTTCATCCTGCTAGAAGCATGAGGGGGTGTTTCTCTGATATATACAGTGGGATCATGGTCCAGTTCCTGGAAGTAACTCACAGGATTGTGAGGGGCCTCTGCTATATTTCCAAAATGTGTATTTAATAATCTAAGGGGAAAATGTAACATTCTATAAAGCAGGACAAAATTATTCTACCACAATTTTACTTTGTAGAAAGATCTAAATGTTCATATGCTTCCTCATTACTCTTTTATTCTGTTATTAATTTACTTGTAGAAACCTGGACAATCGTTCTGCCTTTGCTGTAACCTGTTCCATACAACTCATCCTGAGTTTCATTACCTTTGCGTAGTAATTTCCATTCATCTTCTATTTGGATATGTTTAATTTGTTAATTTTTCCATTTGCTAATTTTTAGCAGAGAACATTCTAAAGGGTTCATTCAGTAAAAACAAATGAAAAAACAATGAAAAACTACAAGCAACATATACGTTTCAAAAAAATGGAAAGAATTGTTGACATAATGAATGATCCTTTATAATTACATCACATTTGTTATGTTCAAATCTTTTTTTGTCTTTACTAGTTGTTTTTGTTGTTGTTTTGTCTTCTTCTATCAGTTATTGAGAAAAGTGTGATAGTCCAACTATGATTGGGAATGTATCTCTCATTTTAGTTTTGTCCATTTTGCTTTGTATATCTTGAAGCAATATTTATACAAATCTAGGACTGTTATGCCTTCCTATGAATTTATCCCTTTTGTCATTATGAAATGTCCCTCTTTACATTTAGTAACATCTCATGCCTTAAAGCCTAATTTTTGTGATGTTTTTTGAATTTTATTTTTATACAGCAGGTTCTTATTAGTTATCTATTTTATACATATTAGTATATATATATGTCAATCCCAATCTCCCAATTCATCCCATCACCCACCCCCAGCTTTCCACTCTTGGTGTCCATATATCTGTTCTCTACATCTGTGTCTCTATTTCTGCCTTGCAAACCAGTTCATCTACCATTTTTCTAGATTCCACATATATGCGTTAATATACAATAGTTGTTTTTCTCTTTCTGACTTACTTCACTCTATATGACAGCCTCTAGACAATCTTTTCTTTGGTTAGTGTTTACATGGTAACCCCTTTCACACAAACATTTTAACACCAAGAATGTCTAATATGATTAGAAGTCACAAATTTGATCCCATGATGTGTGGAAATGTAAGTTTTAATTACATAACTTTATTTAATTTTTAAATTAACATGTACTAAAATTGACTTTAATTGATGTACAGATTTAGGATTTTTAATGCATGAATCTATTCATGCAATAGTCACCACCATCAGGACACAAAACAATTTCATTACTACAAACAAACTCCCTCATGCTATACCTTTGTATTCATACCCGCTCTCTGCCCTAAAACCTGGGAAGCACTGATTTATCTTGCTCCACTGTAGTCTGGTCTTTTGGGGAAAATATCATATTAATATAATCATACAATATGTGAACTTTGAGACTGGCTATTTTCACTCACCATAACATCTCTGAGATCTAAGTTGCTGAGTGTATCAAAAGTTTGCTCGTTTTTTATTGCTGAGGGTATTCTTTGTATGGAGGCACCAAAATTTATTTGTTCTTCCCCCTTTGCAGGGTATTTAGGTTGTTTCTAGTTTTGAACAATTATGATCTATTCATAGATCATAAACATCCATTAAAGATTTTTGTTTGAAAACAAGTTTTCATTTCTCTAGAGTAAATAAGTAGGAGTGGGATTACTGGGTCATTTGGTAAATGTATATTTAACTTTATAAGAAATTGTGGAACTGCTTTCCACAGTGGCTATACCATGTTGTATTCATACCAACAGTGTATGAATGTTCTACTTCTTCCAGATCTTCATCAGCAATTGGTATTGTCAGTATTTTTGTTTTAATTTTAGCCATTTTAATGTGCATCTTGATGTGCTTTTAATTCACATTTCATTAATGGATATTTATATTAGACAAGTTTAATGTGCATATTTGTCATTAATGCATCTTCTTTGATGAAGTGCCTATTCAAGCCATTTGCCCATTTTTAAATTGGATTGTTTGTTTTCTTACTATTAAGATTTTATTTTTAACAGCTTTATTGAGTTATAATTTACATACCATAAAATATACTCATTTTAGGTATATGATTTAATGATTTTTAGTAAGTTTTTAGTTATGTAACCATCAACACAATTTAATTTTAGAATATTTCCATTACCTCAAAAAGAAACCTCACTTCCAATTTTGTAGTCACTCACCATTCTACGTGCAGTCCTAGACAACCACTAAGCTATTTTCTCCTGCTACAGATTTGACTTTTCTGGAAGTTGATATAAATGGAATCATTTTATATCACATATAGTCTTTTGCATAGACTTGAAATTGTTTTCTCTGTTTTTAACTGGGTTATATGTCTTCTTATTAAATAGTGAGAGTCATTGTGTATTTTGAACACAATTCCTTTACTGGACATATTATTTGCAAATATTTCCTCCTTGCCTGTGGTTTGTCATTTTACTTTCTTCCTTGCATATTTGAAAAGCAAAAAGTTTTAATTTTCATGAAGTACAGCATATCATTTTTCTCTTTTATTGTTTGGGCTTTTGTAGTCAGTTCTAAAAATTCATTAGCTATCCCAAGGTTGTGAAAATTCATTTTTATGTTTTTTTATGATAGTTTTATAGTTTTAGATCTCACATTTATATGTGATACGTTTGGAGATTATTTTTATGTGTGGTGTGAGATAACCATATAATTTATCTTTTTGTATGTGGATATCCAATTGTCCTAGCACTGTTTGTTGAAAAAATACAATTTACCCCCATTAAATTGCCTTGGCACAGTTGTCAAAAATCAATTGAACATAAATGTAAGTGTTTATTTCCAGACTCTTGATATTTTTGCTTCACTGATCTACATGTCTATTTTTATGCCAGTACTACACTGTCTCGATTACTGTAGCCCTGTAATAAATTTTGAAATATGGAAAGTATAAGTCCTTCAACTTTGTTTTTATTATTCAAATTTTTTGACTATTCTAGAAGGTCTGTACTTCCAAATTATTTTTAAGATCAGTTTTTTAAATTCTGGAATTAGAATAGGAAGTTTTATAAGGATTCTGTTGAATTTTTCAGTCAATTTGGAAAGCATTGTCAGCTTAACAATATTGAGTCTTCCAATCCATGATCATGGACTGTCTCTCCATTTACTGAGGTCTTCTTTAATTTGTTTCAACAATGCGCTGTAGTTTTCAATGTATGTCTCAATTCTTTTATTAAATTTCTTCCTATGTTTATTAAATTATTCTTTTTGGTGCTACAGAATAGACTTTTTTTGAAGTTCATTTTTAGATTGTTCATAACTAGTATATAGAAATACAATTCATTGAACTTGTATTCTGTGACCTTGCTGAACTTATTAATTCTAATGGGTTTGGGGTTTTGTGGATTCCTTAGGAAGATCATTTCATCTGCTAATAAAAACAGTATTACTTCTGTCAGTAATAAAGACAGTATTCCTGTTGAATCTGGATGCCTTTTATTTCTTTTCTTTCTTTCTTTTTTTTGTAGTTGTTATTGTTGCTGTTGTTTGCTTTTTTTTTCATATCTGATTTTTCTCTTTAATTATATTTTCATGATACCTTATTAAGGTAATTTGAGCACAAATTATTCAATGATAGAAAATGACAGAAAAACAATTTTAAAAATCACCTCCATTCATTCATTAATTTAGTCATACAATAAATATGTATCAGGTGCCAAATATGTGCAGTCATAATCCTAGATGCTATGAATATATTTATTATCTAAGTATATATCCAATAATGTATTATTATCCCAGTTTAGAGGTTATCTATACCTTCTTTCTTCCATTTGCACAGTTAAATAAGCATTTACATCATCACAACTTAAATACCTGCAGATTGGGTACTCCTTTTGCTTGATGGACAACATCATCTTTCTGAGTTTAAGGATAACAGAATGGAACTGCCACAGGCCACTTCATAAAGGAGTTTAAGATGGTATAGGCCATATTAAACAAAATTGAAGGAAATTAATTCCTAGTGCACCCAAAGAACTTACAGAGTCTCCAAGTGTAACATGCAACATTTCTATTTAATCATTGAACCACTGAGCACTAGTTGCCCTGACTGATGTTACATAGAAGACCTTAGTACTCTCCATACAAGAAATTCTTCTAAAAGGAGAGATTTGAAAGGGAAATAACCTATAATGCACTACCCTGATGGAACAGTTTCTGTTGAAAAGTTATAACAATATTAAAAAAAGTTTTGTTATTTTTTAATCCTTAGATCAGAATTTTGGTGTGAACTTATTTTTCTTTCTACTCTGATCACAACTAGCTAAGAACCACATTAAATAAGTTATCTTTGTTTATTTTTGTCTCGAGCTTACCACAGCAACATTTTTTAAATTCTCAAGTGTTAATTTCATTTTATTCAATATAGTTTTAGAGTGATTTAGGTTGAGTGTCTACTGTGCCTGATATTGCCTAAGTCTCCTTGAATACATTGTGTTATGTAATGTCATTTTAACCTCATAATCATACTCTACGCCATGTTTATTCCCATTTAGCAAAGTTAAGAAAACTATTCCTTTTAAAAATTGTGTACACGCTTAAGTTTTTATTTGTAAACAATTATTCACCCATCCATCTGTCCAAATACTCAACAACTATTTGCAGTCACTATTCAACAATGATGTTGACTACTATAGATACTTTGTTAGGTACTACAGAACACAGAGAAGAATAAATCATACCTCCAATGAGCTAAAATCATTATGAGCATAATGCTGTTGCAGCACTGAGGAGGTAAAAACTAACTCTGCACAGAGAGAGGGAAAGAATCTACAGTGATCAGTCTGTAATCTGAGTGGAAATTAAAGGATGGTTAGAAGTTTTCCAGTCATACAACTTTAGAATAACATATGAAGCAAAAGAAAAATCACTTCAGCAAGGAAACTAGCATGTGAAAAACATGAAATTATTATCTGAGCTGGATAATGTCTATTTTTCAATTCATATCTACTCACTATCTATTCCACTCTTTTTTCTGCCCCTCCCCACCAGGCTGACTACTTCTGTAGACTGACTGTATCAATAGGGTCCCTCACTCTTGGGTCTCTTCTTGGCTTTTTCTAATGCGAGACCTCTGGAGGGGATGGGAAGAAGGAGAGTGCCTTTGGGATATATCTACCACTCTTGCCTTTCAGGATTGCTGCAAATTGGCTAAGTCTCCAGCTGTATACATATCTCTTACCAAGTGCTCCTTCCTAGGGCTTCATCTCCTCACTTCAGATTATAGGATCCTGAATTTACAGACTAAAACAATGTCTACTATGGCCAGAAGCAAACTGGAAAACAGTAAAATCTATATTATTTCAGGCAAATATTACTTAATATAATCAAATAAACATCTGAAGACTGTACTCTCTCTTTATACCAAAAATTTTAAATGTATGTAAGCATGTAAAGATCCAGAAACAGAGCTTAATAAAAATGCTACCAAAAGGAAAAATTATACCATATACCAAGAACAATTACAAAATGGAAAGGCTTACTTACTGAGAGCAGTAAAGTTATGTCAAAAAATTCTGTTTTGCAAAAGACATCATCTTTTTGATGAAAAAGACCCCTTCAATTATGTCAGGAAAAGCAGTACATGGTAAAGGACATTGGTCCTGTATTAGAGTGAAAAGGAAAGCTAATAAAAGATGGCATTATAATGTGAGCTTCTGATGGATATTTCTGAGAATTTCTTCCTCTATGAAAGACAACAAAAAGTGACTTTAAAACTTGCTTAGGTGTTATGCTAATTGGAAGAGTAAAGAATCCAATCTTAGCTATTCTTTGTGAAACAGTCAGAGTAAGGAGACTCTAACGTATTTGAGAATCTATTTGGTGGGGAAAAATGGTAATGAGAAGCTCAGACAAACACCTAGGAAAATCGAGTGTGATCATATCAAAGATATATATTTCTTTAAAGGAAGAATAAAGTACTGACACTCATTTGAGAGAGATTGTATCCTGGGTTTGATAATTTCTCCTCAAGGTCCAGAGGGTATTTATTTGACCCTAAGGATCCATTTCTTTCATGCTTACTGTTGAGAAAATTATTATTCCAGGAGAGAGTCACAGAGTAGGAAACGTTGATGCCACAGTGAATTCCTAATCACCAATTTCAAATTGGCCTTCAGCAGTGCCTGGAAGTTCTACCTACCTCTTTGGTCAACTGGCTCTCCCTTTCTACAATATTTCAACATTTCTTTATTTTCCTCAATCATTAATGTAATTCAATCTCCAGTGGTAATACTCTATTCCAAGCAGCAATCATCTCTCATCCAAACCAAAACAATAATGAGGTAACTTATCTTCTTCCTTCCATTCTTTCCCTCCTTCAATCCATTCTCCAGACTAAAATCTGATTACTCTCCCCTCCTGATTGAATCACCTCAATTACTTTCCAGAGGACAAAATTCTATAACCTGAACTACAACTTCGTTTCAAATCACTTTCCCCCTTCACTTTCAGCATTTCAATTACATTAGCCCTTAGTTCCTCAAGTGCACAATGCACTCCCCCTTACCCATCAAATTGGTTTCCTAGGGCTACTGTAACAAACTAGCACAAACTGAGTAACAACAGAAATTTATGTCTCACATTTCTAGAAGCTAGAAGTCTGAAATCAAGGTGTTGGCAAGAGCCATGCTCCCTCTGAAACCTATGAGGAAATTCTGCCTTGCCCCTTCCTAACTTCTTGTGGATTGCTGGCAGTCTTTGACATTCCGTGGCTTGTAGATACATCACTCAATCCTCCATCTTCATGTGGCAATCTCTGTGTGGTTCTCTGTTTCCAAAGTTCTCCTTTACACCTTATATTGAATTAGGGCCCATCATAATGACCTCATTTTAACTTGATTACCTATATAAAACTCTATTTCCACATAAGGTCACCTTCTGTGATATTGGGTGTTAGGACTTCAATGTACCTTTTTTAGGGGGACACAATTCAACCCATAAAAACCCACCATTAACACAGGAGTTTTTCACATGTTGTTTGTTCCCCCAGAAATCTTTGCAACGCTCACCCTTCTGCTACCTTGCCTAGTCACCCTTTCAAGTTTCAACCCAGAATGCTTTTCTTAGGGAAGACTGATTCACAATCTAAATGTTTTCCCCAGTAAATGCACTCACACAGCCATAAACATTGCCTTTGTAACACTTATTATATTTGTAATTTTATGTTTATTGGTGAGATTATTTGATTAGTATCTATCTACTTCACTAGACTGTGAGTTCTGTGAAGGTCATTTTTTCTCATTGTTGTATTACAACAGTATCTGGGATACTACAGTAGACATCCAAGAAATGTTGGCTGAATGAATGAATAATAGATCAGACCAGAAATGACAAAAATGTCACCTTGAAGTTTCAAAATGTCTACTTTCACTAAAGAGTTAGTGAGAACATAAATTGACTGTTTCCATACAATCCAACTAAAACAATATTCTACCTGTCAGGAAATAATTTCTCTAACATTAAACTAATTGACAAAAAAATCAATAAGAAATTTGTACTTTATTTTGAATTGTCCATGCTGTAGTAGCTGTACAAGACTCTAAACCTGCTCACATCACTCAACTTCTCATTACAGTCTCAAAAAATCAGCTAAGTATTCAAATAGCATTCATAAATTTCCAGGCAAGCGAAAAAGCAAAGATTATGATAAGATTGAGAAATAGTCAGTTCAGTACAACAAAATTTACTGATAAGTACTGTGTCTGACTCTGGAAACACCATAAAGCAACAGTTCAATGTAATGAGAGAAATGCTATGGTGATTTATAGTCCATCGCAATGCGAACAGAAATGACCAATCATAATTATTGCCTTTATATATTTGACTTTCGTCTTTAACATTGCACATAAATGCTTTTGAATTTAGAGACAAGATGCGACTTCTGATTCTCTTCAAGTCATCTACCTTATATATTTTTCTTTCTCTCCCACAATTCCTTAAACAAGTGGTTATATTCAAAGCCATAATCTGTACCTACGTAGACTTTGAGGATTGGCAGAACTGGTTTAGAATTCCAATTCCTACCATTTGGGACATTTTTAAATACTTTACTTAATCTTTAAGCCTCAGCTTTCTTTTCTGTAAAATAGGATAATACTAGTTGATTTATTGAATTTTTCTGGATACTAAATGTATATATATGTATATATATTGTGTGCAATAAGTTGTCTGGTCATGCTTAGCAATCAATATATGTTGCTATTATTATCTTTACCAACATAAGCATGAGAGGTGAATTTTAAACAGTTTTCAGTTTCAAACATGTGTATTTTATTTTCTTTGTATGATTCACTTTATTTCCCTAAACCAAGGTACCATTTTATGATTACTTTTTTCATATCTAACATTCACTTTTGCCTAATAGCTGTCATACATAATAAATTAAGAGTACTTTCTTTAAGTAAATTACAACTAAAGTTAACGTTATGAATAGTAGGTAGATAAGTTCCAATATATCTACTGAAGATCTAATTCTGCCTAATAGTTACAAAAGCAAAGAGCAGTAAACAAGTTAATGAATTACCCTTATTTTGAAATAGTTACATTCATAAGATTAAATGTTTTTGGTTTAAGTAATACTCATTCTTTGATAAAAATATTACCTTTGAAAAATTTTCATACATAAAAATATATTTGAGAAACACAAAATGGCCAATAGTAAAAATAATACAATTAAATAAGAATGTGTTTTATTGATAGAAATGCCAAAATATAATTCATTTGGTGTATGTTATTTTCTACTCTGAGTATTAGCCATAATTTGGCAATTAGCCATTTTACCCAATTTAAAACTGGAATTTAATTCTCCCAGACATATTCTTACTATTTTACCAAGTGCATAAAGCTTGACTTCCGTTACCATATTCAAACAGTTTCTAATTTCTCAAAAAGTTGCACTCTAGGGCTTCCCTGGTGGCGCAGTGGTTGAGAGTCCACCTTCTGATGCAGGGGACACGGGTTCGTGCCGCGATCCGGAAGGATCCCACCGCAGCTGGGCCCGTGAGCCATGGCCGTTGAGCCTGCGCGTCCGGAGCCTGTGCTCCGCAACGGGAGAGGCCCCAACAGTGAGAGGCCCGCGTACCGCAAAAAAAAAAAAAAAAAAAAAAAAAAAGTTGCACTCTAAAAATCATATGTAAATATTTTAGAGCCTTAAATATATTTTCCTATAACAATTATGTTATATATAGTTACATAGATAAATACTATGGAGATTTATATGATACAGTATGAATTCAATTTTAGCGGTAATAGGAAAGCATAGCCTCAGTCAAACTTGATTTATTCATCCTTATCTAAACCCTGGACTTGTCTCTGGATGCTTTTAAATGGCTATGTTGACAATATCCTTCTGAGGGATTCCTCATTTTGTCAATCATGTAGACATTATCCATATTAGTTGTCTTGAATTTTCTTTTAAAAAGTTAAACATACATAAGAAAAATGGAGGTCTTGGGGTACAGAATTCATATTTTTAAGCACTTAATACGCATCTTTCCAATTCCATCCAGCAGACATATGAGTTCTGATAATGTGTTAGGCACAGCAGCAAATAATCAATACCTTTCACTTACATTATTTCTATTGATCGTTACTTCACCACTAAGGGGGGGGGGTTCTTATTTCTATTTAAAAAATAATGGAGTTCAAAAAGTTAAATAAGTGACAGGATAGGGTTTGAACCTTGATCTGCCTGATTCCTAACACTATGCCATAATTATTCTATGCTGCCTTTATACAAGCAAAATCTTTTTCAGTTTGTTTACCAGAAGAGAGATAACCCTGGCCCTGGAAACTCCTCTGAAACTCATTTTAAACTCCATTAACAAGATAGCCAACAAAATGGTTTTGCTTGTTTTTATATAGGTATATGGCCATTATTGATCCCTTGAAGCCCAGACTGTCTGCCACTGCAACCAAGATTGTCATTGGAGGCATTTGGATTCTAGCATTTCTACTTGCCTTCCCTCAGTGTCTTTACTCCAAAACCAAAGTCATGCCGGGCCGTACTCTTTGCTATGTGCAATGGCCAGAAGGTCCCAAACAACATTTCACGTAAGTTAACACTCTATTACAATTTTCAACTAAATGTGTTGAACACGTAATGAACTACAGGTTGGGAGCAACTATTACATAGATAAGCCATAGACATTTCCCTCAAGGGCTCACACATTACTTGGGAAAGAGACACGTAAAAATACTATACTACAATATGATATAGTCAATTCGTTTGTATAAGTTACAAAGGTTTCTAACTGGAAAAATGTGAAGACCTCTATGTGGGGTAGCTCTGGAGCGTTTCTGGAGGAACTGATAAGATCACTGGAAATGAAAGTGCAAAGGAAAGCCAGGTTGTTATCCACTGAGAAATGAGCCAGAAGGGAGGAACTGAAAACCAAAGGTGCAGATTGCTCTTTTAAGAAGCCTGGCTGAAGGGAAAGGAAGTCTTAGTAGGTTCTAGGTTGTGTTCCTTTGTTTTAGCATTAAAGAAACTTAAGCACTAGGTTAGAAAGGAAATAGGAATGCTATATGATAGAATCTGATATTTCATAATTTGAACCCACCTTAAGAAAAGCAAATGAAAAAAACATAATTGTTCAATTGTTTGCATTTTGGTTTTTATGCTGACCATTTAAATTTTATTTCAAAAAATTCTTATTTAGTGAACTATTTTTTCCTTTTAAAATAACAAATGATGCAAATACAGTGATCATCTTTTAAAGCAGCCATTTTATCAAACTCTGCTCTACTCAGAGTGCAGATTTTTAAAGAAAAACATTAAGAAGTACTTATTAAAGGAAAAGCAGGCAGCAGTTATTAAACTGAGGACTGCATCTATCCATTATATACTATTAATAATTCTTAGGTTGTATGATAACAAAATTAATTTAATCAAAGTAATAAAATTAAATTATTTGTTGACTTAATTCCCCATTGACTTAGTTAATACTTAATAAGCTATCAGGGTACAGAAATCAAGAAGATTTACCAAAAAAAAAAAAAAAAAAAAACCTGGGATTGAGAAGACTAGCATGCCAAGCTCTTTAATTACTTTAAAGCCTTCATAAGATAGTAGAAGCCACCCAAAAGTTTGTACAAATTCTAATTTGGCTATTATGTTATTGGTTGCCCTTCTAGTCCTCCCTAATTGCATCCTGATAATTTTTATTGAAAGCTATGAAATCCCAAAATTTAGTTATAATTTATAGTATAATAATTTTGATGTGACTAACACACCTGTATATTATTTACCAAATTTAATGATGCAATCAAATGTACCATGACTTTGGAAAAATGCCAGTGTGACTCAGAGCATCTAGTCACATTTTCTTCATTTGGTTGAAGAATGATTTATTTCAAATATGACTGATGTTATAGGATATATGTAATAGTTTTACATAGGAGAAAATATGTCAGTTCATCAGTTTAATATGTCCCATCTCTTTTCCTCCGATTATACATTTAATTAGGTTAGCTCAATGACTACCAAGCAGAGAGCACTACAGTTCAGCTATAGTTTTCATACACGAAGTAAAGATTGACAAAGATCAACTGGTAGCATCTGGATGATTGTAAGTGACAATAGCATAGTATTGTGATGAGTTTGTGAAATGAGGACTTAGAGAAAATGTGGGAATAATCTTTGGCATGTTCAATTATGACTTAAAATGGAATGAATTCAAAGTCTTACTATTTCATTCCAATACACGCTTCAGCATATATTTTTCTTATTTCTTACAGTTACCATATTATTGTTATTATACTGGTGTACTGTTTCCCATTGCTCATCATGGGTATCACATACACCATTGTTGGAATCACTCTCTGGGGAGGAGAGATCCCAGGGGACACCTGTGACAAGTATCATGAGCAGCTAAAGGCTAAAAGGAAGGTACTGTTTCATATAATTTATCCAGCATTTGTGTGAAGAGAAGGGAAAAAACCTAGTTATGGTATTTTAATATAATATGATTTGATGCTTGACTCCTACTTTTTTCCTGTTTTTGTAAATTAACTTTTAATTTTACTTTCCTTTTATCTTCTATAAGCCACTGGCCATGTACAATATCAGTCTGGGATATTGTTACTTCCTTACAGAAAGACTTTTTATTACCTTTTGCAGAGTATTCTTAATTACACCATGTGAAACTTCTGAAATTTCACTGTAGGAGTCCCAGTGGATTGTATTTCTGCAGCTCTAGCTATCTTTGTCCTTTATTGAACAGAATGCCTCTGATGTACTATATAGTCTTTCAGAAGTTCCATTTATCCCACATGCCGCGGAGCAACTAAGCCTGTGTGCCACAACTACTGAGCCTGTGCTCTAGAGCCCGTGAGCCACAGCTACTGAGCCCGTGTGCCACAACTACTGAAGCCCATGCACCTTGAGCCTGTGCTCCACAACAAGAGAAGCCACCGCAATGAGAAGCCCGCACACCACAATAAAGAGTAGCCCCCACTCGCCGCAACTATAGAAAGCCTGCACATGGCAATGAAGACTCAACACAGCCAAAAATAAATAAATAAATAAATAAATGTGTTTAAAAAAATGTATGTTATCATCCAGGTATAAAACCAACATTTTAGTAGTAGATTTTCTAGGGAAATTAAAGTCAAAAACCATGAAATTATCTTTTTAAGTTTCTGTCATGTATAACACAATATTTCCCCAACAAAGAAAAATAAATATTGTAAGCACTTTTATATAGAAGTTCCTAATTTTTTACCAAGTATTTTTCATTAAGATATTTTGAGAAAAGTTGGTATTTTGGCTGATAAATCAAAGAACACCATTAGAACACACATGCTTTTTATACTTCTGAAATTATATAAATAGTTTAATTCATCAGGATATAATGAAAATTTATCCAACTGGGTATTTCAAAACCCCATTGTCTTAAAGGAAAATAACTAAAATCAAAACAAAGTCAAAAAACACCTAAAATTTATAACAGATATGAATAATATTATCATGAAATACTTCTAATTGAAGCAGTGAAGTGTAAAGAAAACTAATAGCTGTTCGTTCCCTCTCTCTAACTTCTACCCCACCGGGGATACAACTTGCAATCAGGTGTACCGCCTACCTCTAAGCTTTGCATTGATCGCAAATGTCACTTGCTTTGATTAAATCTTCTTCCTAAGTGGCAGTGGACAGGAATTATTTTGAAAAGCCTAGAAAAGTTTCTGTGTATTCCTTTCTAGTTTGCTACAGTACTTGAGAAGTGGAAGTGTTTATTCCTTTCGAAAAATAAGAAAAGATAGCACTTTAGGAGGAAATATCTGCAGCCCTTTAGTGCGTGGCAATCACTTGAAAAGATTCCTCTATGGATTACCCATTAATATTAATAATGCATATACTATGTGGTTGTATAGGAATTAAATGAGGCAATACTTGTTAAGTACTTCAAAAAGTGCCTGGCACATAGAACTGTTCTCAGTAAATGGTACCCATTACTTTAGGCACTTTACTGTGAATATATATGCCAGTACTGTGAAGATAAGAAAACATCATGTGGTAGAATAGTAAAGAGGTATAAAACTGGCCATTTATCTTTTTAAACATAATATTGACCTACATTTTACAGTGAGTCACAGTTTCTAAATAACTCTCACATGAATATTATTTAATTCTCACAGTATCTATGTGATTTTTTCTTGTTTTACATAAAAATGAAATTGAATCTCAAACTCACAAAATTAATATGTAGCAGAACTTGGACTTGAATCCTGGACAAAAGTTTTTAGAGTTGAGTTCTTTTAGAGAACTTGCTCAAAGGACCAGGTTTCAGAAGGATACGTTACGTCTGAGTATTTATATTATATATATATATGTATATATACATATCCATGTATATGTATATACATGTATACATATATATGTATGTATATATATATATATGTATATTCTCATACATAGACTGTACTAATCTTCACAATATCCCCAGGAGGTAAGCCTAGTGGAAACTATTTTCTTCCATTTTTAACAAATCAGGAAACTCAAGCTCTTTTACCTTGCTTAAGTAGTTCTTAATGTAGACTTAAATAGTCTTAACTAGACTGTTTGAATAATTGAAATTTCACTTATCTCAACAACAATATATCATTTAATATCCATTTACAATTCTTCAGTTTATAATTAAACCTCATTTAAAAATAAGTTCAAGTACTGTTAGAGTATACAAAAAAATAGAGGAGGAAAGAATAAGGTACTTTAAAATTAGGTTAGGTTAAATTAAAATGATGGCTGGTAATGTCCCTAAGAAATGTGGGGCATTTTATCACAGGTAAATTCCCAAATCTGTTGTAGACTACTGAACAAGAGAAGTGCTGTACTCACTATTGTCTCCTCAGTGCGTAGCATAATGATTTCTGGATGGTGAATTAATAAATAATTGAAAGAATAAAGTTTTGTGAATCAGCTGCATTCTCATTTTATACATAAGAAAGTGCAGTCATGTGATGTGACTTGCTAAAGGTCAAAAATCTTTAAACGGAGAACTAGTTCTGGAAATTAAGCTTCCTGAGTTCCAACCTGATACTCTGCCCCTAGACCCAGTACAGAGAGGAAAGGTTTTAGTCTGAATCTTCAGGACAAAGTTCATGTCTTCAGGATTATATTATATCCTCAGGACCAAAAATGAGGTCTACTTATCTATTGCTGAATAAATGAAACTGTTCTTAAAAGTTTTCCATATTTTGTTAAATAAAAATATTTCTTAGCCCTGCCACTAGTAAAATAATATAGGACTCTCCCCATTATAGATTATTGATATAGTATTCCAGTAAACAAAAATTTCATGTTAGTAAAAAGAATTTACACCATGCATATACTTTTGTTTTTACAAGGGTTTTCTATATCAGTTTGCTAGATGTCAACACATGTATTTTGTGATCAATAAATGGGTGTTAATTATTGGTGATAATGATTATATTAATTAAAAAAATTTTATTGGAGTATAGCTGCTTTACAATGTTTTGTTAGTTTCTGCTGTACAGCAAAGTGAATCAGTTATATATATACATATATCCACTCTTTTTCAGATTCCCTTCCCATTTAGGTCACCACAGGGCACTGAGTAGAGTTTCCTGTGCAATACAGTAGGTTATCATTACAGCAGGTTGTCCATTTTATATATAGTAGTGTATGTCAATCCCAATCTCAATTCATCCCACTCCCCTCACCCCCCTTGGTAACCATAAGTTTGATTTCTATATCTGTGACTCTATTTCTGCTTTGCAAATAAGTTTATCTGTACCATTTTTTTAGATTCCACATATAAGCCATATTATGCGATATTTGTCTTTCTCTTTCTGACTTACTTCACTCTGTATGACAATCTCTAGGTCAATCCATGTCACTGCAAATGGCATTATTTCATTCCTTTTTATGGCTGAGTAATATTCCATTGTATATATGTACCACATCTTCTTTATCCATTCCTCTGTTGATGGACATTCAGGTTGTTCCATATCATGGCTATTGTAAATAGTGCTGCAATAAACATTGGGGTGCATGTTTCTTTTTGAATTATGGTTTTCTCTGGGTATATGCCCAGGAGTGGGATTGCTGGGTCATATGGTAGTTCTATTTTTAGTTTTTTGAGGAACCTCCATACTATTCTCCATAGTGGCGGTACCAATTTACATTCCCACCAACAGTGCAAGAGGGTTCCCTTTTCTCTACACCCTCTCCATCATTCATTATTTGTAGATTTTTTGATGAAGGCCATTCTGACAGGTGTGAGGTGATACCTCATCATAGTTGTGATTTGTATTTCTCTAGTAATGAGTGATCTTGAGCATCTTTTCATACATTTTTTGACCATCTGTATGTCTTCTTTGGAGAAATGTCTATTTAGATTTTCTGCCCATTGTTTGATTGGGTTGTTTGTTTTTGTGATATTGAGCTTCATGAGCTGTTTGTATATTTTGGAGATTAATCCCTTGTCAGTTACTTCGTTTGCAAATATTTTCTCCCATTCTGAGGGTTGTCTTTTCATCTTGTTTATGGTTTCCTTTCTTGTTTATGGTTTCCTTTGTTGTGTAAAAATTTGAAGTTTAATTAGGCCCCATATTTTATTTTTGTTTTTAGTTTCACTACTTAGGAGGTGGATCAAAAAAGATCTTGCTGTGATTTATGTCAACGAGTGTTCTGGCTATGTTTTCCTCTAAGCGTTTTATAGTATCCAGCCTTACATTTAGGTTTTTAATCCATTTTTAGTTTATTTTTGCATATGGTGTTAGGGAGTGCTCTAATTTCATTCTTTTGCACCTAGCTGTCCTGTTTTCCCAGCACCACTTATTGAAGAGACTGTCTTTTCTCAATTGTATATTCTTGCCTCCTTTGTCGTGGATTAGGTATTCATAGGTGCATGGGTTTATCTCTGGACTTTCTATCCTGTTCCATTGATCTATATTTCTGTTTTTGTGCAAGTATCATACTGTTTTAATTACTGTAGCTTTGTAGTGTAGTCTGAAGTCAGGGAGCCTGATTCCTCCAGCTCCATTCTTCTTTTTCAAGATTGCTTTGGCTATTCAGGGTCTTTTGTGTTTCCAAACAAATTGTAATTTTTTTTGTTCTAATTCTGTGAAAAATGCCGTTGGTAATTTGATACGGATTGTGTGGAATCTGTAGATTGCTTTGGGTAATATAGTCATTTCCACATTATTGATTCTTCCAATCCAAGAACATGGCATATCTCTCCATCTGTTTGTATCATCTTTGATTTCTTTCATCAGTATCTAATAGTTTTCTGAGTACAGTTCTTTTGCCTCCTTAGGTAGGTTTATTTCTAGGTATTTTATTCTTATTGATGTGATGGTAAATGGGATTGTTTCCTTAATTTCTCTTTCTGATCTTTTGTTGTTAGTATATAGTAATGCAAGAGAGAGATTTCTGTGTATAAATTTTGTATCCTGCAACTTTACCAAATTCCTTGATGAGCTATAGTATTTTTCTGGTAGCATCTTTAAGATTTTCTATGTATAGTATCATGTCATCTGCAAACAGTGACAGTTTTAGTTCTTATTTTCTAATTTGGATTCCTTTTATTTCTTTCTCTTCTCTGATAGCCATGGCTAGGACTTACAAAACTATTCCAAATAAAAGTGGTGAGTGGACAACCTTGTCTTGTTCCTGATCTTAGAGGAAATCTTTCAGCTTTTCACCATTGGGTATGATGTTAACTGTAGGGTTGTCACATATGGCCTTTATTATGTTGATGCAGGTTCCCTCTATGCCCACTTTCTGGAGAGTTTTAATCATAAATTGGTGTTAAAAGTTGTCAAAAGCTTTTTCTGCATTTATTAAGATGATTATATGGTTTTTATTCTTCAGTTTGTTAATGTGGTGTATCACATTGATTTGCATATATTGAAGAATCCTTGCATCCCTGGGATAAATCCCACTTGATCATGGTGTATGATCCTTTAAATGTGTTGTTGGATTCTGTTTGCTAGTATTTTGTTGAGGATTTTTGCATCTATGTTCATCCATGATATCAGCCTGTTATTTTCTTTTTTTGTGATATCTTTGTCTGTTTTTGGTATCAGGGTGATGGTGGCCTTGTAGAATGAGCTTGGGAGTGTTCCTGCCTCTGCAATATTTGGAAGAGTTTCAGAAGGGTAGGTGTTAACTCTTCTCTAAATGTTTGATAGAATTTGCCTGTGCAGCCGTCTGGTTCTGGGCTTTTGTTTGTTGGACGTTTTAAAATCACACTTTCAATTTTAGTACTTGTGACTGGTCTGTTCATATTTTCTATTTCTTTCTGGTTCAGTCTTGGAAGATTGTGCCTTTCTAGGAATTTGTCCATTTCTCCATTTATCGGTGTATAGTTGCTTATAATAGTCTCTTATGATCTTTGTATTTCTGTGGTATCCATTGTAATTTCTCCTGTTTCATTTCTAATTTTGATTTGAGACCACTCCCTTTTTTTCTTGATGAGTCTGGCTAAAGATTTATCAATTTTGTTTATCTTCTCAAAAAACCAGATTTCAGTTTCACTGACCTTTGCTACTGTTTTCTTTGTCTCTATTTCATTTATTTCTGCTCTGATCTTTATGGTTTCTTTCCTTCTACTAACTTTGGGTTCTCTCCATTCTTCTTTTTCTAGTAGCTTTAGGTATAAGATTAGGTCGTTTGTTTGAGATTTTTCTTGTTTCTTAAGGTAAGATTGTATTGCTGTAAACTTCCCTCTTAGAACTGTTTTTGCTGTGTCGCATAGATCTAGGATCGATGTTTTCATTGTCATTTGTCTCTAGGTATTTTTTGATTTCCTCTTTGATTTCCTCAGTGACCCATTGGTTATTTAATAACGTATTGGTTAGCCTTCATGTATTTGTGTTTTTTATAGATTATTTCCTGTAATTGAGTTCTAACCTCAGAGGGTTGTGGTCAGACAAGGTGCTTGATATGATTTCAATTTTCTTAAATTTATCAAGGCTTGATCTGTGACCCAAGATGTGATCTATCCTGGAGAATGTTCCATGTGCACTTAAGAAGAAAGTGTATTCTGCTGCTTTCAAATGGAATGCCCTGTAAATATCATTTAAGTCTATTTGGTCTAATGTGTCATTTAAGGCTATGTTTCCTTATTAATTTTCTGTCTGGATGATCTGTCCATTGGTGTAAGCGGGGTGTTAAAGTCCCCCACTATTATTGTATTACTGTTGATTTCTCCTTTTACGGCTGTTACCATTTGCCTTATATATTGAGGTGCTCCTATGCTGCATACATAAATATTTACAATTTCGTATCTTCTTCTTGGATTGATCCCTTGATCATTATGTAGTGACCTTCCTTGTCTCTTGTATCAGTCTTTATTTTCAAGTCTCTTTTGTCTGATATGAATATTGCTACTCTGGCTTTCTTTTGATTTCCATTTGCATGGAATATCTTTTTCCATCTCTTCACTTTCAGTCTGTATGTATCCCTAGGTCTGAAGTGGGTTTCTTGTAGACAGCCTATATAGGGCCTTGTTTTTGTATCCATTCAGTCAGTCTAAGTCTTTTGGTTTGAGCATTTAATCCATTTACATTTAAGGTAATTATTGACATGTAGTTCTATTGCTAATTTCTTAATTGTTTTGGGTTTGTTTTTGTAGGTGTTTTTTCTTCCTTTCCTCTTTTGTTCTCTTCGCTTGTGATCTGATGACCATCTTTAGTGTTGTGTTTGGGCTGCTTTTTCTTTTTTGTGTGTGTATCTATTGTAGTTTTTTGGTTTGTGTTTTCCATGAGGTTTTGATAAAGCAGTCTATGTATATACAAGGTTGTTTTAAGTTGCTGGTCTCTTCGTTTCAAATGCAATTCCCATTTCCAACTTCTCTTCTCACTGTTGCTGATTTTAATATTATATTTTTTATGGATGATTTCCTGCCTTTACTGTATGTTTGCCTTTACCAGTTAGCCTTCCCACTTGTGATTTTCTTGTTTCTAGTTGTGGTCTCTTTGAAGTTTTTTTTCCCCTGCCTAGAGAACTTCCTTTGGCATTTGTTGTAGGGCTGGTTTGGTGGTGCTGAATTCTCTTAGCTTTTGCTTGTCTGTAAAGCTTTTGATTTCTCCATTGAATCTGAATGACAGCCTTGCTGTGTAGAGTGTTCTTGGTTGTATGTTTTTCCCTTTCATTACATTAAACATATCATGACACTCCCTCCCGGCTTGCAGAGTCTGTGCTGAAAAGTCATCTGATAACCTTATGGGGATTCCCTTGTATGTGATTTGTTGCTTTCCCTTGTTGTTTTTAATATTTTTTTCTTTGCATTTAATTTTTGTTAGTTTGATGAATATGTATCTCGGCATGTTCCTTCTTGGGTTTATCCTATATGGGACTCTGTGCCTCCTGGACTTGGGTGACTATTTCCTTTTCCACATTAGGGAAGTTTTTGACTATAATCTCTTCAAATATTTTCCCAGGCCCTTTCTCTTTCTCTTCTTCTTCTGGGACTGCTGTAATTCAAATGTTCTTGTGTTTGATGTTGTCGCATAGGTCTCTGAGACTGTCCTTTTTTCTTTATTCTGTTCCATGGCAGTGATTTCCACCATTTTGTCTTCCAGCTCACTTATCCATTCTTCTGCCTCAGTTATTCTGCTATTGATTCCTTCTAGAGTATTTTTCATTTCAGTTATTGCATTGTTCATCTCTGTTTGTTTGTTCTTTAGTTCTTCTAGGTCTTCATTAAACATTTGTTGCATCTTCTCAATCCATGCCTCCATTCTTTTTCCAAGATCTTGGATCATCTTTACTATCATTATTCTGAATTCTTTTTCAGGTTGATTGACTATCTCCTCTTCGTTTAGTTGTTCTGTAGGTTTTTATCTTGCTCCTTCATCTGCAACTGATTTCTCTGTCAACTCATTTTGTCTAACTTTTTGTGTTTATGGTATCCTTTCCACAGCCTGCAGGATCACAGTTCCTCTTGCTTCTGGTTTCTGCCCCCTGGTGGGTAAGCTGGATATTGAGCTGGGCCTCCCCTTTGCTCTGTGATTGTCACTGCCCTGTCAGGGGTATGGTGTGCTCCCTAGTTGTTGAAGTAGAGGCCCTGAGATATGCTTCTTAGCTGTGTTTCTGATCTGTGATGCAAGGTAGGCAGGATTGAAGTACTCCCACTGGGAGAGAATCCTCTGAGTATTCCTCCTCTGGGGTTGTTCACCTGTGAGTGTGCTCTGTTGTGTTCCCTTTCATGCTTTGTGCAGGCTCATAAAGTACACTGTTGTTGGCACTGCTGTCAGTCCCACCTTAACCTTGGGTATGCTGGCAGATGGTCCTGGTGACTCACAGGTGTTGTTTTCACCAGGCCACCAGTGCAGATCTACTGAGGTCAGGTTCCAGGACTGCAGTAGTCATGCACCTGGACCTGCTGTGGGAGCTATTGAGGCAGCTCAGACTCTGGCCTGGCACAACACCTGCACGTACATGCCCACAAAGCCCACAGCTACTAAAGCCAGACCTGTCTCAGTTGCAGGAACACTTGTTGTCTATTCAGATGTTCCACAGGCACTGAATTTAGGAAGTCACCAGTGGAGGTGTAACTCTGCGGTTTGCATAGCCATGAAGAGAGATTTCAGCTCTTCTTCCTTAGTTGTACAGCCCCTCCATGTATATACTTCTCATTGTAAA
Organism: Delphinus delphis; assembly: GCF_949987515.2. Classification (NCBI taxonomy): domain Eukaryota; kingdom Metazoa; phylum Chordata; class Mammalia; order Artiodactyla; family Delphinidae; genus Delphinus; species Delphinus delphis. Next base: position 103,966,561 of record NC_082687.1, on the reverse strand, counting down.
ATTCCAAATTCCCTTAACATCAAACTGTGCTGAAAAAAAATGCCTCCTTTCTTTCATAGAGGAAAATAACACTTCAGTGTTTTGCAAAACTAACTTTATCAACATCAAATATAAACTGCCTGGTCAAGAAAATAATTAATAGAGAGGTTAAGTTAAGAGAATGATGGATAGCAGGGAGTATACTCTTAGGCTTAAGTGGTGCATATCTCCAAAACCGATTTACTAGCCCAGAAAATATTTCCACAAGCCTCCCATTCTACCCCAGGCCCTCAGCTGGTAACATCAGCTAAAAATATTTTTCCTAAAAACAAAAATCCTTTCTAAAATGCAAAGAATACAAGAATAATCTCTTTCTTGACAGATAGGACACAGGGGTTGATACAGTCAAGGGCTTCCTGGCACCAAGGAGGATTTCTGCTCTGCTATAAAGATGCAAGTTTCCTGACAAGTGAGACAGCTCTTTAATGAGGGTACTGTTTCTCTCCACTTTATTCTAACAGGCTTAACCTTAAACAGAAAGAAAACCGAGGAAACTGTTTTTCTGTTTGTTCGACTTGAACATTTTACTCCTTTATCTCATCCCCAGTTTGCTTTTGAGAGCCCTTCTATTTCCCCTTTCCCCCTTACTCCTCTTTCTTCATTCCTGCCTTAAAGGAAAGAGTTCCTTTTGAAATTATTTTGCTGTTCCACCTTTACATAGTCTTTGCAACAAGGGACAGTGCAGTCCTTAAAAGTGCCTAGAATGACACCTGTCTGCCCCCCACATAGTGCTCTATAAGTGATTCTGACTCTTGATTTTGTATGATAGCTAGTTCCCGATAACCTACTGTTTTCATTTACCATTATTCATATGACCCAGATTTTAAGTAACTTCATATATATCACTTTTTTTCATTTTCATGTATCCTGAATGACAAATGTAAATTTTGCTGAGGATTTTGTACATTAGCCCAAAGGGAGAATTTGCCTCTCAGAACATAAATCTCTTTTGGCATTTCTTTGCAAGTCAGCTCCCAGGCAATTGTTTGTGTCTCTCTCTCCCTCTTCACCTTTCCTTCTTGCAGCCTCTACTTGATCCATTTCTCTGCCTCAGAAAGCCTATTCACCCATTATTTTTCAAGACAAATCCAGCACAGTTCCTATAATCCAAACTGTAGCAAAGATCCTATGATTCAAATAATTCCAAACTTGCAATCCCCACCTACATCCGTTACCCTTCTCAGCAAACACAATATTCTCCATAGACCCAATTTCACTCTCCTTCAAGTCAGGAGAGGATTATAAATAGAAAACTAATGTTGTTGTTGTTGTTATTATTGTTTCTGTCACACCAGGTTGCACATGAACCCTTTATTCATGTGATTCTAATTACTTGCTCCAAGTCTTTTCAGATGTCGTTCTGCTACTGTTTTCATTTTTATTTCACTTCTGAAAAGATTTCAGAGAGACTTTCACCTCTACTACTTTGCTTAAGTAGTAGATTCCCCAAAGGACTATGATTCTCTGTACTTCTATGTGCTTCACGCAGTGTATTTCCAAACTTATGGATTTTTAAAATTATTTGTATTTCTCCCAAATCTGTTTTTAACCTGTTTTTATTTGGAAATATTTAGATCAGTGAAATAATATACTGTAAATAGTTCTTACCTTTGGATTCTCAGATAATAGTGTCAGATTATTTCTGCCTTATTATTTCATCATTCTCCAATATGATCTGAAATGAAAATTATAAAAAGTCTCTGAAATAGAAATTCCTAAAGCCTTTTTCCACGGCCACCTAAGCCCAGATGAAAAGAATGATTTCACTGACACCTTAAAGGAACACATACATGCCTCACATATTAAATCTGTAAAGGAAAAAAGCATCCTAAAAGAACTGAAAACAATGGACAGAATAGTAGTTGCAAAACCAAGGGAATAGGAACTCCAGTAATAATTAGAATAAACAACAGGTCCTTCAAATGCTACCCATGCTGATTAAAAAGCAGAAGATCAAGTATTAGATAATAGTTCCCTTCATACACAGTGCCTCAAGGAAATTGAAAACTAATGACTGGTGACAATAAGTTTGTATGCCACATTTAATCCAGTTTGAACAAGAGAGAGTGTTCAATTTTAGATAAGCCTTCATGGAGAACTAGAAGACACTTTTCCTTTCACTTGACTGAGAATACAAGCCAGATCTCCATCATTACAATACCTGGAACATTACAATCTAACTTCTAGACATAAGATTTCATGAGGCATCTCCTGGAACATTTCATTATCAGACCACATATTTTCACTAGGAAGTATTCAGTACAGTGAGCACGAACTCCGGTGTTTTGAGGCAATAAATAAATCAGCTTACATTTACTTAAGGATCATCTGTAATACAATGAATGGGAGATCCTAGGCCTTACAATTCCATTTCTATTGCTCTCTTATCTTTTTCCTATAAGATATCTGAGAATTTAGGCAGCTTTGAGCACATGATTCAAAGGTAAAGGTGTATACCCATACCTTCTTCAAGTCTCATAGCCTTAGATGGGAGGCATAGTTCAGGGACATTTTGCTGTAATGATCTAATTTCTTAATGTATATAAGGCATATCAATGGCTACTCTGTTATATTCTGTGATAACAAACCAAAAAATTTTGTTATAAGCAAAAGGGACTATTTTCCAGACATGAATTTATTAATGGTATTTTAAAATTTTAGAGGAAAGTCACAGAATCTCTGTCTTTGGGTGATTTAACAGTACAGATCAGATTCTCATTTCTCTGAAATGGATCAGTTTTTTCATACAACTAAAGTACCAAGTTATATTAGTTGAGTGGGAAAAAGCTTATAGCTTTATTTATATTAACTTTAAGTAGTAGGAGAGAGAATTAATCTATTCATTTTGAATCCTTTATCCAAGAAAATTGTAGGTATATTCCAATTTGAGAGCAGGTAGATCTAGCAAATGACCTCACAACATTCCCAATGATCATTTTTCCCTACGATTCATTTTGATTAAAACTTTAGTATGCACTTCATTTTATTTTTGTAAGTGTGATTCCCTAAAGCTGATGAATATCCTTCCCCAGTCACGTTGATACTGGTCTCTTCCAGGTCTGATTGTTCCTTACAACTGAGCTCCACGTTTTCACAACAACACAGCTCTTCTGCAGTATTATATTTGGATTCACTTCAATGCGGGGATGGGGGTTCAAGTGGCCACAGACTGCTGACTAGGCTCACTGTCTGCACACCTCATCCAGCTACTGCTATCTTCCTCTGATCACTGTCTTCTTATGTTTTTCATCAATACATTACCTGTGTTCTAGATCCTGGGCACCTCCTTCTCAAAAGTAGTCATCCCTCAATTAAACCATCTCTCTTCTGAACCATGACCTCTTTCACTTCACTATAATTCTCTTCCAAAATATAAGCACATTCACATCTCTTCCATCTTGTGTTGTTTACATTTGCTTTCTCCTCTTGTTTACCAATCTTTTGCTCCTCTTGTTAATGCTTTGTGACTTCCAACGTACCATTCTGCTGAAACTACCCTTGACAAAGATACCTGTGCCTTCTTTGTTGTAAATTCATTGGATATATTCAGTCCTTGATCAGATTGACACAGTAGATACCTTTTCATCACTCACCACTTGAGAAGCCTCTCCTTCCATGGAATTTGCCTCCTTTCTCTCTGCAGGATATTCCTCTTTAGTATCCTTTTCTGGCTTTTCTTCCTATACCACTTCAATGCTACTCTTTACCCTGCAGGCCCATTCTTCATATCTTTATAGCTTTCATATACAGTCTTATTTGGATAATTTCATCCACTCCCACGACATCAACATCTTTGAAAATTACTCCCAAATCGACATTAACATTATGCCCATATCTAGACTCCTCTTCTGAGGTTCAGGCTCTGAGCTCCAGATTAAAATTCTATTAACCACCTCTCGTCCCAACCCTATGTATAACAGACAGTTCAAAATAAGCGTGTCAAAATGAAATAACGGTCTTTGTCGAGACTTTGAAAGTCTTCTTTCCATTTCATAGAATATTACTAATATCCACAGAGTGACCAGACAAAAGAAACTGGAAATAATCTGTAACATCTCTCTTTCCTCAACTGAAACTCAGTCAATGAGAAAGTCCTTCAAATTAACTCTAAAAGCACTCAAATATAAATATATATTTTTCTTTCCTAAGCTCCTGCTCTACTTTTGTTTAGACTACATAATTTCTTACCTAGATTAATATACTCATCAACTAATGATCCTCCTGCCTCCATTAAATCTAATTCAAGTAAAATCGATTCTACACTGCTTTCAAAGTAATCTCTCTAAAATCTAAATTTATTAATACTCTCCTTAAAAATCCTTTAATGGTTTCTCTGGCCCTCCCTAATCTCACTTCAATCCATCTCTCTTACTTTCTTCATCAGCATATCTTATATTATGCACTACATCCCCAGTCAGTCAAACTACTTGTAGTACTAGAGTGAGGTATGAGCTTTGCATATTTTATTTATGTGACTAGGACACTCTTCCCCCCACTCTCCCACTCCTTTTCTGCTCCTCTCACCTAGATATTTCCTATTTGTCTTCAAAGCTGTATCACAGGCACTGCTTCCTCTAGAAAGCCTCTTTGAAACTTCCACCCCCAATCTGCATTCAGTGTTTGTCCATGTGCTCCCATTACATCACACAGCAAACTCTAGCATGCAACTTACAACTTTACATAAGAAACATCCATTTGCTTAACTATCTCTTTCAACAAACTTTGCAAAGCTGAAAGGCTCAAGTGAATCATTACTTTAAAAATAATTATTATTACACATGAAAGCTTATACTTATTATGAAAGGCAGAATATTTCAAAATTAATGAAAGTTTTCTATTTCTTTGTTTGCTTATTTGTCTTAAACCATGACTCAAATGACTCACAGTCTTCTAATATTTATGACTCAAATAAAATATTAATATTAAAAGATCATGACTCATTTTGGCTCTCCAAATCTGGTTTTCATTTTTGATAAGGCATTGTACACCAATTCTCATGTTTTGTGAGTTGCTAGCAAAAATAGACTCTAGCCAGAAACAGAAGCAATTAATGTGGACTCAGCACTTCAATGATTTTGCTAGTTTAATGGTCCTAAAAAAGTATTTTTCTCTTCTAGTAGTAATAGAAACAAAAGAAATGTCTTATTCTAGGAGTATAATCTTGGAAAGTGATAAGAGATACTGACAAAATGAATCAAGCATTATCAAGTACTTATCAAATGTTTATATAGTCAGAATTGAAATGAAACATCTAATACTTTATTAAATTACTTCAGATATTGTTCTAAGATTTCCATCTGAATATTTTACAGTTTTACAATTTTCATATACCTCCTGAAATTCTCCATCTTTAAGCCATCTGTTTCTGTAAATACTTTAACACATTTTTCATAGTTATATAAAAACCTTACCTATTAATTGCAAAACGTACTGACTCATTTTTTCTTGATTATGGGTCACATTTTTACATTTCTTTGCATGTACAACAATTTGGAGTTGTATACTGGGTACTGTGAGATAGGATGTTAAGACTCAGGGTGCCATTCATCTGAAAAATGCTGTGCTTTCTCTGAGCAGACAGGTAAGTTGCTGGTAGATCATTCAAATTTGCAGAGGTTTGGTACTTCATTAGGATGAATCTATTTTAGTTTTGCCCTTGGTTTTAAGGTTAATTTCTTAATCCTAGGTATAGTATTTAATCTTAAGGCCTAGATCTTGTGGGAAAACCCAAGTTGTCTACTGAGACTCTAGTTTGAAGAGACTCAAACTTTAAACTCTGTCTCTCTTATATGAGGAGTAGCTGCTAAAATCTCCTCCCTCTTACAGGCTTTCAGCTGTTTTTCACCTCCTAAGATGCTAGTAGCCTTGTCTTGTGCATTGCAGGGGAAGCCAAGGAATTCGGAGAAGTTTATATATGTATGAATCTCACCCAGGTTATGTAGTCTCCAGTTTCAGCATAATTTTGACCACTCTCCAGTGCCATAAAACAGTTTTGTAGTTGTTATTGTAATTTATACTTTTTCCAGAGCTTATAGTTGTTCTTAGGGAAAAAGACAGACAGATAGATAGATAGATAGATAGATAGATAGATAGATAGACAGATAGATAGATATACATATACATATACACACTCAAGTTACTCTGTATATATTATACACAATATACACTCTATATACTCTATACAGTATATACAAACTATACAATACGTTGATGTTTCTGACATTACAAAGATCTTTATAATATATCCTGTCCTTTTTCTTTGGTGTGTCTTTCATGTGTTGTAGTGACCCACAAATTTATACTAATGTTTCACTTAAAATTCAGTAGTCTCCCAATAACCTCTCTAGGAGTTTCCTCTAGCACAAGTCACTAATTTCTGACATTACTGGTCTAACTGAACCCATAAAACTTAATTTTCTGGAACACCACCAATTTTCCTGACATATCATGAGGAGGACTTAAATTTGATGTTTTAAAATATATTTCTGGAATTGTTAGAGTAAAGGATATTTCTCTTTCCCAGAAATTATTCATGCATCTAAAGGAGTAAATATATAGACAGGTTATTTTTATTTTTCTCAGATGAACTTTACAAACAAATTGAGGTCTTAAATACCAATAAAAAAAGATACTGAGATTATATGCCTTGGATTAATTTTATGCTCTAAATATTATAGTTAACAGTTAAATGGGCATTAGAGTCTAGGTAGTTTTTAACTTTGTAAAAATATTTATGGTCTTTTTATTGTTCAATTAATATTTTATTAAATACATTTCAAGTTCTTAATTCTCCAGTTATAAAACTAAAATATAAATTAAGAACAAAACATTTATTCTTTTTCTTCCTCTGGTAATGATCTTATTCATTTTTTCCTATAGGAAAGATTTTCAAGGAACATCTGTTATGTTGTTATCTTATAGAAATATGCTGTGTTGAAGACGTGACAAAGCCATTGTGACTATAAAATGATTGGGCTTGTTATGTTTTAAGCTGTAATGGAAAACATGGAGTGATGCCATATCTCTCTATCTCTATCTCTATTTCTGTTCACAATCACACAAACTCAGATTAGCAGGAATTATGATTTTAAAAGAGCTGTTTTTAAAACTCCTATTGTTTGCATACCTTCTCCCACAAAATTTGATAGAAGACCTTGGCTCTCCAGTACCCAATTTTCATTTTACCCACTGTCCCCAAGCCCACCACCATAGCCCTCCATTGCCTTTATAAAAGCACATTCATAACCAACTTAGGCCTCAGTACCAATAATTTAAAATATGCTTATAAGTTAGTCAGATCTTGGGAATGAAGTAAAAATGAATATCTCAGTGTGCCCTGAGTATTTTATGAGCCTGGCATTCTCATTTCCATTTAATCCTCACAATCCCTTGTATGATGAGTGTTCTTATCTCTACTAATAAGGCTACCGATGTTCAGAAAGATTTAATTTACCCAATGTTACATAGCTATTTACAGTCAGGGCCTAGATTTAAATCAAAGTCTTTGAGTCCAGTGCTCTTGACACTGCTGTACACTACTGTGTAATGAACTTCAAAGTTCGCTTCTAACTATTCCATAAAGTTATGTGCTTAAATGTACACCACTGATCAGCTACCTGATAAGCCATTTAAATTCTTTGCCTCAATACTAAATAGAAACAAGTTTAAAACTTATACTTTAAAATATCAGAGAAAGAATTTCTCTCAACAACTCCGTAAATAAGTTGTGTGCCTCTTCCAATTTGGGAATTATTCTTCCCAGGCCAAACAATGAATTATGGTATATTAATAGAAATATTAAAACTAATATCAAAAGAAAAATGTTACTTTCTGGAAAATATCAATAGGTAATTACCAATTCAAAGGGAAACTCTAGAAAATAATAGACCTAAACACATTGACAAATAAGAACTTGATATTATAATGTCTTACATTTAGTATTACTAAAGACTGAATTGTGTCTCTGCTAAATTCATATGTTGAAGCTCTAACCTCTAATATGACGGTATTTGAAGATAGGGTCTATACAGTGATAAATACAGTTAAATGTGGTCATCAGGATGGGGCCCTGATCCAATAGGATTAGTGTTCTTGTAAGAGGACACACCAGAGAGGTCACTCACTCTCCCTCTCTCCTTAAATACATATGGTGGCCACCTACACACCAGGAAGCAGAACTTCACCAGAAATCAATCATGCCAGTACCCTGAACTCAAACTTCCAGTCTCCAGAACTGTGAGAAAATGCATGTGTGTTATTGAAGCCAGTCAGTCGATGGCATTTTGTTATAGCAGCCTGAGATAATTAAGACAATTATTATTTTATTATTAGCTATTAAAATATAACAATAGCTTTGATAGCAAAGTCTAATTAGGTGGTTATTGCATTAGTCCAGGAGAAAGATAATGATGCTTTCTCAGAGATTATAGTAATAGAGATGACAATACAAAAAGATTTAGACATATTTTGGTGACTTGGCCAACAGGATTTGCCTAGGTATTGAATGGGGCAGTGAAAATGAGGGGATGCAAAGAAATAAGCATGACTTCTAAATGTCTAGATGGGTGGTGGTGCCACTTACAGAGATAGGGAAATTCACAGAAAGAACAGCCTTGGAAGGGGGTGTGGAGAGGGGGAGTGGAGAATGGAGGGAAATTTTTTAATACATAAATTTTGAGATGTCTTTGAGATATTCACACAGGTTACCTATCTGGGGAAGATGGTGGCCTGAGTTCTACCTTCTCATCTGCCACATGCTAAGTCTTCTGAGAGAAGCAGTAACTGTGATAGGAGAGTGGGCAGAGCTCAGCAGGGTGTGTGAAGCCAGAAGGTGGTACAATCAAGGAGAGAAAAGCACAGGATTTTATGCATCAACCTCATTATTCCGGAGACTGTGAAAGCGCTAATACACCCACTACGGCCACACGGGGCAGACTAGACTGTCTTTCTCCATCTTCCGAGGACACAGCTGACGAATAGGAGAGAAGACTGTGCTTTCTCTGTCATGTCAGATTTGCAGTCCTGAAAAGAATACTCAGTTTACCTTTACAGGCAAAGACAGACAGGGCCTAGACTTGGCAAAAGGAAGTAAAAACAAACCTTAGGGAACCCAGCTGCTAGAAACAAGACAGAGAAGCAGAGCACTTAGAATAATCTGTACTTCATGGACTAAAACACAAAAGATAAGATCTCTTAATTATGGCATGAAAATCATGAGACTAAATGTATCATTTTTAAATTTAAAACTCCAATTGTTGAAAAAGAAGATGTCACCATTGAAAAGTGAAGAAATATATCAAAACACAAACAGATATGCAAAACACCTAAGGATCACAAGGGAAAAAAATAACAGAAGGTTAGAGGAGAGGTCTAGCTTAGCAATATGGAGTCATTCACTTGAATAGAATTTAATGTACAGAGAGATATTCTATTTACCTTTACCTCCAGAATCAGCCTCTTCTACTTCTTGACAACACTCCCTGTTAGAAAATAAATTCTTACCTACTAGACCTTTCACTTTAATTAAAACACAGTTAGCTGGGCACCTCCAATACATACCAATAGCATTAATTAAAATGAGCATATAATGCATACAGTGCAAGCACAGTACCTTGCACATAACAGGGCCTCAACAAATTTTAGTTTCCCTTCTGTCTTAGGAGGCAACTGTTTGTCCCTTACTTTTACTCTTTGAGATTTTATTTATTATTTATTAACTTACTTATCTATCTATTTATTATCCTCTTTCTTAAACAGTCTTATAAAACTAAATGTACCTACATATTGTTATCTTTTCTGAGTTATTCCTTTCAATAAAAAGCAAATTCTTTCTTTTTACCATTATTGAAATTAAGGGGAGAAAGCACAAGCTTCTAGAATATGTATTTTGACTTATATTTACCTTAGGGTATAAATAAATCTACACTGACATAATATCACACATCATAAAAATAAGTTTGTATATGAAAGTAGTTTCTTTAGCCACCATTGAAATAGAATGCAATGAATATGCAATGAACAATCCAGACATGTATCTATCTTTCTCTATTAGTAACATACTAAAATTCAATTCAATGGCATAATGAAGCCTATGCTATTGTAATGATTAATTTTATGTGTCAACTTGACTGGGCCATCAGATACCCAGATAGCTGGTTAAATATTATGTCTGGGTGTGTCTGTGAGGATATTTCCAGAAGAGACTAGCATTTGAATTGGTGGAATAAGTAAAGCAGATGGTCCTCCCCAATGTAGGTGGACGTCATCACATCTGTTGAGAGCCTAAATACAACAAAAAAAGCAGAAGGTTGAATTTGCTCTCTGCCTGACTGCTTAAGTTGTGACATAAATTTTCTCCACCAGCCTTCCTGGGTCTCCATCTTGCAGATGGCAAATTGTGGAAGTTCTTGGCCTCGATAATTGTTTGAGCCAGTACCATATATATGCATATATATACAAAATGCTCAATAAATATTTTCAGAATCAATGAATTAACAATGTATGAAGCAATGCCATAATGCCATTAGCTAAACTGATGAGGAATAGATTAGATGATCGGGAAAAAATGTATTCTCCCCTAGAGCAAATATATTTTTATATAAAAATGAACGTGCTCAGAAATTGGACTACTTCTAGGAAGGCCAAAAATATGGAGTATGCAATAGGGAGCTGTGCAGTATAATTGATATCATAGCAGTATTAGTCAGGGTTCTTCAGTGAAACAGAACCAATAGTACAGAATATATTCATTCCTATCTTCTATATTCATTTTTATATTCATTCATTTCCATGACATTAAATATCATCTATAGATCTCTGACTCTGAAATATATATTCCAAAACAATACTTCCTCTATGAGCTCTAAGTTTATGAAATAATCAGCTGCATACTTGATGTCCTTGTTTTGGCTATTTCTGAGGTATTTTTAGATTATAATATACAAAACTGATCTTTAAGTCTCCATGTCTGTCATAAAAGCAGACTCTTCTACAGTCATCCAAATATTAGTAGTTGGCACTTCCATTCACCCAGATATTAAATTCTGAAAAGAGTCATTTTTAAACTTCCCTTTCCCTCTCACTATCATCTAATTCATCACTAAACCCTAATGAGTCCCTCTCGAAAAATATCTCCCATTTCTGTACTTCCCTCCACTTCCATTGAAATAATTCTCCAAGATACTATCATTACAACAGTCATTAGGTCCACTACCACCGCCTCTCCAACTCATTTCCCCAGATCTACACTTGTTCTCTTCAACTTTATTCTCCATTCAGCATCCAAGATTTTTTATTGAGATATAATTTTAAATATAACATTATATTAGTTTTAGGTATACAACATAATGATTTAATATTTGTATATATTGCTATATGATCATCACAGTAAGTCTGGTTAACATCCATCAGCACACATAGTTATAATTTTTTCTTATTATGGGAACTTTTAAGATCTACTCTCCTAGCAACTTTTAAATATACAGTACAGTATTATTAACAATAGTCACCATGCTGTACAAGATGATGTTTTTAAATTCTAAATCAACTCATGCAATCTGCCTAGTTTTTCAGCGGTTCCCTGATATAGTTAAGAAAATAGATCAAAGCAATTGCAAACCCCCCGAATAACCTATGAGATCCTGCAGAATCTTGCTACCACTTACTCTGCCAATCTAATTCTATGAAACTTCACTCTTCATATACTACGTTCCAGTGACACTTGCTCTCAGCTGCTCTAGCACATCAAAGTTTCTCCCAATTCTCAGTCTTCACTCACACTATTATCAGGACATAGAATGATGTGCCCTTCATTCTTCTCTCTGTACATCCTCTAGGTTCCAGCTTAAATATTACTTCCTCAAATATAACTTCCATTGCATTCCATAAACCTAGATATAATTCTTTTTCTCCATAGAATTCATCATAATTTGTAATTTCATATGTATTTGTGTATTTATTATATAATGACTACATCTTTAATAGGATGTAAATTCTGTGAAAATAGACAACTTTTTTTTTCTTTTTTAATTTAGCACTGTATCTTGAGAGCCTAGGGCCTTGGTTTCTTTAGAAAAGTGGCATTATTGTAGAACAATTGTAATTTAAGGATATAATAGATCAAGTAAGCAAACATAATTGAACTTCTTTCTTAAAGCTGTACCTTCACATGGTTCATATAGCTATTCTTTCCAAATATCCTGCGAAATACAAAAGCCAAGGGCAATAATAATGATTTTAATTTTGGTTTGAAATATATAAAGGTGTTTTTGTTTTATTCACTGAAATAATATTTTTGAAATCCTATTATGTGCATGATAGGGCAAAAAACTGGTAAGACAAAGATAAATGATATTTTTTGCAATTAAAGTGTTCATAAAATGGTTGGTAAAATTAAAATATCCTCAGTCAACAGGTATTTATTGAATGTCAAGAACTATGCTAAGTTTTGGAGACACAAAGATGAATAATGCATGTCCCCATATCCAGACAGAAGAAAACAGAAACATGCTCGACTGTAACATGTATCTGTGTTATAAGTATAGTATGCTAAGTCTAATTAGGAAGTATTTAACCCTACCTGCATGAAGAAATGAGGGAAGCTACTCCAAGAGGTGAACTTGAGGTACTCTCCCAAAGGATGGAGAGAAAATTTTACGGGGAAAGAAATTGGATTAGGGCATTCCATTGGTAAACCTGTGCAAATCATGTAGATTTATTTCAAGGTAACTACAAATAAGGACAACATTTATTTATAAACCATGTTTTCTTAGTTTGTCATACACTATAGAGAAAAAAATTAATTTTCAGTGACTGATCTTATTTTCTATAGAAATATAGAAAAGAGTAATCTTAAATATTCTAGATTTATGCTGTTTCAAAAAACAATTAAAGTATGCACACCTTTAAGATAAAAGCCAATTGTAAAAGACACTGGCTGGCTCAACCTTTCAGACCACAATTTATTAACAACACTGTGTTTCTAAAAGGACAAGATATATAAACACATATCAAGGCATAAAATCTGCTGTTCTGGCAAATGATGTCAGCCTAGCCCTTCATCTGGCCAGGCGCATTCTCAAGATACCAGATTCCTCCTTGCAACTTCTAGAACAGAGAAGGATGAGATGACCTGGCAGTTGATTGCAGCTCTTTCCTCTTTTACACCCTCTTCCCCAGAAGGGTAACCGAGACAGAAATCTTCTTGACTCTCTCCCCCACTTCAGTCTGTCAAAAGATCCCAAACCCTAACAGTAACTATTTATTTGAGACTAAAACAGTCCTTTCAGCAGACTTGCTTTATGGTTACCAGGTATAATGAATATATGATATTGTCAAAGATTTATGCTTTTTTTCCATTTGTCTTTAACTGTGTTTGACATAAATAAATAACGTGGAATTAAGTGGTACCATATGAGCACATCAAATATTTGAAGTATTGAGTCCCTATTTCATAGTTTTAGTACAGATAAATCTGTCCTTATTCATGTAGTATTAGATCAGCCAAGTTCCAACCTCAAATTCTCAGGCCCACTCCATCGTTCCAACTTATTTTCTCACTCTTTCCCCTTCCAGATTTAGAAAAATATCTCATATCACATAAATCTCATTTGAGCTGTCCCTTAGTGGAGTAAGATTCTTTGACTACGCTTCACTTAAGCATCCCCTGAGAATGCTACGTGAGGAAAGAAGCAAAGGCTATTTTTCAGGGTCTTGAGAAGCAGAATGTATACAAAATGATCCCTAGCTAATGAAGAAGTAAGAGGCCCAGTAATCCTAGCTCTGAACTTGCCTTTGGGATCTTAAGAAATCATCTCCCTCCTTGGTTTTAAGTCCCTCATCCATAAAATGGAGAAACTATATGGTCAAAGGTTTTTCATGGAGTTTAAATAAATTCATATATTTGAAAGTTTTAAAATGAATATAAAAAGCACTAAGCCTTTTACTAAAATCAAAGAGGGACACAACTCCACTGACTCATACACCACTTCTGCCCTCAAATGTATCCACTGGCCATACGTCTCTCAAACGACAATGTAACTATCAGCTTGACTTTCCTTTCGTGATTCTCAAAATGACTGTTAGAACTACCTGGCTGAGTGCGTCACTCCAGCAAGCTGAGCATTGTTTCTGTAGCACAGAAACTGTGTCATCACAAACTAGCTCAGAAAGGTAGTAAAGGGAAAGATAAGGAAATAGAAGTTTTGAAGGACAAGATAAGAAAGTCCTTAAGAGCACAGAATGAGAAATTGTAAAACACTGCTATACCTTCCAGAATTTAAGAGAGAGAAATTTGAAATGTAAAGTCAGGAGTGGGCTCTCTATTGCTGTCCAGTTACAGTGTAACAACCCAGGCCATCTCAATAAGTAAGATCAGAAGATATTGATCAAACAATTTCAAATTCCAGTCCCATTACCAAACTATCACCTTGTAGTTCATTATGAATGATACATTTATATATTTTGTCCATATGTTCTGAGTACTATAATTTTATTACATTTTTGTGTTATTAGCTAGATGTATACCTTTAAAGTAAACCACATTTTTAAACCATATTTTGACATTCTTCCTTATTCTACTATAAAAGAAGCCTCAAAAACATGACTTGGCCCCAATATTCATAATATGTGACAATTTGTTTTTTGTTGATTCTTGTTGAAGTTGGTCTTATTTATTTGAATAGCTGAAATACTGGTAGATAAATTTGCTTCTATTGTTTTATAAACCATAGAAATTTTTTCTGGCTATTTTCTATTTTAACTATCTTCCTCTAAATACTAACAATCCAGATCTGCTCCTTCAGAAGTGAATACCTAAGTTTGATAACAAAGAGGCCTTTTGCCTTAATCAAAGGAACCACTCTTCAGTCTAAGCTCAAGTGACAGATTCAATTGGATTTTTGACTTGTATAACAACCACAAAGAATCTATCACCTTGCCCAGCAAGTAAGCTTTCTCTGTGCTTGTCATTTCTGTTACAAAGGAATTATCATGGAAAACAGTGCTTGTGAGGAAGGCCATATATAACCTAAGAGAGGCTCAAGTGATGGAAATAGAGATCCTGGTCTATCCTTTACTTCCCTGAAAGCAATTTCCAGGCAATCAAAACCTCTCTGGAAGTCTCCATTTTCACTGGGAACTTGTATAGTATTTTGCCTCCTACTTTGCTGGAATTAAGCCATATGTAATATACTCTCCTTAACATTTCAAACACTGTATTAATCTATTCAGGCTGCATAACAAAATACCATAGACTTGTAGTTTAAACAACAGAAATATTTTCTCACAATTCTGGAAGCTAGAAGTCTGAGTTCAAGGTGTCATCAAGGGTTGGGTTCTTCTAAGATCACTCTGCTATGTTGCAGATGGCTGTAACCCTCTATCTTCACATGGTCTTCCTTCTGTGTATCTGTATTCTAATCACCTCTTCTTTTTTTTTTTTTTTTTTTTTTGCGGTATGTGGGCCTCTCACTGTTGTGGCCTCTCCCGTTGCGGAGCACAGGCTCCGGACGCGCAGGCTCAACGGCCATGGCTCACGGGCCTAGACACTCCGTGGCATGTGGGATCTTCCCGGACCGGGGCACAAACCCATGTCCCCTGCATCGGCAGGTGGACTCTCAACCACAGCGCCACCAGGGAAGCCCCACCTCTTCTTTTAAGAACATCAGTCATATTGGTTTAGGTCCCACACTAATGACCTTATTTTAACTTAATTACTTCTTTAAAGACCCTGTCTCCACATACAGTCACATGCTGAGGTGCTGAGGTACTGAGGGTTAGGACTTCAATCTATTAATCTGGGGGAGTGACATCAGCAAGATGGCCAAATAAGATGTCCTTCATCATAGCCCCACTCAACAACAACAATTTGGCATCTATCCACGGGAAGAGTGCCTTTGTAGAAACTGAGAGATACAGGTAGGAGACTGTGAAACCGCAGTGCAGTCCAAGAATGAGGAGGGTCACTTTGAAGAATGGCCTGCACCCTGGCGGCTGACTCACCTACCACGGTCTCAGCTACAGATCCAGAAACAGCTTCATACCTCTGAGGACTTGGCTACAGCCCCGTCTGGCTTTGGTCCGTCACAAGCACCATAGCTGGGAGAGTCTTGCCCACAGGAAGACAGATAATAGACGTACAGACCTCTGTTTGGCTGTGAACCCCTGAGTGGCCCATGAACCAGCTCTGCCCCCACTTAGCTGTGAACCAGGAGTCCCTTGAAAAAAGTGATTTAGACAGTCACCCATGGATCAGAGAGCCTTTGTGGAAGTCCAGGAGTCCAGCAGAGAAGTTCCAGCACAAAAAAGTATGAGATTGGATGCAGTGGAAAGAGTAAGAGGAACAAACTGACTTTACACACATCACCTCTTCCCCAAGGTGACACAGCTCAGTGCCAAGAGGGCCTTCTCAGCTGTGATTTCTCCCTGGGGGGGCAATAAGAGCATGTGACGGGGGAGTGCCAGGCTTCCTCAGATGTGTGCGGCCCTGCCAAAGATACCCATCTCTGTCTCCCTCCATCCAGAGGACTGTGGAGATCTGCACAACTAGGGGACAGAGAGCAGCTGGGAGAACGGCAGGCAGGGCTCCAAACTGAGCGTATCAAAGGGACTTGGATCCTACTAACCCATCATGGACTCCATCAGGAAGCCAGCTCACAAGCCACTGGGGATGCCTCACAGATGTTAAGAGAGTAGATCTTAAATGTTCTCAACACACACACACAAAGGGTAATTATGTGATGTAATGAAGGTGTTAACTAACCCACCTGGGATAATCATCTCACAATAGATACATGTATCAAATCATTATTTTGTACACTTTAAACTTGCACAATGTTACATGCCAATTATATCTCAATAAATCTAGAAAAAACTTCTAATAAATAAAAAGGCATGTAAACTTTAAAGAATGTGGTGGTGAGGACATAATTGAGTCCATAACAAGCCTCCATAAGTTTTTATCTTTAACCATGATCCCATAACATCAAACTTTATTTCCTCTTGCCTTAATGGACTTCTTATTCTAATGCCCTCCTGTCTTCCTTTTTGTGGCTGCTGGCTGCATTCCTTTTTATGTCTTCAGATCATCATAAACCTGAAATCTTACAATACTTTAAAATTCTAAGTTTCCAGTGGAAAAGTGAAATTACATTAAAAATGAAGCATGACCAATGAAGTGTAAAGAAGTAGAATCCAAACACAATACTGCACACACACACACACACACACACTCACACAGAAATATTTTCCACATTCCATGTATATACACATAGGGTTTTCTCATTTGTTTCACCTTGACATAATTCCTTACAGGCATTGCTCTAAGCTAATGTTAATTGAATAGTCATGCTAGTTGGAGTTGGCAACAGTGTCAAATTTCTTGGATGACACTAACAAAATACACCTATAATCACATCTAATTCTGAAATTACTGGCAAAATTCAACTCGTCTTCTGGACTATCCTGAACTTTTTTCACAAGTGTTACTACTTAGTTCTCTTTTTCTCCCTTGGGACTGAAATTTTTAAGCATGTTCTTTTAAACTGAAGCAACAAAAGCCCAACCTAAATAGTCCAAGAAGTAGTACTTTAGATTTTGATGCTTGTCATTAATTTTTTTCCATACGTTACTCTTGAGAATATTATTTTAATTTGCTAGTATGAAGTTAGAATAAGAAGGCCTGTAATTTTGACCTAAGGAGATATAATGGTTATTTAAGAACATCTGTGCAGATAAAAGGTACAGAGAAGTGGTAGGGTATATAGTCCATGGGATGGTTCTTCAAAACATGCTCTGAGGTTTTAATCAAAACAAGAAGTTCCTTCTCACATACAGTTGACCATTTCCAATTCAGACATTTAAAAAGAATAACTTCCCCCTTGAAGAATATAATTCCTAGATTTTTTTAAGGTTGGCAATATTTCCTAGACTGGCAAATTAATTTCCTAGACTGATTCTTTTTTCTCTTACAACTTAAAACCTCAAAATCATCCATCCTGCATTAATTTAATATGATAGATAAGAACAGCTGCAGGCATTCCAGTCTAACCTGTACAGGATAGAAAGTCAAAGATTTTTTTTCCCTGATACCTGAAGAAAAGGTGCCCAAAAAGCTTATTCTCACTAACTTATGACGTGCATTTCCATCCTGCCTATGTACGAGTAAAGTGGATTCTAAACTATTAAGAAGAGGCAATGTTGCTATAAGAGCTACCTCCCTTGTCCCACCTCCCTTCTTTCTCAACTGGTAAGTCCCTGTGCCAAGGACAATGGATGGCCACAGCTATCCATGTTGCCATGGAGAGTAAATCCAATCGCCTCAGAAGCTGGATATGTCTTTCAGCTTCAAGAAATACCCAACATCGATCAATCTTTGTATCAAGTTACAATAAAATTTGTTAAGCCATGGTGAAAGGTTTGAGTCATCTCTATTCCAGTCTCTTATCTTGCCTAAAACATATCAGGAGTTTCAGAAAGTCCACCAACTTTCCTGCTTAGCATATGTAGCCTGTCTGAGCTAGTACCATTGTCCAGCCATGAGACACAGGGGAACTGAGCAGTTGCACATCTATCATTGCTCAAGGTTTGTGCTTCAAAGTGCTCTTTCCCTTGCCTTTTTATGAGGAAGATGATTACAATTTCTTGATTTCAGCATTTCACAAAGCAAGGCAATTTTGTCCACCCAGGAGCCTACTTTTGCATTTACATGAAACCTGGGGGCCTAAAAGTTTGATATATGAAATCATTCCAGAAGATTTTATGAGCAGAGACCCAAGGTAATGGTTAAAATGTATTTGAGAGCAATAAATCAATAAAATATAGCTGTTGTTTCACGATAAAAGATCCTTTCTTTTAGGTTCTTTTAGATTTTTCCTAAAAATCTTCAAATAGGTTTCTAAATGTTTTGCAACAGGGTCCTTAAGGCCATATATATGTGAATTATAAGTTATCTTATACTCTGTTTCTACACATGCACTTTAATTTTCCCATATTCCAGACTTCTTCCACATTGATGGTAGGAAGTCACATTACAAGACTCTGATAGCCTTTGCAGCTCTTCAGCTATTGTTGAAAAACAGTTTCATGCAAAGGGAAACTGGTTAGTCTGTATAAAAGCAATTAAATAAGCTTTTATGTACATTTGCTGATTCTGTATTTAACACAGTAGCTTGTACCATGTTCACATTGTCATAAATATTTTTCTTACCCTTAACATTTATTCAGAACGAAATGCAATGCTTTCACGCATTCAAAATAATATATCGGTAATACTGTTTGTGCACTAATATGCTTTACCTGAATTTGTTTGCCTAGAAAAGGGAAATAGCTTTATATACACATGTTCATTTTAAAATGGGAGGACAAATGATACCAGTGATTCATGACACAGTAAAACTGTGAACATCACTTAGCCAACTAAAAGTCTTTTAGCTTTTGTATTCAGTTTCATTTACTTATTTTTCAAAACTCTGAACACCAATTATGTGTGAAATCCAGTCTACATGCCTGAAATACATAAGTAAAGAAAACAAGCAGAACATTCTTGCTTTTTTTGTGTTCTAGCATAAGGAGACACAAAGTAAAGAATAAACACAACCAACTGAAAGTAAAGAGCAAGCTAAGGGGTTTGGGGTGCTGGAAAGACAGATTGCGATTTTAAATAGGCTGGTCAGAAAATGATTCACAGAAAAAGTGACAACTGTGCAAAGGTTTGAATGAGATGAGGTTGCTAGCCAGTGAGAATAACTGGGGGAAGAAGGAGAGGGAGAAGCCAGGGAGAATAATCTTGGACAGGAGCTTGTGTACGATGTTCAAGGAACAACAGGATGTTCACATATTCAAGAATGAAAAAACTCAACCAAATCCATGTCATTCAGTCTAAACTTCCCTGAGTCTACAGGTAACATGCATTGAGTCATTCCTGTTTATAATAAACTAGTAAGTTTCATTCCTGCTTATAATAAACTAGTAAGTTCTCATAAATATTTTCAATTTATTTACACGTTTGCATCCCCATTCTTATGCAGTTTTAATTTACATTTTTGCATTTTTCATTATATTATAATCTTCTTCAGGATAAGGAATTGGTTCTCTACTCATTATTTTTCTCTATTATGTTTTTTAGACCCAATAGACATTCAATAAATCTTATTAATTGTAAGCAGAAAAAACAGACTTAAGCGGCTGAGTTTTAAAAATTTTAACTTAGATTCCATGAATCACAGTCATCAAATCTTTTGGTCTTTGCCTCAGCTTCCTAAAGTGCAATTGAAAACCAATTAATAAGTTGTTAGATGTGTGAAACATTGTATAAATGTAAAATTATAATCAAAGAGACTCCTTACTTGTATTCTACAAATATATGAATAAAAAATAGGAGAGATAAAACGCAGAATTCTGAACACAGTTATTCAGAAAAAAATGCAATTGACAGAACATTGAGAAAATCAAAACACTGCATGTTGGGGCCAGTGATGACATTCTGTGAGCTACTGACCTGGATTTTCAGCTCTGATGGCCAATTATCATCAGCTAATACTAAATACCTGGATGCTAACCGCGATTAGGCCCTTGGGAAAGCTTTGCCTTCCACATTGATCCATTTCATGCCTTGTCTATTTCTAGAATCATGTCTCTCATGATTTTTAATCTTGTCAACTTTCATCTGAATCCCAACTTGCAATCATATAATAAGTCCAGTACTTAAATAATGTACTTTCATAGTTTCAAGATGCTACATAGGCTGTTTACATCAGGACTTTCTCTGATTGGTGTTCTGCGACTGTGGTTAAGCCTCAAAATTATTTTATTTATTATTCTAAACTTTTTACAAATTCCCGAAAGAAGTATGAACAAATTTACTCGACAGATTGGTAATGAGAAATATTAAATGAGGTTATCCTAGGATATTGTTATTATTATTTCCTTTCACATAGAAAGCGAAGCTGCTCACGGTGTTCAATAACTTTCAGTCTACCTTTCTTACAGACCCAATGGAACAGATTTTATCTTATTTACAGACACACAAAACATCCTCCCATTCAACTTCCTGTTACGAATTGTACATTGTCGTTCATTATTCATTCATTTTATATCTAATTATCTATCTCCAGCAATACACTAGAGACTGTGCTAGATGCTGGGGACGTTAATATAATTAAGACATTCTCTATGTCTTTTAGGAATTTACAGACTAGTGGAGGAGAAATAGAGATTGACATTCTACTTTGACTAGAGCTTTCCAGCATATTGTGGTTCAAAAGTTAGAACAGAGGAAATGACCCATGCTTACCAAACTCAAAGAAATTGGTATATAAACCAGTTGTATAAGCCAATTGCCTACTTACAAATTTAAAAGTAGTGATATTTTCTCAAACTAATGTGAATATCCTTTTTCACTATCCAGAGAAGCCTTTACCAATATCAGATTAGAAAAGAAACCAAGGTAACATTCAGACGGTTTCCCAGTGAGAATGGTATTAGAGTAAAGAAATCTAAATAGTCATAACCTATACTCAGGCTGTAATAAATACTGCAGAACACACTCAGCCACTACAGCTTGATGTACCTCCACTGTGACTCAACAGTCAGTGCTCTAGGTATAATGTCTTCACTATTTTACAGTTCAGGCTAGCACAGCCAAATCCTAGCTCTTGCTTCTTTCTCCCCCAGGCTTTTTGATGTTTTATAAACACGTATTTTCTTCAAGCCAATTAAAATATATTTGGTTCTGTTTGAGTGATTGCCACCCATTCACTAGGTGACACAAGCACGCTTTCTTGAAACTTACCTTAGGTAACTATCCTTATATTATCTTGCCATTTTTTAATACATTGACTATTTCTTAGGCATGCTATGTATTTAACTGTACTGGCAGAAAAATATGATTTGCAGTAGGCTATTAGAACTAGTAGATACAATGACTTTTATATTTGCCAAAAATGACCTCTTTCTATCTTCCCAGGTTGTAAAAATGATGATTATTGTCGTGGTGACATTTGCCATCTGCTGGCTGCCCTATCATATTTACTTCATCCTCACTGCAATCTATCAACAACTAAACAGGTGGAAATATATTCAGCAGGTCTACCTGGCTAGCTTTTGGCTGGCAATGAGCTCAACCATGTACAACCCCATCATCTACTGCTGTCTGAATAAGAGGTAAACACAAGATTACCAAATGCAAGCTCCTTTTCACTTCTGACTTCAGTGAAAGCATATAATGCTGTTCCAGCTCCCTGATGCACATTTAAAATTCAAAAGGAAGGGAAAATTGAGAAATTCACTGAGAGGAGCACAGAGCTAGATATTTTTCTAGACTCCTCCCTATTTAATGAAATAGCTCACCTTAACAATTACCTCTTCAAAACAACGCTTTTAGGGATTCTAACTGGGTGGGTTTTATATAGGCCAAATTCTCTCTCCAAACCCTTTAGAATTATACTTGCCAAAGAAAAAGAAATGCCCTGTTATTAATTAAAAGAGGAGAGTTGAAAATGTGCTCAAGTCCTCGAAGAAATGAAGGCACATCGTAGAAATGCGCAGACGGAGAGATGATGGCATATGTGAGTGGACTCTATTAAAAAGGATGTCTGGTAAATAGACTTCAAAATAGAAGGTGTTGTGAGAGCAACAGAAGCAACACTAAGGAAAAGAATGACAATCCTCCTTCCAGCATAATGAGGTCAGCGAGTTAGACAGGGTGCAGCCTCTGGTGGAGGGGGCGCTATTTTTTAAAGTGAAGTTGGAAAGAAAAGTAGAAATATTCACAGTTCAATTTAAGACTGGGAAAAAAAAAAGGTAAACTGTGGTTTCCAGATAAAAAACACCTTAGTTGTAAGGTCAGCACATGTAGGAGAAGGGTTAAGTTTCATAGGGTCAATAATTTCCTTAATAAACCTATATGGTTTAGCACAAGCAGAAACTGAATTTCATGGAAGTAACTACATGACCTAAATCCTAAGCTCGCTTTCCAGTTGGACCTCTACCACACCGTTCCTCAAGTTTCTTAAAAACTACTAAATTCTTACTTTTTTTCAGTAAGTGCATAAGCCATATATCAATTCAAACCTCCCCATAAGCAGTACATCTGTTTTTAATCAACTTCATGTAATGATTTACAAAGCCAAGGATTTTGCACTTTCATATATGATTAGATAAAAACCATCCAGATAAGCAATTAATTTTAATATTAAATGAGACTTTATAAATGTGTAATTATTTCTGTAAGAAGCTATTTTCAAATATGTCATTTTTAAGTGCCTTACCCAGCAAACTTAATTCACTTATGTAAATGTATAAAATTATTGAAGAAACATACACTCTTTCTTTGGCATATTGATTAGTGATACTGTGCTTTTACTATATGATGACTTGCTTCTCATTGGTGGAAAATTAAGATTCAATTCAAACAAGAAGAATGTAGTAGACTAGTACCAATACTGTGGCATAAATTCTAAGAGTTTGACTAGAAAATTAAATTTAAAAACTGAGTTGGCTTAACTGCATTAAGTAGGGCTTTCTGCACCAGTTGAAGGAAATTTCCACTTGAAAACTTGACTTTTTCTTCCCATGGCCTGCTTCTCCTCAGATTTCGAGCTGGCTTCAAGAGAGCATTCCGCTGGTGTCCTTTCATCAAAGTTTCTAGCTATGATGAGCTGGAGCTCAAGACCACCAGGTTTCACCCGACTCGGCAAAGCAGCCTGTACACTGTTACCAGGATGGAGTCCATGACAGTGGTGTTTGACCCCAATGATGTGGATAAGACCAAATCCAGTCGGAAGAAGAGAGTGCCTCCAAGAGACCCAAGCTTCAACGGCTGCTCCCGCCAGAATTCCAAATCTGCCTCCACCACTTCAAGTTTCATAAGCTCACCCTATACTTCTGTGGATGAATATTCCTAAATCCATTTCCTCAGCTGAAAGAGTAGGGTGAGGCCATAATGGTGCCACCATAGGCCCACACCCTCCTGATTGTCCGTCAGCCCTGTCCTACATACTCTCTGAAAATAGAAGGGTAATTTTCAGGCAACTATGTTTCAACTGAGAAAGATAGCATATAAGTGTAACAAAGACACTATTCAGATATTTGCCCCCTCAAAAGTAAAATGGCCTTTAAATTTATTCTTTGAAAACTGAATTATTATATGTAACAGAAAAATATACTGAGAAATACTTGTAGAATGTTCCATTTTTCTCACTGAAAAATTGCAATATACATTTGTGACCCTAAGGTGACATATGATTTTCCCAAAAGATTAAAGAACCTTTAAAATATAATTATGTGAATGAATTACAACAAAACCTATATAAAATGATATGTTTTCATCTATAGCTATAAAACAGAAAAAAAGTTATATGACTAATTTTACCACTAGAATGATGGAAAATTAACCTCCAGTAGTAAAAGTTAATGAAAATCTTTGCAAAAGAGAACTAATTCTGTGGAATAAAATTTTTTTGAGATTTAAAGATTTTCTCCAAGAAATGTAACTGAAAAAGAAATCTAATCAAATTATTAGGCATCTGTACATATTATTTTCTTTACATTTTTATCTGGGAAAGTGGCTTCAAAAGAAAAAAAAAATAATTATTTACTTTTTGACCATTACATATATTAAAGCGCCAAAAGCTAAGAAACAAAGTTAGGGCCTTAAAATGACAAAGCAAATCCTTCTGATCCTCCCTATTTTATTTTTCACAAATATTTTAAAAATTTTTTAAAAGATAGGTAGATTACAAAACACTAAAGATGCTTTCTAATGGAGAAGGGAAGAATCTCTGACTACCAATTTTTTTTTTTTTTTTTGTGGTACGCGGGCCTCTCACTGTTGCGGCCTCTCCCATTGCGGAGCACAGGCTCCGGACGCGCAGGTTCAGCGGCCATGGATCACGGGCCCAGCCGCTCCGTGGCATGTGGGGTCTTCACGGACCGGGGCACGAACCCGTGTCCCCGGCATCGGCAGGCGGACTCTTAACCACTGCGCCACCAGGGAAGCCCCTGACTACCAATTTTTAGCAAGAATTAAAGATAGTAATTCATAGTTATGACAGCGGACAAGAACATCTACTAGCTCCAAAGGGAAACGTGTTTCTCCTCCATAACCCCAGGAAAAAGTTTAAGGTGGATGTCAACTTAATACTTGTACAGTGCCCTTATTCTCTCCCCTTCCCCCACTGAAAAAAGAGTAAGGACTAGGGGAAAGTATCAGAAAATATATTCAGATGCAAAGCCTTAGGACAAAAAGTTTATGTACTGCCTATATGTATATTAGTGCCTATAGGTAAATCAAGTAAGATGTAGAAAGCTGAATCAACTGTTAGAGTAGAAAGCTGGACCAAACTTGGATAAATGTGAAATAGTACCAGGTGAACGAGAATCATATACACCTTTCCACAGAGAGAGCCTTCCTTTTGTCTGCTTAGATAATTCAGAAATTCCTCTAGAAAGAAATGAGCTAATGGTCCTAATAGAAGCATCTGTTTTACTACAAGCAAAAATATACTGACCCATTTCTGAAATCCATAACAAAACAAGGTACACCATTAAGCGTAGAATTTATCTTCCAGACCTCAGTGCTTATAAACCATCTTTTCTTGAATTAGGGATACTGTCACTCCTGCTCAAGAAAGCAGAAACCTCCTGAGAATGTGGTTGTATAGTACAGACTTCTCCTTTAAAATAGTCAGATTTTTAAAGCTATCCAGCTAGAATAATTACCTATAACACTTTCCTGGATTTTTATGCCTCCATCAATACAGAACCTCCTATTTTTTTTTTAAGTACAAGATAAAAGCAATTATTTCAAGAGAATATCATGGTCTATTGCTCCAACAACATCAAATTTTCCAATCCTACCCCCTGTTTTGGACCTGAAGTCAGAAATATTTAAATTGTTACAAGGTGTTAAAAAAGTCTACACACCCCTCATCATATGTGTTTAAGCTGAATTTCTTCTGATTACACCAACAAACAAGTAGATGCACATACATACATACACACACATGCAAGTGTGCAGACACATACAGTCTGTTTAATGTATGTAAGAACTTCAAAGAATTAAATTCAAAATTGAACGCTGAAATAGTAGCGGCCTTTACAGAGTTGCCACAAACAGTGCAATAAAGCCTGTGAAGCTTGTATGCATGCTTTAGATAAGCAAATGTATTATCATTTACTACCTAATCGTTGAATATGTTTTTAAGTGTTCATTCCAAAATATGTAAATGCTTATCATATAATGTGAAAGTGTCAAGAAAAAGCCTAATATTTTAAAGCAAACATTTCTTCTTCTTAAATTTATAAATGATTGTGGGACTAGCATTAATGAACGTTCTAGATACATGGGACCATATTCAGCTGTAGAATAGGAATATGAAGTCTGGCCCCCAAAATCAATGTAATCATCCCTCACCAAAATACATTAATACTGGGTCGTATGGTAGTTCTATTTTTAGTTTCTTAAGGAACCTCCATACTGTTCTCCATAGTGGCTGTATCAATTTACATTCCTACCAACAGTGCAAGAGGGTTCCCTTTTCTCTACACCCTTTCCAGCATTTATTGTTTGTAGATTTTTTGACATTGCCATTCTGATTGGTGTGAGGTTATAACCTCATTGTAGTTTTGATTTGCATTTCTCTAATGATTAGTGATGTTGAGCATTCTTTCATGTGTTTGTTGGCAGTCTGTATATCTTCTTTGGAGAAACGTCTATTTAGGTCTTCTGCCCATTTTTGGATTGGGTTGTTTGTTTTTTTTGATATTGAGCTGCATGAGCTGCTTGTAAAATTTGGAGATTAATCCTTTGTCAGTTGCTTCATTTGCAAATATTTTCTCCCATTCTGAGGGTTGTCTTTTAGGACAGGAATAAAGACGCAGACGTTGAGAATGGACTTGAGGACACAGGCAGGGGGAAGGGTAAGCTGGGATGAAGTGAGAGAGTAGCATTGACATATATACACTACCAAATGTAAAACAGATAGCTAGTGGGAAGCAGCTGCATAGCACAGGGAGATCAGCTCGGTGGTTTGTGACCACCTAGAGGGGTGGGATAGGGAGGGTGGGAGGGAGACGCAAGAGGGAGGAGATATGGGGATATATGTATGCATATAGCCGATTCACTTTGTTATACAGCAGAAACTAACACACCATTGTAAAGCAATTATACTCCAATAATGATGTTAAAAAAATACTTTAATACACCTGAAAAACATAACTCCTGCCTTCACACATTACGGAAACTCAGTATAATTTAGCAGGACATCTAAGGAAAAAATATTGCTCCAATCAGCTGTTTTGTTTGTATTCTTTTTGTTGTTGTTGCTTTGCTTGCCAAGTATCATCCTTCTGGCATGATGCAAATACCTGAGTTCCAGAGAGTATCTTTAATACGTTTTAGGGAAAACTGACATCATTTAGTTAATACTCATGACTCTTAAACCAAGACCTCATGAAGCAGAATATTTTAGGTTCAAAAATTTGAAAAGTAATAATAATAAAATGAATGAATACAATATGAAAAAATGAAAGAGATAAGATTTTAGTCCTTTTGTCTGAATTTTGACACTGAGAACTGTAGAATAATACACATGGAAACCAGCTTTAGTAGGAGTCATGTTAAATAAAGCTATGCCAGTATTTTCATATTTGTCAGGGTTTGGAAGAATTTGCCTCCAAAATTCACTCTACCCTCTGATGTTCAAGTTCACTGTGAATCTTCTTCACTGTTTGTAGGCAAACAGTGGCTGGAAATACCAGGCAGATGGTCAAAACATCCTAGGTGTTTTTGTACTTAGATCAACAGCAGAAAAATACAAACTATTTTGAGAGAATTCTAAAAGACTCAAAAAACCTTGCATCATTTTAAATACTGTTTTTAAATACAAAAATAATAAACATTGTATTTTCATTATTTTGCATCTGGACAAAGTGTTTTTGAAATTCCCTGCATGGGAAAAAATTAAAGCAAACATGATTACTATAGAATCCAATCAAACATCTTTTATTTTTTTTAGCAAGCTCAGTATGCTGCTGCATTTTTTTTATCTCCCAACTTCATGACAATGACATTTCTGACCCAGCAGCCAAATTCATGTTCTTTTCCAGATCCTGCCAGTCTCTTATAAACAGAGATCCTATGCATTTCAAAGTGAACTCCACCCCTACAATGCACACAGAAGAATGCCAAGAAGCTTAGTATCATACCTCAGAAGAACAAAATAAATGTGAAAAATCAATGCTGCCTAGCTCAGAATTTGAATTTGATTTTTGTTAGTGCAGAATTTCATCAGAAAACTTCTGATTAGTGTCTGGTAATTTACTCCATCAACTACAAAGGCAGGAAAATTATAACAATTTCTCACATTTACCAGTAACAATTTGAGTTCCCATTTATTTTTGTCCGTGTGCCAAAAGTTAAGAAAATCCAAGCATGACACTGGCCAGGTTGTAATATTTTCCTTCAGGCCAAGCAGGAATGGAGAATAACGTCCAATAGTTCTGAACAAGTTCAGTAACTGTGTGTTGTAAAACAGCTTGGCAAAAATTCTGTGTACATAAGAATAAATGTATATAATGTTTGTAGCTAGTGAATAAAGTATTTTCAAGTTGTGATAATTATACTGAGTAGATTTAATACATTCATTACCCTTTGTATATGTGGTAATATGTAACAGATTTGATTTCTTTTTTATTTTCCTTTAAAAGCATTAAAAATAATATTAAAAATAAAAGCAGTCAATATTTTCCTACTGGAACATATGTTCCAAAACATATGTTATGGAACATCCTACCTTGTCTAAACACACTCACCTAACCATCCCTCAAAACTATATTGTGCTTCCTCCTTTATTTTTCTTCATAAAAATGTCTAGCTTTCCTAAATTACCTTGATTCGGAAAAAGCATCTATGGGGAGCAAAGGTAGCAAACTGCAGAAGAATATTCTGAGTAGTTAGCAGCAGCAGGTTAATTGGAACACAGACTGAAAAGTGCATGTAGCTGAGTATAGAGCAGAGCATCTTAGAGCCATGGCATCAGAGCTATAACAACTGACAGACTCCAGTTTAAACCCAAGCCCCACCATCTGCTAGCTGGGGGACCTGGGGCAAGTGATTCTCTGCACTGAGCTTCATTTAACTCATCAATAAAAAAAGAGAAAATAATAATTTCTTCAAAGTGCTAATGTGAAGATTGAATAAACTACTGCATGAATAAGGCAGAGGCAAACATTACATAAATGTTCAAAAACATCATTAGTATCATTGTGTGCATGGGGGGATTAAAGAAACCCTCGCTGCCCATATGATTCTGCCCCCATTCAAAGCTCTTTGAGGGGCATAAGGAGCCTATAGTCTCCTATCCCTGAGCCCTGGGCTGTTTTCAGAGTCCCCACAAGATCTCAGGGATTACATAAGTGTTCTGGAAATTTGCCATCTGGCCATGGGCCCTGAGCAGGGAAAGCTATACGGGTGAAGGGTTAGAAATGGCCAATTAAGAGAAGGAGTAGCTTCAGACATGTGAAACTAAACTCACTTCTTAGGAAAGGTGCAGCCATTTTAGGTTGAAGAATAAAAATGTTGAACTGCAGAAGATAATAGATGACGGAGGAAAAGCAGAAATTTTTCTTTCTGGTTTCCTTGGCAGCATCACTGACTGCTCTCTCAGGGCCTCCTCCCCCATGCTCTGAGGAAGAGTGCTCAGGGACAATTCCAGGTCAAGTGGCAGCAATGACCCACACTGACTCTCCATTTCCACCAGCTGCAAGGACATCTTATTTGATTCAGTCCCTCAACCCCATTTAGATACAAGCATTCCCTAACCTAACCTACCAACTCATTGAAGAAGCAGGAAGGAGAGAAAAGAGCAAGGGATCTTCACCAGCTCACCACCCATCTAAAGCATTGGGAAATCCTCTAAGCTCTTAAAAGATATCCAATGTTCTATTGACTCACACTATATCAACTGCTACAAACATGGTCCAAGTTGCCATCATTTCCTGCCTGGATTATTGCAATAGCCTCCACCCCATGTTCTCCTTAAAGTTTATTCTCAAGAAAGCAACCAGAGAGATTCTTTTAAAACTGCATCACATCATCTCTCACCTCTGCTTAAAACCCTCTCATGGCTTCCCATTTCACTCAGAATAAAAGCCAAAATCCTTACAACGGCCTAGTGATGTGGCCCTTAGTTTTTCTGCTTTTCTCTTCCATGCTCACTGAGATCCATGGATCCATCTACATCGACTTCTTTCTTAGCAAATGCCAAGCATGCTACAACCTCAGGACTCTGGAACTGGCTATCTCTTTTGTCTAGAATGTTGTCCACCGAGATAACTGCATGACAAACTCCATCATTTTCTTCAAATCTTTGCCCAGTGAGGCTAATACTGATTACTTTATTTAAAACAGCAAATCCTTACCCCCACCCCAAACTATTCCTCCCAATTTTCCATCTTGCCCTTTATTTTTTCACAGCATTAATCATTTTTTAGAATACCATATAACTTATTCATTATATTTAGTATCTACTCCCCTGAATAAATGTACAAGTTCTACTAGGGAATGGGCTCATTAAATAATCATTAAATGAATGAGTGAATAAAAAAGTTTTGATGCAAGGTATAGTGGAGATTGAAGTTCTTCATAAAGCCATCATTTCTCAATGCCAGAGTATGTCAGATGACATTTTCCTACTGTCTCATACCATCACGCCCCCTGTGTACACTCTTCACTGTGATGCCAGGGCTGGTATTTTGTAAAATACACTCTCCAGACTCCCTTATTGCCTGATTTTCTGTTAGGTTCTGTAATGGGAGTCATTAGAAGGAACTCAGAGTGTAGAAGGAGAGAAATTCTGGTCAGTGGTATTCCAGCAGCAGCAAACCTCTACCTTCTTCAACACTCCCAGCACTAGCTTTCCATGCACCCTCCAAGATAACAGTAGCAACTGTACTGTGCCCCTTTAATGATCAGATACCAACCACACCACATTCCCTCACCAGAAGGTCTATGACATTTTCACAGAGTCCCAAGCACCAGGCCACTGAGGTCACTCTTCTGAGTTCTCAGAGTCCAGCAATATCTCCTCTTACTTTTTTGTATCCCAAGATTCCACAACAAGTATGTATTTCTGCATTGTATCAAGACCTGATTTTTGCTCTTTCAGACTTCTAACATCTGTGGAACTAAAACCTCTGCTTGAAATACCTAATGTGATTTACCTTTTCCTTACTGGGCTTCTTGGATTCTGGCTTAGTTTAATTATGTCTTTGATCTCGAATACCATCTGAACCCCCAATCAATGGAAAATTGGGCATTAATAATCAATGGCATGCAATGTCATTGTGATTAAATTATCACCTTTGGTTACTTGGGATGAAAGGCCTACTGAAGGCAAGACTTTGGGAAGTTGAATGGCAGCTGTACTTATTTATTGTGGGATTATTAACTACAGTGACTGAGGAGGGGAGGTAGTAGTATTTCTAATAATATATATACTAGAAAACATACACAGAGGAAATGATGAGCTTAGGCCTTTAAACTTTTATCACAAGTAATTATTGGAAGACCATCAGTTTTATAAGAGGGCCCTAAAATAACCTCTTATTTTAGGCAACCACAGAGCAGATATGACTAAAAATTACTCCTAAAATTTAACTGTGTGGGTTGCAGAATGACAACATCGGTTATGTTCATAGTTCATTGAAAGAGGAAGACAGTTTCCCTTGAGGAAGAACCTTGCAACACAACCACAAGTATACATTATAAGTATCCCTTCAAGGCTTTCCCCAGAGGACCTGTGGCCTTTCACTAGAAAGAATGTGCACTGTCAAAAGACATAAATATATATGTATAGAAAAATATGTATAGAATATGTATAGTGGGCAGACACAGATGACCTGTCTGACCACTAAATGTCTACGAGCACTATTTGTGCTCAACACAGAATGTACTCCCCACACACCCCATTGCAGACCTCACGAAGTGGCACCCATTTACTGCATCCAGCTCAAAGATCAGTATATCCAGGTGGTGTGTAGCCCTCTTCATCTGACCTGCATGGGGTTATTCCTGGTACTGTGATCTACAATCTAAAATGACAAGCCATTTGTCCCACCCCACATCCAACACACAGTGGTGGAGAAGGGACAGAATAAATATAACTACAAACTTAAATTCAAAAAAGGGAAGAATAGAAGCACACAGCAGGCACTGGTTCTTGCAATGATGGATTTCTAGAGGAAAAGTATTGTGTGTTCCTGGCAGTGGAGTATTTCAGTATCTGATTTTAATGGCTGTCATCTGAAAACACATGCATCACAAACATATGTATAGAATCAAATGGAAAAATGAGATATTGTTAGCTTCCTTTACTATTGACTATGGATGTTAAAACACAAAATAAGTAAAAATACTCCTTAAGAGTATGAGCATATGAAATAATTAATAATTATACTTATTTTTCACCAACTATGCAGAAGTTTTCCTTTAATATTCTGTTCTGCAATTCGATCACTTACACTTACATACTGAAAGGTACTGTACTTTCTTAGGTTATTAACAAATGTTTTAACATCTTGTCTAACTGTTGAAGAACAAAACCTTTAATATAGAAGATTTAAATATTTCAGAAAGTTTTGTTTTTAGGTTTTGTAAGTATGAATACAAGAAGGATTTTATAGGAAGTATCCTTCTTTGTCCTTGGATTATGGGAAACCTCCTTTCAGACTTGGAGCTCCAGATTCATAGTGAGCCAAAATCAAGCAACAGCTTTGAAAGTTCTTTTGACCCTGAGTATGACAACTAAAGTACACATGCTAGCTGTTCTCTTCAGGCTGAAAAACCTATCACCCCATCTCAAGTTCAAAGAGATAGCTGCTTCCTCTCTATGGCTTAAGTTCTCTTAGATTTCACCTCGTGGTTTCTCTCAGGAATCAAAGGAACTCCAGCAAACATGAATCAACCATTTCACTTTTATGCCTGTCAGAGTCCATGAAGATCATGGTCAAGTATAAAATGTAGTCCACCTACCTCATATGATAACAGAAGAGCAGACTATTAAGGATAGCCCTGTATGGATAGAGGTGAAAGCAGCTAAAAATTATCTAAACATTATGTAACTGCTTTGCTAATACCCCTCCCTCAGTGATCATATGAAATTTCATTGTTCAGATTAGAGTTGAGACAACCGTAATCTTTCATTTTATCATTTTGATCACCCTCAGAAAATGTGAGTGTATACAGACTATTAGGGCATAGAACATTCACAATAGCCCATAATATTACACCAAGGACATAAGGATTTCCTTGCCATGTAGACTGAGAAATTACTCAGTTTATTTTGTCTGTTTTCAACAGAAAACATTTGTGTGAAGGCAAGAGAAAATCGTGTTCAATTTAGTAAAAAATGTTTTAAAGTTAACATTTATTTCAGCAGATAATATTCATCATCATCTTCAATCAGCTTCACCCTCTATTACCAAATACTTAGACTGTATTTTTAAATCATGCATAGCTTATTAATTTTTTACACAGCCTTATGAAGTAGAATATTATCCCCATATTTATTTATTAATTTAGTAAAGAAATTAAAACACAGATATTTAAGCAATCTTCCCCAAATTACGCAGCTTGCTGTTGGTGAAAGTAAGCTTTGAGCCCAGGGAATCTGACTCCAGAAGCTACCTACACCTTTGACTAGTAGTTTGTGAGATCCAGCCACATAAACCTGGTACAGTAAAGGCTATGTATGTCTGTCTCTGATGCTGATACAATCTTAGGAAACAAAAAATCCTGACACATTCTGATATTGTAATCTTTAAAGTGTGGGTAGTATACATTGCATTTGGTGGTTTCGAAGTAGATGAACTACTACCACCAAACACCAAAACGTGTAGTATTTTCAGAGAAGATCATGACCAGTTAGATGGAGAGACATCTTCTGAGGTCTAGTTATTCCAAGGAATAAATGTCAGTCCTGGTTCTTATCCTAAGCCTGTGGTGTCCCAGAGTTGACTCTAAATCAGATTAGTTAAGTAATATTAGTAAATCTCATAGGCAACTGGAGAAGATATCATAATATTGGCTAACTAGCATATTAGCTTCCTACATGGAGAAACAATTATTCAGGAAATTGATTGAGCATGGAATCTGGACAAGGGTTATAATATAGTCATTTTCTTTTACTAGTTTTCTCTATATGTTTTTCCTTGGACAATTCTCATCTATGACTAAGGCACTGTTGATGAATATAGCATCTATTCCTTTGAATCTATCTTGTTGAATCCTCAAAATGCTGAGCCCCAGTTACATTTGTGAACAAATAATTTCACTACATTATAGCAAGTGATTAAAGAATATATGTATAAGGTGCCTTGGGAACAGACTGGGGAGAGCACCTCTGTCTGCCAGGGAAAATTGGGAGGAAAAAAGAAATGTATAGAGAATAACTTTCACAGGAGAAGTGGGGCTTGAACTGAATCCCAAAGGATAAATCTCTTTTCCAAAGAGAAGAAAAAGTCATGCATAGAGAACAGAGTGTAAGGGCCAAGGAGACTAAAAAATCCACATTTTTCCCCACTAACTGCTAAATTATTTTCAAAGTTAAAAGTAAAAAAAGCTAATGGTACATCATTAGGCAACACTAAAATTATCTTGAGGCTTGACAATGTCAAATAATAAATTACTTCTGCCAGGCAGAGCCAGTTACCTTTTATAACATCAATTTAGATTCACACAAAGCACCCTCCTCACATCCTCCTTAGGTTCTTCCAACCATGCATCAAAGTCATAAGAACGGACACTAATCTGATTACAAATGATCAAGGCATTTCCTGTCTGTAACGTTTCGGATCAAACTCAGTGTACAGTGTATTTCCTAAATCAATACAAGTAATGAAAAAAGTTTTAATTATTTTACACTATTTGTACAAGTTGTTGGAGCTATTGGATACATAACATTTTATTTTAACCCAACAACATTAACACAATCATTTTTGTTTCAGGAAGACTTTAATATAAAATATTCAGCTTTCTTTTTATTGCCATTTAATATCTAAAACAGATGTGCTTACTCCATGTCTGAGACTAACTACTTAAGGTCAGGGATGAAATGAAGGAAAAGATGAGAGTCAGGTATGAATAAAGAGATAAAGGGCTTAAGGTGGAGGCAATAAAGGTACAGAGATCAATAATGGAATGACATCAAGCTCAAGAATGAGTTAAATTTGGAGTAAGGACCATGTATGGAGTAAAGGTAATGGACCCAGGGTCAAAGTGCCTTTCCTCAGAACCTTTTCTACTGCTCAAGAGTAGATTACTAATACTCATGTCCATGGAATAACAAAAAAAATAATTCTGAGACACTATTCCATCACCAATAAAATTTCCCTATATTTGTCAGTTATTAATATTTAGCAGATAGATGCAATATAAAAATAGCTACAAAGATAGATGGGAGATAGATAAAATAACTGTGATAAAGGACTATATTAACTAGGGTAGTCTTCCTTGGAATTATTATTTTTTAATTCAATATTACAGTTCAAACTTTAAATAGATTTTTTAAAGGGTGAAGTTCAACACGGAAGTTCAGCAGTACATATTAATATTTTCAATAAAATTATTCCAGTAAACTATCCTAAAATTAGGAGTTTGGGATTAACATATATACACTACTATATATAAAGTAGATAAACAACAAGGACCTACTGTATAGCACAGGGAACTATACTCAATGTCTTGTAATAACATATAATGGAATAGAATCTGAAAAAGAATAGATGTATACATACAACTGAATCACTTTGCTGTATACTTGAAACTAACACAACATTGTAAATTATACTTCAATTTTTTAAAAAGCTATTCTAGGCATAAGGTGAAATGAAAAAAATATTTAGAATGGGTTTTGTCCCTATCCTTACTGTTGAATGAATCTCTTCCATTTCCACTTAAGACTGAGAAGACAATAATCAAAATACTTATTTTTCATTCACATTATACCAGCACTTGTGCCAAGCACTTGAAATATCATTAAGAACAAAACAGAAACTAGGACATCATAGAACTTAGAGTCAAGTGGAGGAGATAGTACTCAAATAATTACATGGATATGCAATTTAATTATTACCATGGAAGAGTTGTGAAGGAAAAATTCACAGTGAGAATGCATAGCAGAGAAACCTCATTTGAGAGGGGCGGGAGGATTCCCAAGAAGGAGACATTTAAACAGAAACCTAAGGTGATCCTATTGAGATTATCCAGAAGAAATGGGAGATTCTGTTTTCAAGCAGAGAAAAAAGTGTATACAAACACTCTGAAGCAGGAACTTGTCTTGCTTGTGAAACTAAAAGAAGGTTATCAAGGCTCCAGAGTAAACATTGAGGGAGTATGACATGAAAGGAAAGCAAGACCATGTGCTGGCTGCTATACCTCTGCCTGTTGTGACTTCTCAGGTGATAAATACTTACCTTATAAGATAAGACCCAACCCACAAATTCGTACATCGATCTCTGAAAGAGAGATGAGACTAACTTCCTATGGAAGGAAACTCCATGCTTATTTACTGTATCTGTGTGCCTTGGATTCCACAGGGAATTTGTTGCTGTCGTCAACGTTAAACAATAACTAGAGGCTAGAGAACAGTAGACACTACCAGTTTCACTAAACTCTAAATGAGGACCAACAAAGAATATCCAATGTCCTCTCCATTTCCCACAACTCCACAGAGACCCTCGTCATATTCCAAGAAGGAACGGATCTCTGTGACAAACGCTCCTGAGTTGTCTTGTACGATAAGTAATCACTGGATTTAAAACAGATAACCTCACTACAAACAAGACAACTCAGGAGCGTTTGTCACAGAGATCTCTTCCTTCTTGGGATGCTTCTCTTGGATCAAGAAACTTCAGCCTCCTGGTTTTCTTTCTATCTCACCAGCTACTCTTCCTAGTCTACTTGACGCTCCTTCTCTCAGTGTGGAAATGTATCCAAAACTAAGTCCTGGGCCCCCTTCTCTTCCCCATCAATATACTCTCCCATCCAGACCCATCACTTTAAATACCCGTATCTCCTAAATCATTACTTCCAAATTTGACCTCTCATAGTTCTAGATGTGTATATACAATTTGACATCTACACTTTGACGGAATCTTAACACAAGCATCTTAAAAATAATATGACCACGGGCTTCCCTGGTGGCGCATTGGTTGAGAGTCCGCCTGCTGATGCAGGGGACACGGGTTCATGCCCTGGTCCAGGAAGATCCCACATACTGCGGAGCAGCTGGGCCCATGAGCCATGGCCACTGAACCTGCGCGTCCAGAGCCTGTGCTCCACAACGGGAGAGGCCACAACAGTGAGAGGCCCGCGTACCGCAAAAAAAATAAATATGACCAAAGGGAACTTGACTTCCCTGCTGTATTATAAGATCTAACATTTCAAGTGCTGCCTTGACATCTTTGAGTTTCACAGAGCCAAAAGGTCTAGCTGTGAGTTCCCTGCTCTTGCCAGAAATGCTCCTACCCAGTGGAAAATGTTACCCACCTGACTAGTTCCCTATCAGCTGAACTAGCTGCCACAACCTGGTCCCCTCAAGCTAACAAATTCACCTGGCTGCCAACCCATGACATTATTTAAGCAAGCAATCATATCCTCCTGCAGGAACCAGGGGGCAATTGACCCTCCTGTTACTACAAGACCTGCCTTCCACAGCCCCTTCTGGTTCACTGTGCCCCTGACTGAAACACCTGTTAGGCCTGGCATGGCATGTGCTATCCTCTTCCCCTAGGCTGTGAGAATACATGACTAATAAATTGTCGATCTCATCTGTCTAGTGTCAGTGTTGTATATTTGACCACCTTCTATGATTTAGGGCATAGGATCTCTCCTTCAGCCACGGGATGAATAGGCAGTCACCATAATACCCCCGAAACTAACTCCTTCTGAACTACATTTCAATATATAGTGCTACCATCCAGCAAGTTGCTAAGTCAGTAAGCTATCTTTTACTCTTTTCCTTCCCTCTTACCCACATTTAATCAGTTTGAAAGTCCTGTCAACTCTGCCTCAAAAATGTAACCCAAAACTGTCTGTTTCTTTCCATCTGCATTACCTCCTATATTTAGCTAATATTCTCTCTCACATATATCACCACAGTGACCCCCTATCTGGACTCCTAGCCTTTACTCTTACTATGAAAAATTCATTATTCACACAATAGCCAGTTTAAAAAAGTTCTAGTAGTTTTCCATCACACTTTAAACAAAATATAAATTCTTTCCTGGCTTAACAAAGTCTTAAATTATTTGATTCTGCTCGCCTCCTTGATTCATCTTGTCTTATGCTATGCATCACCCACTCTCTTTCAAACACAGAACTAAATTCTTCATCTCTCCCTAGAATTCTTGCTTTGGGGCTTTTAAATTAGTTATTCTGGGCTCCCCTGGTGGCACAGTGGTTAAGAATCCGCCTGCCAATGCAGGGGACACGGGTTCCAGCCCTGGTCCAGGAAGATCCCACATGCCGCGGAGCAACTAAGCCCGTGCGCCACAACTACTGAGCCTGTGCCCTAGAACCTGTGAGCCACAACTACTGAGCCCAGATGCCGCAACTACTAAAGCCAGTGCACCTACAGCCCCTGCTCCACAACAATAGAAGTCACCATAATGAGAAGCCTGCACACCACAATGAAGAGTAGCCCCCGCTCGCCGCAATTAGAGAAAGCCCACGTGCAGCAACGAAGACCGAACGCAGCCTAAATAAATAAAATTAGTTGTTCTTTCTGCCTGGAAAGAGTTTCCTTCTGATCTTGTCATGGCTGGCTAATTATTGTCAATCAGATCTCAGTT
The DNA here is from genome assembly GCF_949987515.2 of Delphinus delphis. NCBI lineage: Eukaryota > Metazoa > Chordata > Mammalia > Artiodactyla > Delphinidae > Delphinus > Delphinus delphis. Next base: position 103,927,675 of record NC_082687.1, on the reverse strand, counting down.
AAAACATTTCTTCTTATATTCCCTGATCTCTCAGTCTCCACCATATCACCTTATTTTAATTTTCTTCATACATCTACTATCTGATATCTTTCTTGTTTATTTATTTGCTCATTTACTTGATATCTGTCTCCTGAACCAGATTGGAAGCTGATGAGAGCAAGTACCTTGACTGGCTTATTTACCACCATAATCTCAGTATCCAGAGCCTTACCTGATACATAATGGGAAATTAATAGATAATGGTTAAAAGAACAAATAAATGAAGCAAAGGAAAGCAGTTGTTAAAGCATAAAGTTTGGCTTAATACAGGCCATTGTTCCAATCCCACTAGCTGTGTGATCCTTCTGAATCTTAGTTTTCTTCTGTAGAATGTGAATAATAACTGTTTCACAGGGGTTTCCTGGGAATTAAATTAGATATCAGGAGTTTTATGTTTCTAAACAATTCCTATTAATGTAGGACCTACATAATAATAAAAACCGTTATAAGACAGACATGGGCTGCTTCAGTCAGCTTCTAACAAATCTTGAGACAACACACAGAAGAAGGAAGTAAAATCAGAATTACAAAATTCTAATTCACTCAGATTACTCAATTACTAGACAGTTGTTTTTAGAGAGTTTTTTTAAAGAGGATTGAATGGAAACTGTATAACTTCCTTAGCTCCTAGTTAAAATCTATTCTTCAAATTATAGCAAAATAACTAAGTTGTAAATAAGAAGCATGTAAGAGAGGCAGTGCTCCCTTTACACTTTATGTGACTGAATTGTAATCTTGTTTATTTTAAATCATGTCTCTCAAATTATGTTTAAGCCTCAGTACAATTGTGTAGAAATATACAAAAGTCATAGTGCTGTAGTGTCACACTGAAAATTCATATAGATGCTTGGGAACACAAGAGTGAAGCAAATTAACACACAGTTTTAAAAAGCTGAAAGACAATTTACCTTGCCTCACTCTTTTGAGCTGCAAATGCTATGTATTTCACATTATTGAGAAATGATCATAATATGTATTTAACAAAATTTGTTAATAAGGAAATTAATTTTAGCATGAAACATGGTTGTCTCTATGGTTTTATATATAACACTTAAACCGAACATGTGTCAGATGTTGAGCATTTTCCCCAAAATTATTCTCCTTCACACCATCTCCAACATATAACATATGATGTACTATATGATGACAGAAGGTGTTCTATTTTATGTTATAAGACTATCTCAAGTCCAATAGCTCACCACCAAAAATAAAACCCAACAGTGGATTCAAGACTTTAAGTAACATTTGAAAGCAACCACTGACCTTCTTTTGCTGCATGAGATTTGAAATTGGTTAATGCTGTATATGTAGTACTCCATTGTTCTACGGTTGAACATTGGGGTATTTCCAGTGTTGAGACATTACAAAGAGTAATTACAAAGAGTAAGAATGTAAGAAATATTCTTATATTTGTCTCTAGGTACCTTGATCATAAAGTTGTAGGACATATGTAAGTTCAGCTTTAGTAGGTACTGCCAAACAGTTTTCAAAAGTGGTTGCAGTCATTTATATTCTCACTGGCAGTCTACAAAAGTCCCATTCGCTCCACGTCCTCAACCACTTTGGGATTGTCTGTTTTTCACATTAGCTGTCCTTTATTGTTTGTTTTTTTGTTTGTTTCTTTGTTTGCGGTACGCGGGCCTATCACTGTTGTGGCCTCTCCCGTTGTGGAGCACAGGCTCCGGACGTGCAGGCTCAGCGGCCATGGCTCACGGGCCCAGCCGCTCCGCAGTATGTGGGATCTTCCCGCACCAGGGACGAACCCATGTCCCCTGCATCAGCAGGTGGACTCTCAACCACTGCACCACCAGGGAAGCCCTCCTTTATTGTTTTAATTTGTATTTTAGTAATGACAAATGAAGTTGAGTACCTTTTAAAAAATGTATTGGTCATATAGGTCTGTTCTTTTATGAAATGCTGGCTTGAGTCTTTTGTTCAAAACCCCTAAAGGAAAACATAGGCAGAACATTCTTTAACATAAATCATGGCAATATTCTTTTGGATCTGTCTCCTAAGACAAAAGGAAACAAAAGCAAAAATAAACAAGTGAAACCTAATTAAACTTAAAAGCTCTTGCACCACAAAGGAAACCTGACAAAATGAAAAGACAACATAGGGAAAGGGAGAAAATCTTTGCAGATGATATGACTGATAAGGGGTTAATATGTGAACAGCTCATACATCTCAATATCAAAAACAAATCATTAAAAAGTGGTCAGAAGACCTGAATAGACATTTTTTCAAAGAAGACATACAGATGGCCAACAGGCACATGAAAAGATGCTCAACATCACTAATCATCAGAGAAGTGTAAATCAAACCCACAATGAGATATCTCCTCCCACCTGTCAGAATGGCTATCATCAAAAAGAACACAAATAACAAATGCTGGTGAGGATGTATAGAAAAGGGAACCCTTGTATACTGTTGGTAGGGACGTAAATTGGTGCAGCTGCAATGGAAAACAGTATGGAGGCTCCTCAAAAACTAAAAATAGAACTACCATATGATCCAGTAATTCTACTCCTGGGAATATATCCAAAGAAAACAAAAACACTAATTCAAAAACATACATGAATCCCAATGTTCATAGAAGCATTATTTACAATAGCCACGACATGGAAGCAACCTGAGGGCTCATCAGCAGGTTGAGCACTGATGGATAAAGAAGATGTGGTATCTATCTATACAATGAAATATTACTCAGTCTTTAAAAAAGAATGAAATTCTGCCATTAACAATGTGGATGGAGCTAGAGGGTATTATGCTTAGTGAAAGTAAGTCACACAGAGAAAGACAAATACACCTTTGAACCAACCTTAGGACCATCTATGTATGAGCTTCTGATTAAAGAGACTTAAAATGATCCTTATGTTTTAAGACACTACTAATCAGGTTCTCTGTTATTTGAAGCCAAATGTATCATAACTGATACACAACCATTCCTGTTTTTCTTTCCTGAGAGATCCGGGCATTAAATTTTGAAAACTCTGATAGAAATCTATGTCTAAAATAGGAAAAATGATAATATCAATCTCACATTTCAGTGCAAGGGAATGGTTTTATTGGAGAAAATAATATTCAAAGATTATCAACATATCAATTAATTTATCCTCCAGAAAAACATCTGAAATAAAAGTCAGAGTAAGTAGTTTCAGAGAAAATAGGTGTTTCAAAATTCACAAAATTATAGGCATGTAAAATTCAGAGCATTAAATTCCAGAACTCCTCACTCCAATGAGCTGATACTAATTAATCAAAGTCATCTAACTGAGGGATGCCTCCAAACTGAATTAAGACTTTATGATCTTTGCAGATTAATTTATTGCATTTCACTAGGATCAGTATTATACTAAATATATACTAAAGCAATTTCTACTAAAAGAGAAAGAATTATATGACAGCCTCTTAAGCAGATTTGGTCAATTACAGTTTTACTACATGGAGATTAACATTTTAAAATTAAAATTTTAGTAACTGCAGACACAATTATTTCTTTGTATTTAATGAATTTAATTCAATAATTATTTCCTTCACAGAAAGCTAAAAGTTATTACTTTAATTTAGGAAATTAAAACTTTTAGTAAAATTACTAATAAGCCTACATATTGATCTGAGCTGATACATATTACTTTGTGCTTCCGTGGATAATTTCATTCAGCAAAAGTTGTAATTTTAAGATGAGAAGATAATTGCTAAGGAAAATAACTTTTTGTCATTTTTTAACTTAGTGTAAATCTAAAGAGATTGAGGGAAAGATGTATTCAATAGTTTACCAGCAGTCTTTGGCAGAGAGAAAAACTAGGCAGCCAAGGGGGTCATAGTAAACCTGAAGTTGGAATAAAGATTCAAATACTATCTCATTTCTAGTCAGTTCTTTTTCTAGACTAATCATAGATATTCAAAGATACAATAGGGATATTTATGAAGTATAATGAGTCAAATTATAGAAAGGTGTTAAACTTAAATACCCTTATCATTCACCAAAGCTTGAAAGTAGAAATGACATAGACCCTATCCCCAACCTTTTCTTTTGTTGTTGTTTGTTTTCTTGCAACTTGAAGTTGATGTTATTCAGCAAAGGAGGAAGGGCTGAAGACTGTCTTGGAAGTGGTATTTTTTTCTTGAACTCAACGTACGTGTAATGACTAGCTATTTTGTACTCAATACTACATAGAATCTTAATCTCACCAAGTAGAAATCAAAGTTAGACCACAATATGAATCAGCACATGGTCAGGTTGCAGAGGAGCTAAGGTTTCATCGTGCAGCTTAACTTGGGCTCTACCATCAAACATGGTAAATAAGGCATTAGCCAGAGGGAAGAGGGGAAGACAGCACCACAGCAAGAACAAGGTGGTTTGAACCCCCAAATGAACATGGAGAATTTTAAGAAAATTGCAGTAAAAGCTTGCTTTCTTTGAGTTAAGTGTTTAAGCATGGGGATGGCCTTGATTTTGTGCCTTAGACCATAATCTGATGTCTTACATGGATGACCTTGGTTGGATCTAGCAGAAATCATTATCATCCTTTTCCCCTTAAAGATCAAATAAATGTGAGCACAATGTGAACTGACACTTTAGCTCTCATTTGTCAGGGCCTCCTTTTAGCCCTCCTTAGACCCCTGCAGCTAGACTTCCAAGCAGAAGTTACCTTGAGCCAAAATTTTACTTTTCCTACAAGAAGAGATAATAACAAAAATGACTATTTTGAAGGGTGAAACTGTTAAGCACTATGTAAATGTTCATTAATTCGAGTTAAAGGAGCTCCATGCAATGGAACTCTAGTATAGATGAAGCATACATATATAATTACGAATTTTGAGTACTTTGAGTTAATAAGTCCCAAGATAAACCCTCATTATGGCTAAATGCGTATTGCAGGATCTTGAACCAGGCCTCAAGATGTTAAGTTAAAAAATAATATAGTCTTCCACCACAAAAAGTCCAATGTACATAACTTGATAATAATTCTTGTGCTACTTATTATTATAAAAGAAAATTTAGCAGAGTTCTTTTGGATGCCCAAAACCAGTGGCTATGTCCGTGCTTGAAGTCTGAACTAACCTGGAAATGAGGGGCATATATTTTCCACTGCTATACTGCTTGCAGCTCAAGGAACCCACCTCTGGAAAGCTGCTATCCCTTCTAATCCTATCCTGCAGACAGCATTGTCCTCATTATCATAATTCTCTTATTCTTGTGAGGTCCTCGTTATCAGCATATGATTGGTATAGAGAAAAAAATCCAAGTAAAGGAGAATATGCATGAGGCATAGTCACTCTGGAAAAGTTGGGAGTTTCTTATAAAGTTAAAACACACTGTGTGACTCAAAAATTCCTCTCCTGGCTCTTTATGCAAGAGAAATAAACTTATGTTCACACACACACCCACACAGGTCAAAATCTCATCCTAAATGGAGGCAGAAATCAGTTTCATGAAATCCTAATTGGGGTCCATTGCCCAGAGTTGTCAAGCTCACAGGACACTGGAAAGACCAGAATAGAAATATCATAAGCTTATTGGCAGTTAAAGAGAAAATAAATGTGGCTTTTCTAGTTTGTTTGAGTCTTAAGAGACTCAGAAAGTAGCTAATGTTCTCAAAGAGGGTTTTGTTTTTTTTTTCTGTTTTCTTTTAACATCTTTATTGGAGTGTAATTGCTTTACATTAATGTGTTAGTTTCTTATGTATAACAAAGTGAATCAGCTATCCGTATACATATATCCCCATATCCCCTCCCTCTTTCTTCTCCCTTCCACCCTCCCTATCCCACCCCTCTAGGTGGTCACGAAGCACCTAGCTAGTCTCCCTGTGCTATGCAGTTGCTTCCCACTAGCTATCTATTTTACATTTGGTAGTGTATATATGTAAATGCCATTCTATTACTTTGTCCCAGCTTACCCTTACCCCTTCCCATGTCCTCAAGTCCATTCTCTACATCTGAGTCTTTACTCCGGTCACACCCCTAGGTTCTTCAGAAACATTATTATTATTTTTTAGATTCCATGTATATGAGCTAGCATACAGTATTTGTTTTTCTCTTTCTGACTTACTTAACTCTGTATGACAGACTCTAGGTCCATCCACCTCACTACAAATAACTCAATTTAGTTTCATTTTAGAGCTGAGTAATATTCCATGGTATATACGTGGTGGAATGAACATTGTGGTACGTGACTCTTTGAATTATGGTTTTCTCAGGGTATACGCCAAGTAGTGGGATTGCTGGGTCGTATGGCAGTTCTATTTCTAGTTTTTTAAGGAACCTCCATACTGTTCTCCATAGTGGCTGTATAATTTACATTCCCACCAACAGTGTATGAGAGTTCCCTTTTCTCCACGCCCTCTCCAGCATTTATTGTTTGTAGATTTTTTGATGATGGCCATTCTGACTGGTGTGAGATGATATCGCACTGTAGTTTTGATTTGCATTTCTCTAATGATTAATGATGTTGAGCATTCTTTCATGTGTTTGTTGGCAGTCTGTATATCTTCTTTGGAGAAATGTCTGTTTAGGTCTTCTGCCCATTTTTGGATTGGGTTGTTTTTTTGATATTGAGCTGCATGAGCTGCTTGTAAATTTTGGAGATAAATCCTTGGTCAGTTGCTTCACTTGCAAATATTTTCTCCCATTCTGAGGGTTGTCTTTTCATCTTGTTTATGGTTTCCTTTGCTATGCAAAAGTTTTGAAGTTTCATTAGGTCCGATGTGTTTATTTTTATTTTTATTTCTATTCTTCTAGGAGGTGGGTCAAAAAGGATCTTGCTGTGATTTATGTCATAGAGTGCTCTGCCTATGTTTTCCTCTAAGAGTTTTATAGTGTCTGGCCTTACATTTAGGTCTTTAATCCACTTTGAGTTTATTCTTGTGTATGGTGTTAGGGAGTGTTCTAATTTCATTCTTTTACATGTAGCAGTCCAGTTTTCCCAGCACCACTTATTGAAGAGGCTGTCTCTCTCCACTGTATATTCTCGCCTCCTTTATCAAGATAAGGTGACCATATGTGCGTGGGTTTATCTCCGGGCTTTCTATCCTGTTCCATTGATCTATATTTCTCTTTTTGTGCCAGTACCACACTGTCTTGATTACTGTAACTTTGTAGTATAGTCTGAAGCCCAGAAGCCTGATTCCTCCAGCTCCGTTTTTCTTTCTCAAGATTGCTTTGGCTAGTATTTTGTGTCTCAGGGTCTTTTGTGTTTCCATACAAATTGTGAAATTTTTTTCCTAGTTCTGTGAAAAATGCCAGTGGTAGTTTGATAGGGATTGCATTGAATCTGTGGATTGCTTTGGGTAGTATAGTCATTTTCACAACGTTGATTCTTCCAATCCAAGAACATGGTATATCTCTCCAACTATTTGTATCACCTTTAATTTCTTTCATCAGTATCTTATAGTTTTCTGCATACAGGTCTTTACTCTATAGGTAGGTCTATTCCTAGGTATTTTGTTCTTTTGTTGCAATGGTAAATGGGAGTGTTTTCTTAATTTCACTTTCAGATCTTTCATCATTAATGTACAGGAATGCAAGAGATTTCTGTGCATTAATTTTATATCCTGCTACTTTACCAAATTCATTGATTAGCTCTAGTAGTTTTCTGGTAGTATCTTTAGGATTCTCTACGTATAGTATCATGTCATCTGCAAACAGTGACAGCTTTACTTCTTTTCTGATTTGGATTCCTTTTATTTCTTTTTCTTCTCTGGTTGCTGTGGTTAAAACTTCCAAAACTATGTTGAATAATAGTGGTGAGAGTGGGCAATCTTGTCTTGTTCCTACTCTTAGTGGAAATGGTTTCAGTTTTTCACCATTGAGGACGATGTTGGCTGTGGGTTTGTCATATATGGCCTTTATTATGTTGAGGTAAGTTCCCTCTATGCCTACTTTCTGGAGGGTTTTTATCATAAATGGGTGTTGAATATTTCAAAAGCTTTCTCTGCTTCTATTGAGATGATGATATGGTTTTTCTCCTTCAATTTGTTAATATGGTGTATCACATTGATTGATTTGCCTATATTGAAGAATCCTTGCATTACTGGGATAAACCCCACTTGATCATGGTGTATGATTCTTTTAATGTGCTGTTGGATTCTGTTTGCTAGTATTTTGTTGAGGATTTTTGCATCTATGTTCATCAGTGATATTGGCCTGTAGTTTTCTTTTTTGGTGACATCTTTGCCTGGTTTTGGTATCAGGGTGATAGTGGCCTTGTAGAATCAGTTCGGGAGTGTTCCTCTCTCTGCTATGTTTTGGAAGAGTTTGAGAAGGAGAGGTGTTAGCTCTTCTCTAAATGTTTGATAGAATTCACCTCTGAAGCCATCTGGTCATGGGATTTTGTTTGTTGTAAATTTTTGTTTTTTGTTTTCTTGTTTTTTTGCGGTATGCGGGCCTCTCACTATTGCAGCCTCTCCCGTTGCGGAGCACAGGCTCCGGACGTGCAGGCTCAGCGGCCATGGCTCACGGGCCCAGCCGCTCTGCAGCAAGTGGGATCCTCTTGGACCGGGGCACGAATCTGTGTCTCCTGCATCGGCAGGCGGACTCTCAACCACTGCACAACCAGGGAAGCCCCTGTTGTAACATTTTTAATCACAGTTTCAATTTCAGTGCTTGTGATTGGTCTGTTTATATTTTCTATTTCTTCCTGGTTCAGTCTTGGAAGGTTGTGCTTTTCTAAGGATTTGTCCATTTCTTCCAGATTGTCCATTTTATTGGCATATAGTTGCTTGTAGTAGTCTCTTAGGATGCTTTTATTTCTGCAGTGTCAGTTGTTACTTCCCCTTTTTCATTTCTACTTCTATTGATCTGAGTCTTCTCCCTTTTTTTCTTGATGAGTCTGGCTAATGGTTTATCAATTTTGTTTATCTTCTCAAAGAACCAGCTTTTAGTTTTATTGATCTTTTTATCATTTCCTTCATTTCTTTTTCATTTATTTCTGATCTGATCTTTATGATCTCTTTCCTTCTGCTAACTTTTGGGTTGTTTTGTTCTTCTTTGTCTAATTGCTTTAGGTGTAATGTTAGGTTCTTTATTTGATACGTTTCTTGTTTCTTAAGGTAGGATTGTATTGCTATAAACTTCCCTCTTAGAAATGCTTTTGCTGCATCCCATAGGTTTTGGGTCGTCGTTTTTTCATTGTCATTTTTTTCTAGGTATTTTTTGATTTCCTCTTTGAATTCTTAAGTGATCTCTTGGTTATTTAGTAGTGTATTGTTTAGCCTCCATGTGTTTGTATTTTTTACAGATTTTGCCTGTAATTGATATCTCGTCTCATAGGGTTGTGGTTGGAAAAAATACTTGATACGATTTCAATTTTCTTAAATTTACCGAGGCTTGATTTGTGACCCAAGATATGATCTATCCTGGAGAATGCTCCATGAGCACTTGAGAAGAAAGTGTATTCTGTTGTTTTTGGATGGAATATCCTATAAATGTCAATTAAGTCCATCTTGTTTAATGTATCATTTAAAGATTGTGTTTCCTTATTAACTTTCATTTTGGATGATCTCTCCATTGGTGAAAGTGGGGTGTTAAAGTCCCCTACTATTATTGTGTTATTGCCGATTTCCCCGTTTATGGTTGTTAGCATTTGCCTTATGTATTGAGGTGCTCCCATGTTGGATGAATAAAAATTTACAATTGTTATATTTTCTTCTTGGATTGATCCCTTGATCATTATGTAGTGTCTTTCTTTTTCTCTTGTAATAGTCTTTATTTTAAAGTCTATTTCATCTGATATGAGAATTGCTACTCCAGCTTTCTTTTGATTTCCATTTGCATGGAATATCTTTTTCCATCCCCTCACTTTCAGTCTGTATGTGTCCCTAGGTCTTAAGTGGGTCTCTTGTAGACAGCATATATACGAGTCTTGTTTCTGTATTCATTCAGCCAGTCTATGTCTTTTTTGAAGCATTTAATCCATTTATATTTAAGGTAATTATCGATATTTATGTTCCTATTAACATTTTCTTAATTGTTTGGGTTGGTTACTGTAGGCCTTTTCCTTCTCTACTGTTTCCTGCCTAGAGAAGTTCCTTTAGCATTTGTTGTAAGGCTGGTTTGGCGGTGTGAAATCTCTTAGCTTTTGCTTGTCTATAAAGGTTTTAACTTCTCCATCAAATTGGAATGAGATCCTTGCTGGTTAGAGTAATCTTGGTTGTAAGTTTTTCCCTTTCATCACTTTAAATATGTCCTGCCACTCCCTTCTGGCTTGCAGAGTTTCTGCCGAAAGATTAGCTGCTAACCTTATGGGGATTCCCTCTTATGTTATTTGCTGCTTTTCCCTTGTTGCTTTTAATATTTTTTCTTTGTATTTAATTTTTAATAGTTGATTAATATGTGTCTTGTTGTGTTTCTCCTTGGATTTATGCTGTATGGGATTCTGCACTTCCAGGACTTGATTGACTATTTCCTTTCCCATATTAGGGAAGTTTTCAACTATAATCTCTTCAAATATTTTCTCAGTCCCTTTTTTTTCTCTTCTTCTTCTGGGACCCCTATAATTTGAATTTTGGTGCATTTAATGTTGCCCCACAGGTCCCTGAGACAGTCCTCAATTCTTTTCATTCTTATTTTTTTATTCTGTTCTACAGTAGTTATTTCCACTGTTTTACCTTCCAGGTCACTTATCCATTCTTCTGCCTCTGTTATTCTGCTATTGATTCCTTCTAGAGAATTTTTAACTTCATTTATTGTGTTGTTCATCATTGTTTCTTTGCTCTTTATTTCTTCTAGGTCCTTGTTAAATGTTTCTTGTATTTTCTCCATTCTATTTCCAAGATTTTGGATCATCTTTACTATCATTACTCTGAATTCCTTTTCAGGTAGACTGCCTATTTCCTCTTCATTTGTTTGGTCTGGTGGGTTTTTACTTTGCTCCTTCATCTGCTGCATATTTCTCTGTCTTCTCATTTTGCTTAACTTGCTGTGTTTGGGGTGTCCTTTTCACAGCCTGCAGGTTTGTAGTTCTCGTTGTTCTTTGGTGTCTGCCCCCAGTGGGTAAGGTTGGTTCAGTGGGGTGTATGCACTTCCTGGAGGACAGGACTGGTGCCTGTGTTCTGGTGGATGAGGCTGGATCTTGTCTTTCTGGTGGGCAGGACTGCATCCGCTCGTGTGTTTTAGGGTGTCTTTGAACTTAGTATGACTTTAGGCAGCCTTTCTCCTAATGGGTGGGGTTGTGTTCCTGTCTTGTTATTTGCCATGGGGTGTCCAGCACTGGAGCTTGCTGGTCGTTGAGTGGAGCTGGGTCTTAGCATTGAGACAAAGATCTCTGGGAGAGCTCTCGCCGACTGATATTACATGGGGCTGGGAGGTGGTCCAATGTCCTGAACTTGGCTATCCCACCTCAGAGGCTCAGGCCTGACACCTGGCTGGAGCACCAAGACCCTGTGAGCCACACGGTTGCTTAGTGTCATTCTTCCCCAACAGTGTTTTGCTCCTCTCAGCCTGGTGCTGATGGTGGTCTCAGTCTGCTGTTGTCTCCCTATAGGCAGGCCAAAGCCTGAAACACAGTGGGCCCTGAAGAAATATCAACTCTCCAATAGGTTTTAAATCAGATTTGCTTTAGAAATTGACCCTAGTGATGTGTTTCCCTGAAAAACAAACTCTTAGTTAGGGCAGAATAGACCATTAACTTGCTCCAAATGGTGTCCCAGTGTGATCACACCCAGAGTTTGATTTTTTAGCTTCTCTGAGTACATTAACCTCTCTGATTTGTATAAGAATTCTATGAAACTCAACCCTTGTGAAATAAAGATTAAAAGGATTTAAAGGAAATTAAAATAATATTTGAATGCCTTTTAGAGATTATGTAACCTAATCCTTGATTCTTAAGACATTTATCCAGTTCTGTGACATTTTATTCAAGCAGAGCAGCAGACTAAGTTTTAAATTTGTTTTTTTTTAAATAAATTTAATTATTTATTTATTCATTTTTGGCTGCTTTGGGTCTTTGTTGCTGAGCACAGGCTTTCTCTAGTTGTGGAAAGCAGGGGCTACTCTTCGTTGAGGTCCACGGGCTTCTCATTGCAGTGGCTTCTCTTGCTGCAGAGCACAGGCTCTAGGCATGTGGGCTTCAGTAGTTGTGGCACGTGGGCTCAGTAGTTGTGGCCCGTGGGCTCTAGAGCACAGGCTCAGTAGTTGTGGCACACGGGCTTAGTTGCTCTGCGGCATGTGGGATCTTCCTGGACCAGGGCTGGAATGCGTGTCCCCTGTATTGGCAGGCGGATTCTTAACCACCGTGCCACCAGGGAATTCCAAGTTTGTTTTGTTTTAATGTGAGTTTGTCTTCTAGTCTCTCTTTTATCTTTTCCAATTTTTCCCTTTGTGAGTTATTTACACTTAAATGAAAATTAAGCATGTTTGTATATTTAGAAGATAAGGAGGAACAAATTTACAATCAAATTTGCAGTTGAAGAAAACAGAACATTTCCTGTTTTCTCAAAATTTCAGCTGATGCCTCAAAGCTGGAGAAAATGGGTGATACATTATGAGAAGCACATTGGGCTTAATAAGAGCTATCAAAATTGTGTTATTTTTCTCGTTTTTCCCTCAAATTGCCACGCCCTTTTCAAAAGTATTCAACCTAGATAAATGTTAATCTCTATTTTTATCCTAGTTTTTTGTCACTCTAGTAGCCCTTCATATTAGTTTGCAATTCGCCTCTTGTTCTTTAGCTGCCCCAGGATGCTTGGATCTGAATTTACAGTGGCAACAAAACAACTTGCCATCAAAGCCCCAGCTGGAACCCTGAGGCTAGTTAGCTACTTTCAATACAGAGGAATACTTCCTCTGTATTCCCTGCCTTTCTAGTGCCTTTGATCTATAATCCACATTGCAAACCCCTCCATCTAATTTATATCTTTTCCCTCCCAGAGCTATCCTTATCTTGCTGATTCTACTTCCACCTCTTTTTACTGGAACTACATGGAATCCCATCTTATTTTAAAGAAACTCCTCTATAATACACAACATCTTGACAATTCCCTCTGCCTTTTGCCCTAACTATAACCTGGCTCTCCTCTAATGATATAAAGGTCCTCCACAGAAGCTGTTAATTCTCCTTGTATTTCACAGTGAGAAGATACATTCATCTTTCTCCTGTTTACCCACTGCAATTACATTCTTATTACATTTAATATTCATCCAAAAATCCCTCCTTATTTGAGCCCCTAAAAATTCAGCTATATCCTATGCTTCTCACTTTCATCCCAGCCATTAACTAGCCTCCACTTTCTTTTATCACCTTTAGTATCCTGATTATAGTCTTTTATTCCACCAATTCCTGTCATTATTCTGAAAGACAATGTCCATGTGGACAACCATCTAACAAACTTCACTCTCATTCCCCTCTGACAAAACATTATTAAGGTCTATATTTTGGGCCTTGTCATCTTCCCAAATTCATCTGAAGTTTGAAAATATAATCGGCACACCTATGTTTACACCTCTACCACTATCTCTTCCCACTAAGCATCCATGAGAACTTATACCTTCTTTACTCAAACTGACCCTAGGAACCAGCACTTCAAGGACATCCTCACAGCACTGTTGTTACTTTCCTGTGACAGTCACACCTCTGCCAGCCTGCTTTGTAAATCTCTATCCTGGAGGACTGATAGGTTTGAGTACAAATCAAACCTTCTCTAATTGATAACTGCATGTGCTTAGGCCTTAAATTTCCTGATTTTCAGTGTTCTCATCTATAAAATAAGGAAAATGTTGAAAATACTACATGAAACATTACATATAAAGTGCTAAGCTCATACCTGAATCAATATATTGTAGTCATTATTAACCATATTGTCTTTAAAATGCATTGTCTCTGAAACTATACAGTGCTGGAGAAAATCATAATGGCTAGTTACCAATACAGAGCTGTGATTTTCAACCACAATTACTCAACATTATTGGCCAACTAGTTTTTGTTTTACTCATGAATCTTCCTTCATCATTTTTCTTTGTAACTACATAAAATTTTACCAGTCTTCTCAATTTTTCTTCCAGCAACCACCTACACTTCCTTGCAGTTATCATTCATAGGCAAAACCCAAAGATGTTGCACTGGAGTTGTATTAGCTTATTTCCCATTTATCCCTAAACTTATCTATGTTTGCACTGATCCATCCATCTATATTCATCCAACCATGTATGCATTCAAGAAATACTTATCAAGCAACTGCTATGCACCAGATGCTGGGGATTCAGTGGAGAACGAGACTGAGAGTTCTTTTACTCCTGAATCTGATACTCCACCATGGCAGACAGTCATTGAACAAGTTATTAAAGTTCTCCTAGTCTTACAAAGGAGAAAGCAACTTTCTGCAGGTACATAAAGTACTCTTAATTCTGAATATTTTTCAGCTTGTGAAGAAGAGGATGAAAGGTTTATGAAGCAGAAAGAATGGCATATGCTAAACCCTTAGGGAAGGAAAGAACAATCAAGGAACTAAAACAGTGTCTCTGGACCACAAGGAATGAAGAAGGAGAGAACAACAAATGGAGCTGAGACTGCTAGTGATTCACCAAAGCCATTCTCCACATTTTCCTCATAGTTTCTGGATATATGAATGCCCAACGGCATTAGATTTCCCATCTTCCCTCGGAATGAAGTGTGGTATGTAGCTACATTCTTTCTAATGGTGTCCCACTTCCATGCCTTACCCATAAAACACCCCATGCAAGCTTTTCTACACTCTTTGTTCTCAGGAGTCATCATTGCCAGGCAATGTTCAGAACAACCTTGGAAGTCAAGCATTAGAGATTGATGAGTTCATCAGCATGGGTCCCAGTGTAGAGCAGAATTCACCTGGTATGCCAACCCTGGACTGTTGTAAGACTGAGAAATAAATTTCCACTGCCTTACTTTTGGAGGTCTACCTGTTATAGTGGTTTAGTTTACTCTAACGGGAAAAGTGAGAAAGGGATATTTTATGCAGAATCTTGTAGAGCATAATAAGAACTGGAAACAATTGATGGATGTAAAGAAGAGGGAACAGTCAGTGATACATCGTAAGTTTCCAGTTGGAGCTACTGAATGGAAATGGTCATGCAATTTGCAAAATAGGGAACACTGAGGAGCAAATTTAAACATCAAGAACATTAGTTCCATTTTGCACAGATTAAGTTTAAGATGGCTGTGAATAATTCAAGTGAAGATGTTTAGTGGGTACATAGCTATACAGGTATGGAACTCAGAAAGGAGATTTCAGCTGGAAAGAAAAATATGAGTGTGGTAGATATAAAAGAAAATTGAAGCCACAGGGATACATGAGATGAGCTCTTACAGTTAAATGCTCTTTCACTGAGTGGTAAAAAGAAATTTATCTTTTCATTCTCAAACTATTTCTACTAATGGGTATATCTGGAGCAATGTAAGTTGTAGTTAAAGTACCTGTATTGCCCCAATAACCCCTCAAAAATAGAAGCTGTGACAAACCAAGCCATTAGTACAACTATACAAATATCTACTACAAGTTTATTAATTAAATCATAGTATCCTTCTACTTTAACATATAAATAGAAACAGAAATTATACTTTACTTCTAACATAATTGAGCCACAGGAATCCCATGATTGTATCAAAATATTCTCCTCATATATTCTGTTGCTGCCTACAGCAAACGTCTTTCATTGTATCTTTGCAGCTAAGCTTTTAGCACTTCTCGTATTTCCCACTGTACTCCTAAGCTTGATCTGAAATCTATTATGCCACTCTTTTCCATTTGAACAACTGCTCTTCAGATGTTTAGCACACATTGCTGCATGTATGGGGAAGGAGAGAGAACCAACCAGTTAGTACGAGCTTACCACGTGCTCTACACATGTTATCTCTTTATTCCTCAGAGCAAATCTCATGGGTTAAAAGAAGTGTAATCCAAAAGCACCAGACAAGTTTGACTGGGTATCCTTCCACTCTTGTCCCCTCACCAGCAGATGAAACAGCAAACCTCCAAAGATTTATGTCTCTGGGTTAAACCTGTCCCGGTATCTGGAAGGTTTGCTCTTATCCCATAGGTCTCATCAAGGTCAAATTTCACCAACTAGTCAATGCTTCTCTAGCACATACTACGCACCAAAATAGGACTCAGATGGGAGAGACTCTAACTTATGCATACTTCATATAAGCAACAAAATTTTTGAAAACAGAAAGTTGGAACCTTGTCTCAATTACATTAGGAAGGAGAAGAGGTGAGGAAGAATGGAGTTCAAGCTGCTGGCTAAGGTATAAACCAGATTCCTGTACCTCCTGATATTAGGAATGGACATCTGAGAATGGACAACTGAGAACTAGACTCTTCTCTATGCAACTTCCTACTTGGCATAACCATATGTTTGTCAAACGGGGTCATATAACATGTACATACCTGATTCTGATCTCCAACCCCCAAACTGACTTTTCCCTCAGTCTTCCCCATCTTAGTAAATGTTACCATTACATACCTAGTTGCCCAAGTCAAAAACTTATAAGTCTACACTGTACACAAAAACTAACCCCAAATCAATCTTAGGTTTAAATGTTGAATGTGCAACTATAAAACTTCTAGAAGAAAACATGGAAGAAAATCTACATAACCCTGGGTTTGGTGATGAGTTTTGCATATACCAAAAACATGATCCATGAAAGAAAAAATTGACTTTAGATTTTATCAAGTTTAAAAGTCTACCCTGCAAAAAAAAAAAAAAAAAAAAAAAGTCTACCCTGCAAAAGACACTGTAAGGAGAATGAGAAAATAAGCCACAGGCTGGAAGAAAATATTTTCAAAACACATATCTGATAAAGGAGTTACATCCAAAATTGCAAAGAACTCTTTTATCCAAAATATACAAAAAACTCTTAAAACTCAACAATACAGAAACAACTGAATTTAAAAATAGGCAAAAGCTCTGAGCAGACACTTCATCAAAGAAGATACACATACAACAAACATATTAAAAGATGCTCACTATTATTTGTCATTAGGAACTGCAAAGGAGAACAAGAGTGAGATACAGCTACGCACACATCTATTAACATGGCTATACAGCAGAAACTAACACACCATTGTAAAGCAATTATACCCCAATAAAGATGTTAAAGAAAAATAATAATCTAATGGAAGATGAAGACCCTCCATGAAGTGATAGGGAAAGAGAAAAAAGGACTTCACATGATGGTGACTGTGAGGATTTAAACTGACATGTATCTATTAAATTACTACTAAGCATGAGGTCATATAAATTTCCTTAGCAGTGAAAAGACCAAAACCAATTTCGATTTGAAAAAATAATTCAGATGACAGAAATATAGAATTGTATAATACAATTTGATACTTAATAAATATTGTAATTGCTCTATAATCAAAATTAATTAACTAATTAATTAATAATAAAATGGCTATGATCCCCAAAACTGACAATATAATTACTGGTGAAGATACAGAGCAACAGGTCTCTCATTCATTGCTGGAGGAAATGCTTCTATGTTTTGGAAGAAAATTTGAATTCACTTCTCCTATACAGACCATTTTTAAGACTCTTTCTTAAGTGTAACCATAGCAACTCATATATTGGAAATCAGAATTTAAATTATTATGTACTTTACAAATGAACTTATTTACAAAACAAAAACAGAGTCACAGATGTAGAAAACAAGGCTACGGTACCAGAGGGGACAGCAGGGGTGGGGAGGGATGAATTGGGAGATTGGGACTGACATATACACACTACTATATATAAAAAACAAAATAAAGTAAAATAGATGATTAATAAGGACCTATATATAGCACAGAGAACTCTTCTCAATACTCTGTAATCACCTATATGGGAAAAGAATCTAAAAAAGAATGGATATATGTATATGTATAACTGATTCACTCTGCTGTACAGCAGACAATAACACAACATTGTAAATCAACTGTACTCCAATAAAAAATTTTAATAAATTATTATGTACTTTAACATATCTGAGTTGGAACAATACTACCAAGTAAAATTGAACTCCAGGAGCAGATATTCCAAAATATTTATTTTTCTAAGTATTTCTGTAAGAAATCATGACCTACCCTGAAACAGTCTTTTTGATTTTTCATAGTTATGCTCTTACACTTCAGGAAAAACAAGATTCAAATTTTATTGAGAACTCCTTAATTGTCCTTCTGCCTTTTCTTTTATACAAGTGAATTTAATATAGGTGATTTTTTTGCTCCGAAAACTGAGTCTGTTGAGAATTTCAGGTATACTTTCCAGTCCTGTACAATGCCCCATATCCCAGTACTTTTCCAGTTTTAGGAAAGAACATGGAGACTGTTAGATTCTACACTCCTTGGAGTGGCTCTGAGTCTTGAGTGATGAGAAAATCTGAATGGCTAGGAGAGCAGGGCACTGTCCCCCCAAGCAGGGCACTCTTCCCCCCACTTGTAAGAAAGAAGGCAAAGTTGTCAGTAATTTCCAACTTTCTTTTTTATATCATCTCCCCTTGCAGAGGTGCTTCCCTTGTGAATTCACAGTATTCTTTTGCTATTCCTAGTCCCCATGAAAGAAGTCAGCAATATGCTAAAATCCAGCTAAAGATATTGTGATTTAATATGTTTATTTTAAAAAGTGTTCCACTCCCTCTCCCTGGAGAGAGCAAGCCTTCAATCCAAAAGGAGCAACTACACAACAGTGAAATGGTAAGAATTATAGGATCTGGGTGGTAGAGGTATTTTGGAGATGTCTTTCTGGCACCCTTCAATTGCCTTCCAAAAAATGCAAAGCCTGCTGCAAGCACATATGCCCAAAGATATAACAGAGAATTAGGCCTGTAATTACAGAAAGACATAGTTCAATTAATTCTCTTTTTATCATTAATTGTTCCTAAGTGGATCATAAATTAGGACTGCCACTTATCTACATATTTGCTGGCTTGATAATTAATTACGTGACCCAGTATGCACTCCTATAGATCAAGATGTTTTCTTCTGCTGTTCACCAAATTCTATCTTTCTCCTTAAGTTTTGCTAAGTACAACAGAAAATGTTTTCCTACTCTGCTTTTTACATCCTCTGCTCTGCAGTTTGGTACATATTCAAACTTAGTTTTAATAAGAATTGCAAACTTCCACAACTGTTCCTAAATTTCATTCTCTCCTCCCATGTGTGTGAAAGAAGGACTTTGTTCCTTAGTACTGCCCTCATTTGAAGTTATTTACTTTCTGTAGCGGATGCTTTGAATAGTCTAATCGTACATCTCACAAACCGAGAGAAAACGTTTCTCGAATCATAAAAAAGCATAATTATGAAATATAATAGATATGATAGCTTTAATATATTGCAATTTTCAAAGTCCCAGGCCTAATACCATCCTCTCCAACAAATATTCCCTTGTACAGGGGAGAGGCTTGAACTTCCAGAGCTTGGCAGAGGAGCATGAAAATGCATAACTTCCACAAACCAAAAGGGATACCCTGGAATTTAGTCAGGCTTGTTCAGCCTTTAAGGACGTCCTTCCAGGATAATAGTCGGCTGTGGATAATAACCTGCAGAAAAAAGAAGCATGGCCTATGCCACCTCAACAGCTGTTGAGCAAGAGCCATGAGAAGCTGGTAGACATCAATGCATCAGGAAGCAGAGTATCCAAGGTCCAAGCTGGGTAGATAGAGTTCTTCAAGAACCCACAAAAAGGCCCCACAAAAGCAAGCTAACTTTTATGCATCTGGCAGACAGAGGGCCTAAAGCCAAATAACAACAGTACCATTTCCTCTTAGGCCCCTCCCTGTCCCAGCGCTGGAGGTGAAAGGATGTGGTGAGGTGAGGAGGGAGTGGAAGAACAGGTGGAAAGAGGGAAAGGACAGATCACACCCTCTTTCTCTGCAGGACTGCAAGGTCTGGCCTGAGCTGAGGTGGGGACACAGTGGGGGTTGGAAATGCAAGAGAGACTGAGGTTTCAATTTAGATAGGACTTGTCTTTTTATATAAAAAAATATGAACTATTAGTTAATACCTGAGAACAACTAGCAAAACCAATGCGCCCTACCCTAAAGTCTAATCTCAACACACAAGCGCTGTTAATGAGACCCACTTATATCATTTTTTAAAAACTAGACAATAAAATCACTACCTTTAAATTTCAGCATCCCTTCTGCTTATGTTCCTTTCTTCATTTCACTTTCCCTTTTGTTTTTATAGATCCTCTGTGGATTCTTTCCTGCTTATATTTCATCTTTTTTTTCTTTGAATATGTCCTGCTCCATCTAGACATCTGTTTGGCTATTTCCACAAATGTGGGATTGGCCCAGGAAGAGTGAGCTGCCTGGAAAGGTTTACAACTACATTTCTTTTTTGTAGTTCTATAGTCAGGAATGTCCTACTACCAAACTTCTTTCATCCTCATCCTAGGGGAATGACTCACCTTGCTTTTCAGAATTTAGGAGATTGACCTAACAGAAGCTCCTTAAATCACACTCTTTTCATATTGAATCTAGTGATGCTGTTTATCCTTCTTCAGTGGAAGGCTACATTAAAGATGATAGCAATTGTATGTTGGTGACATGGTCCCTCCCTGTACATCCCCAACCATGTTGTGGTTTCTATGGTGTAGAGCTAAGTCTCTTTAGAGACATTACCATGTTTCCAGAGCCCCTTTACACTTCAGATCTTGTTGCTCTAAACTAAGAAAAGAAGTATTAAAGAAATCTTTCAGAACTGAAGCACTGTTATTTAAAAGATGTGATGTCACATGTTGGAATACAAAGAATGAAGTGTGGTCCTGCTTTTAAGAAGCCTGCTGTTAATTGAAGATAGTTACTTCAGCAGAGAAATTACCTTATGTGCCATAAAGAGATCTGAATATTGTGCCAAAAGAACCTGAAGGACATGAACCTCGTTTTAATATTACTGAAATGGTTAGAAAATGCTAACCTGAATGGGGATATCTGAACTGAGTTTTAACAGGTAAGAAACAGTTTGACCTAAAAGGAAGAAGGAATTTTCCTTCTTCTCTGACATTTTCCATATCCAATCCATCAACAAGTCTTGATTTTTACCTCCTAAATATATTTGGAATATTCCACTTCTCACCATCTCCAGTCTGACCACTCTCTCAGGTTACCATGATCTCTCACCTAAACCAAAGCAACAGCACACCACTGTTTCTCATTGCATTCATTTACTCCTCCGCTTCCAGTCTGTTCACAATACAGCCAAATCTGACCATGTCACACATACTTCTGCCACGGTTAATACCCTTTGATGGCTTCCATTGATGTTAGAATTAAGACCAATAAGCTCAGCCTAGACACCTGGACCTGTATAGCCTGTCCCATACCTACCAGTCCAAGTTCAGTGCCAACCACTTGCCCTCTTTCTCTCTGTGTTCCTTCCACATAGCTCTTGTCTCAGTTTCTCAAACAGATCATGTTCATTCCCACTACACAAGGTCTTTGCTCATGCTATTCCCTTTATCAGGAATGTCCAATTACAAAGGCAAACTCTCTGGGATCCTGTCTAAGGCCAACTTCTCCACTTGGGCACTGGATCCCCCCTCCTCTCACCTACTCAAAGAACTCACTTCTGAAGTTATACCCTTTCTCTCTCATCACCACTTTTTTCACACTCTCTACTGGCTTATTACAATCATCTTACAAACATGCTATAATATTTCCCATTAAAAAACATCCTCCCTAGATTCTATATGTTGTTCTAACTACCACTCTATTTGTGACCCCCTTTGTAACAATATTCCTTGAAAGTGTTGTTCAAATTTGCAAACTCCACCTATCCACCTCCCATATCCTCTCAAACCTGTCCCAATTAGACTTTCCCCTGCAAAGATGTCCACATTGCCAAATCTAATGATCAATCCCTTCTTATCCAACTCTCCCGACAGTATTTGACACAGCTGATCGCTTCATTTTACTTGAAACACTGTCTTCACTTGACTTCTAGGATGCCCAAAACCCCTGATTTACTCATTACCCTGTTAGGCTCCTTTGCTGCATCTTCTGTTTACATTCTAAATTTTGGTGTCCCTGAGGACTCGGTCTTTGGACTATTTTCTAGCCATGTTTATTCCCTCACATGCCATTTGCACAGAAGTAACTGCCAACTTTTTACCATCATCACACATCTCCCACCCCACACTTTTTATCCAATCCTACACCTCCACCTAAATTTATAATAAGCATCTCATAGTTAACAAGTTCATGTCAGAATTCTTGATCCCACTCACCTGAAGCAGGTGACCATGGATTTAAAACAAGATCAGTCAGAATAATGTTCATGTTTTTCTCCAGATTTCAGCTAAAGCAATTCAGGCTTGAAGTAGACACAGATTTTTATTTAACTGAACTATGATTTTTCCAAACAATAACAAACAAACAAAAGAGAGGCAAGGCAGTTGAAAGTGCATATGTCTGTGTGATCCTGACCTAAAAGGCTTTTGATCAGCTTACCCCAGACTGCCTCTCTGACCTAATTTCCTACCACTTTCTCCCTGCCCATTCCCCTCGAGCCATCCTGGCCTCCTTGTACATTTTAATCTCTGAGTCTTTGGACTTTCTGTGCCTTCTTCCCTGAACACTCTCACCCTAAATATTCATCTACACCTCTCCTCTCCAGAAAAATTAGTTTCTGTCTTTAGGAACTAGTTAGGATTAGGTAAGGACAATGAAGGGTGGCTATAACTGTGATTTTAGTGTAGAAAGCTTAAAGTAACATGTGAGCACAATCTAATGGGTAAAGTAGTTATCTGGAAATACAGTGTTAGGAGTCAATCATCATGTAAAGTGATATTGATATCTGATAAGATTTCTGTGACAACATCAGGAGGAAATACAGCAACCTGGAACTTGAATGATAGGCTAAATACAGAATTCTCAAAAATAAAAATCCAACTCTCTGTCAAGTGTGCTGTGTACCGGTGAAGTTGAACGCAAATAAAAAATATTTTAAAACAACAGAACCACAATAATTAGTCCACAGATTAAAGTGCCAATTCTAACTTCTTTGGGTACTTTTAACAAATATGGAGCTCCAAAAAGGAGTATGAAGAAGAATGAAAGGAGTATGTAGAAAGAAATTTTCTTTTAAGTAGTTCTGAAACCTCCAACATCCTCTGACAATATACTAAAGAAAAAGCGTTGTACAAAGGTTTTGCTTCTGTTGATTTCCACTTTCATTTTTAACTCTTTAATTGGAATCATGAGAACTCCTTTTATAAGAATTTTTAGTATTATTAATATTTATTTTAATAATAATTTAGTTTAATAAAATATATCAGAAGTTTCAGTAAACTGCTTAACATTGAATAATAGGTTAAATTCTAGTAGATTTGATAGAAAAAATGTTTACTGACTATTCTTTTAGCTAAGACATGAAAAATCAAACTACAAAATTTAATATGTAATAAATATGGCTCCTATTAACAGTAGCAACAAAAAATACAAATATGAAAATAAATATAATTGAAGATGTATAAGAACTTAATAAAATTGTGAAACTTTATTGAAAGACATTAAAGGAGTCCTAAATAAATACAGACATAATAAATTCATTGCTGGGAGACAGAAAACTGGAAAAATATCAATTTTCTCTAAAATGATTAATAGAATCAATACAATTCCCATTAAAATGCCTATTATTCTTTTTATATCATGACAAATTTTAAAATTTATATGAAAGAGCAAGGGGCCAAAAATAGCAAGGATTTTCTTTCTAAACATTAAGACTTATAATAAAGCTTTAGTAATTAAGACAGCCTTGTACTGACACAGGAAAAGACAGTTGAGAATCTAGGGACATACTCAAACCTTTATGGAAATCCAATGTTCCACAGGCTTGGTACTGCAAATCTGATGATAGGGTACAGTCCATTAAATATCCAATGCTGGAACAACTGATATTCTAATGGAAAAATATACATGGACATAGTCTCTACCTCTACGGTATATACAGAAATCAATTCCAGGTGAATTAAAGACAAATATGAAAGCTAAACTTTTTTAAAAGTTTGAAAGAAAAATGCACATCTATTACTTTATTTTGAAAGGATCAAGAAAGATATCTTATATAAGGCATAAGAATACATAGATTTCTTCAACTCCACTAAACTTAACTTCCATGCTTCCAAAGGATACACAATGAAAGTGGGAAAAAAAAAGAAGCCACAAACTGGGAGGAGACTATACAAATAAGCAAAATGGTAGTTTCTAAAATACATAAATAATTCTTTCACATTAATAAGAATAAAAAAACAAAGAATGTAGTAATTAGTAGGGCAACAACACTATTAAAATGAGAAGACTCAAATAGATACTTTAAATAAGGATATTTACATGGCCAAAATGCATGTGAAATGATGCTCTACATATTCAGTCACCAGGAAAATGCTAATTAAAGTTAACAAGGATACGTTACTACATACCCACCAGAATGTCTAAAATTAATATGATTGAAATATTTGGTGTTGTCAAGAGTGGCAACAGAAACTCATGAATTAGTGGGAATGTAAATTGGTACAACCATTTTGAAATCTATGGCAATCTCTTTTTTGTTTAAATTTTATCGTGGTAAGAACACTTAACATAAGAGCTATACTTAGCTAAGTATAGCTTAGCTATACTTAACAT
This sequence comes from Delphinus delphis, assembly GCF_949987515.2. Lineage (NCBI taxonomy): Eukaryota > Metazoa > Chordata > Mammalia > Artiodactyla > Delphinidae > Delphinus > Delphinus delphis. Next base: position 103,903,059 of record NC_082687.1, on the reverse strand, counting down.
AAGAGCTATATAAATTTTTTTTTATCATGGTAAGAACACAACATAAGAGCTATTTATACTATTTATAAATTATAACAAATTTTCAAGTGTATGATACAGTACACTGGCACAATGTTGTACAGCAGGTCTCTAGAACTTATTTATCTTGCATAACTGAAACTTTATGCCTATTGATTTCTCTCCATTTCCCTCTGACCCCAACCCCTGACAACCACCATTCCACTCTCTGATTCTATGAATTTGACTATGTTAAATATCTCATACAAGTGGAATCATGCAGTATTTGACTTTCTTTGTCTGGCTTGTTTCACTTAGCATAATGTCCTCCAGGTTCATCCACATAATTACATATTGCAGAATTTCCTTCTTTTTAATGGCTGAATAATATTCCATTGTATGTATATAATACATTTTCTTTATCCATGCATTTATCTACGAACATTTAGGTTGTTTCCATATCTTGGCTATTGTGAATAGTGCTGTAATGGACAGCACTAACCCTAATATCTCTGAGATTCTGACTTCAATTCTTTTGGATAATACAAGAAATGGGATTGTTGGATTATACAGTAGTTCTATTTTTAATTTTTTGAGGAATCTCTGTATTGTTTTCAATAACAGCCACACCATTTTGCATTCCCACCAATAGTGCACAAGGCTTCCAATTTCTCCACATCCTCACCAACTTGTTGTCTCTTGTTTTTTTGTTTGTTTGTTTCTTTTTGATAACAGCCATCCTAACAGGTGTGAGGTGCTATCTCATGGTTTTGATTTGCATTTCTCTTAATATTAATGACATTGAGTATCTTTTCATATACCTGTTGCCCATTTGTGTGTCTTCTTTGGAGAAATGTCTATTCGAGTCTCTAGCCCATTTTTAACAAGGTAATGATTTTTTTTACTGTTGAGTTGTAGGAGTTCTTCATATTTTGGAAATTAACCTCTTATCAGATACAAAGTTTACTAATACTTAGCACCATTCTGTAGGTTGCCTTTTTACTCTGTTGATTGTTTCCTTTGCTATGCAGAAGATTTTTAGTATGAAATTACCTCAGCATAATAAGGGCCATATATGGAAACCCACAGTTAATACCATACTCAATGAAAAACTGAAACCTTTTTCTCAAAGACAGGAACAAGGCAAGGATGCTCACTCTTACCACCTCTACTCAGTATAGTGCTAAAAGTCATAGCCAAAGAGATTAGGCAAGAAAAAGAAAATAAAAAGCATCCAAATCAGAAAGGAAGAAGTAAAATCATTCCTGTTTGTGGAGGACAGGATCTCAGATACAGAAAACACTGAACACTCCATAAAAATTGGTGGAACAAATAAAGAAACAGTAAATTTACAGAACACAAAATCAACATACAAAAAACAGTTTTGTTTTTATGCACCACAATGAACTATCTGAAAAGGAAATTAGGCAAATAATCTAATTTACAATAGCACAAAAAGGAATAAAATACTTATGAATAAATTTAACTAAGATGGTGAAAGACTTGCACACTGAAATCTACAAAACATTGACAAAAGAAATTGAAGATACAAATAAAGGGAAAGACAACCTGTGGTCATGCATTGCAAAACAAAATATTGTTCAACTGTCCATTGATCTACAGACTCATTGCACTCCATCAGAATTCCAATGGTATTTTTTTTTTATAAAAACAGAAATAAAAAATCTAAAATTTGTATGGAACCAAAAATGACCCCCAAAAAGAAGAACAAAATTGAAGGATTACACTTTCTGATTTCAAATATATTACAAAGCTACAATAATTAAAACAGTATGGTACTGGCATAAAGACTGATATATAGACCAATGGGACAGAATAGAGAGCCCAGAAATCAATCCATGCATATACAGTCAACTGATCTTCAACAAGCTTACTAAAAATACAAGATGGGTACAGTCTTTTCAACGAGTGGTATTGGGAAAACTGGATATCCACATGCCAAAAAAAAAAAAAATGAAATTGGACTGTCACCTTACACCACACACAAAAATCAACTCATAATGGATTAAAGACTTAAATATAGGCCCTGAACTATACAACTTTTAGAAGAAAAAATAGAGGAAAAACTTCATGACATTGGTCCTGGCAATGATGTCCTGGATATAACACCAAAAGCACAGGCAGCAAAAGCAAAAATAGACAAATGACAGTCTCTATAAAGGCTAAACAAATTTAAATACTGAAAATAAAACTAAATATATGCCTATTCTTTCATAAGTAAAGCTGTTATAAGCATTCTTGTACAAGGCTTTTGTTGGACACGTACACTCAGTCTTGGGTATCCACTTGTGTATACACCTTGTGTGTATTCCAGACGAATGAGTACACATGTTCCCTCCAAAAAACTTGTATGAGAATACTTATAGCAGCTTCATTTGTAATAGCACAAAACTGGAGACAATCCAAGTGACCAATAGCAGTAGAATGGTAAAATAAATTATGGTATATTCATACATATACAGCAGTAAAAATTACAAATGTATTAGTACATGTAATAACATAAATAAATGCCATAGAATTAATGGTTAGTCAAAGAAGCCAGACACAAAAGAGTTCATATGGTATGACTGCATTTATTTAAAATTCAAAGATTGGCAAAACTAATCTATGGTGATAAAAGTCAGAAAAGTGGTTTCCTTGTGGTGACAGTCTTATTGACTTGACATTGGCATGAGGAAGTCCCTGAGATGCCAGAAATCTTTCATATCTTGATTAGTGATTATATATTATATACATATCTTTAAAATTTGTTGAACTGTCTGCTTAGGATATATTCACTGTATATCTTTTTATAAACTCACTGAACTATACACTTATGTGCATTTTACTCTATGTCTCTACATCTTGATAAAAAAGTTTTAAACACCCTAAAAAATATCAACTCATTATCAGTTCACTGCTGGCTCTGAGTAATTTCCCAACTAATACTGACAGATGTCCACTGATCCAACACTTTATTAAAAAATAAAATAAAATGGATTTAGAAAATAGTGCCAGGACAGATAAGAAATAAAAATTACCCATGTTTAATTATCATATTTAATAAACAAATAACAATTATGCTTAGCTCATAAGGCTGTGGATTTAGATGCATCTTTCAGGGAGATATAGCAACTTTCCCAACCTACTACATCTTTTAGGAGAGCCTTCAGACTTTCTGGTTTTCTTTCTAGGTAATGAGGATAAAAAGCAATGTTTTTGTTAAAGTAATCAGTGTATTCTCTTGAAAAGCAATTCAGGAAACTGTTCAGTTCAGTTCAGTTTTTTCCTCTAAGCAAATATTGTTTTAAATATCACCTTAGAAGGCCTTTTCTTTGGGGTTCATTTTTTATCTTGTCATTCCAGATACTGTCTGAAAACAGGGATGACTGAAAGTGTAATTTTTTAGTAGAGATGTTATATGTTTTATCAGGGTGAAAAGCTGACAATGGTAGTTTACAAGTACATCTACAATATTCTTATGAGCCATGTGTGTAACACAAAAGGGAGTCTCATTGGGCTCTACTGCTGAGAGTAAAAGCAGAAGAACATCTGAGGAGTTCAGGAACAAATGGAACTAGGATTCTGTGAAGGGGTTGAAGATTAATGGCAAGGAAGGTCCTAATGAGAAACTGGAAGAGTTTAAACCAAGTGAAAACCTGTCCTCTATCCTAAGTGTTTTAGGAGCCTCCTGGTGATAACAGTGATGACAGTCCTGCAACGTGCACAGCCCACATGGAGGAATAAGTTCTTCACAGCACCACAGAAAGTCCTTTGTGCCTTATCAGCAAATCCAAGGGCAGAAGTGGAATATTGTTAGGAAAATGCACTAAATTGTTGGAGAAAGCTTATATCTTTCAGAAAAAAAAATCTGAAATGAGAGTCATAAAATTCTTAGAAAAGTTGTCAGGGGTAATTCTGTCTCATGTTTAAGTAAATAAAATTTTATTACCCAAATTTCATGGACGTGAAAACTTTAAAAATGTCATTTTTCTGAGAATTATACCTCCTAAAAATGAAAAATTTATGTAGTAATGTCTTTTCTGAAAGGCAAACTTGAAGAACTGTCTATGAAAATTCTATTAAGAAAAATAGCTAGAAGACAGAAAAGACAGTTTATCGAAAAAATGTGAACTATAATGACAGGTCATTTTAAAAGGGGGAAGGTGAGGAGTCAAGATGGCGGTGTGGGAAGATGATGAGTTAGCATCTCCCCACAGCTAGGGCACCTGCCAGCCACTTGTGGTAGACTCTGATGCCTAAGGAGATGGGAGGAACCCCAAAGTGAACCGGTAGGTCGTAGGGGGACTGAGTAGTGAGGAGAAGTGGAGGCAAGACAGGATCAGGACCCCTAAGTCTGAGGAGATCAGGAGAGGCAGGTGGGAGGGACTCTCTAGGAAGAATGGGAGAGGAGAGGAGGGCTATCACCTGGACCACTTGGGCCGTGGAGCCTGCTGAGCTCCCAGACCGGTATCCCCCCTCCAAAGCCCCATCCAGGATGCATGGGCCCTGGGGGCATAGGAGGGAGGCCGGG